>NC_141695.1:891583230-892085730 GCF_964263255.1 Lissotriton vulgaris
AGGAGACATGGACTAGGACTGCCCATGATATTGAGGGCTTTCAATCATTCAATGTTTTGGCCGTTCCATCGACATCTGGGAGGGCGAAGGGTGGTATAATGACAGCGTTGTCTATAAAACTACAGAACTTGACAACTTCAAAACTGGTGGACACAAATTGGTACCAACTGTTGTTATTAGAGCATCTTTTTCCAGAACCTATGTTGTTAGTCAATTGGTATCACAATATCTTTAACGGACATGACATATCGATAATCCAAAGTCTGGAGGACGCAGTGGGCAAAGCACGAAGCGAGCACCCTTTATCGTCTGTTATTTGGGTTGGCGACTTCAACTGTTCGCTGTGTAGTTTTGGAGGCTCGAATGTGTGTGGACTGGAGGACTTAAACACACAGCCCTTGATCCACTTTAAACACACACCCCAGGGGGATGCTCTGAACAATATTATTATCCTGAATGACTTGTGTGTGGTGGAACCTTGGTCAGCCCCCGACATACCGCATATACCAACTTTTCAGGTTACAAGGGGGGAGATGAGCACCATTGATTTCGTCTTGGTATCCAGTAGCTTCCTTAAATATGTCGATAAGCTTGAGGTGGTGCCGAATCCCGCAAGTGACCATAATCCCTTAATGTTGTCATTGTGCCTGCCAGCGCAAGAACCATCCAAGATCTGGGAACAGTCCATCAAGTACAGCAAGAATCAAGGTGTTAGCTTGAAATGGGGGAAGGTAAACGTGATAAAATTGGAGGAAGATATTCTTGCTAGTTGCAAAACTGAAATGGAATTATGTCTACTCCCAGCACCTGACCCCCATCAGGTTATTGAGAGCTTTGAGAAATTGTGTGGGCATGTAGCAAAGCACCTTAGGAAACCCAAGGGAAAGGGTGGCCAAAAGGCCTTTAGATGGTTTGACTCCGTGTGTTCTGTCACACACCATACCCTAAAACTAGCCTTGCGCCAAAAACCAAGAAACAGAGAACTTGTAAGAACTAGTAGAAAGGCCTATAGGGAGGCTATTGTAAAAAGAAAGCAGGATCTAAAAAACATTGCCTGGGAAGACCTTGAAAAGGCTGCAGAACTAAAAGATAGCAGACTCTTTTGGGAGGTCCTAAATCGCCCACTTTTTAAGAATGACAACAAAGAATATATAGTTATGCAGGTCACAGCTGAACAGTGGGTTCAACATTTTACAAAGATTTTTAATCCTAATTCTATTTCATTAATGGCAAGTCCGGATAGTATAGGGGAACTGGTGACATCTCCCTCGGCTTTGACCCTCAGCTCTTCACTTACATTGACAGAGATTGAGGAAGCCTTAGAGAAGGGATCATCACTAAAAACTCCAGGCCCAGATGCTGTCCCCTTGGACCTTTTTAAACATAATGTTAGTCTGTGGGCACCCATATTATTGAATGTCTTCAAGGCTGTTGTGGTTGGGCGCATCCCTGGTACCTGGGAGGAGGCAATTGTAGTGCCGATCTTCAAGAAGGGCAATAGGTGCGACCCACGTTGCTATTGTCCCATTTTCTTAATAGACGCTTCATGCAAAATCCTGGGCAGGGTTATCCTAGCCAGATTAGAAAGTTGGGCAGATTCAACAGGTCTTATAGTTGATTCCCAATACGGATTTAGGCGTGGAAAGGGGACTGTTGAGCAGTGCCTGAATTTGGCACTAATTTTAGGCAAGTACATGAAGGCAAAAAAGTCCGCAATACATCTCGCCTTCATGGACTTGTCAAGTGCATTCAACACTGTTTGCAGACATAAGTTGTGGCGGATGATGGACGACATGGGCTTCGAGGAACCATTGGTCACATTGCTTCGCAGGTTACATGCAGCAACAACTGTTTCAATCAGATTTGGCCCTGGAGGCGAAATGACAAAATCAATTCCTTCTACTGAGGGTGTGCGTCAAGGATGCATCCTGGCGCCTTTCCTTTTTTTGGTTTATACAAATGGGCTAGAAAAGTATTTATTAAACCAGGGTTGTGACTTTTCAAAAATTAAAGGCAAAAGAATTCCCATGCTTTCCTATGCAGACGATACTGTCTTAATGACCTTAACTGGAAATAGCATGCAAGTATGTTTAGATGCCTTTAATACTTTCATGCTTGACCTCGACTTAAAAGTAAACTTTGATAAATCTTTTGTAATGTCTTGTGGTCCTAAAGGGTCAAACGTTAGGAAGTTTGTGGTGAATAATCGCACAATTGGAAAGGTGAAAAACTTTAACTATCTAGGTAATTTGTTTAATAGCAAATTAAGCTGGATGCCAGTTATGAAGGTTCGGGCCCAGAGTGCGACCCGGGCTATAGAGGGCATCTTCCGTTTTTGCAGCAAATTGGGCCAAAAACATGTTACGCACCTCAAAACCCTTTACACATCTAAGTGTTTATCGGTGGCCACCTATGGGGCAGGTGTGTGGGGGACTGAAACACCAACCGTGATACAGGTGGTGGAAAATAATTTCATAAAAAGGGTTTTATCAGTCCCCAAAGGCTGCTCAAACATCTTTTGTCACAAAGAAATGGGAATGGCCAGTGTTTCTGATACGATTCGTTTGTCCCCTTTATTGTTATGGGGCAAAATATGGCAATCTGAAGACCTACAACTCACCAAAGATATCATCATGGATTGCATGGCCCTAGAAAACTCAAAACAGATCCCCTGGTTGTCCTATGTTTGTAATATGTTAAATAAGATTGGATTGGGTTCTTTTTATGACAATCCTGAAGAAATAGAGGGAAACCAAAAGGCGGACATAAAGACACTGTATTGGCAATCATTGAATCCACCATCTTTGGACGATGTTAATGTTAATGTTTATGCTCCTAAGCCCCAACCTCAGTTCTATTTAACATTTACTCTTAATGTGCAATGGTGATTCCTACTAACAAGGTTTAGATTGGATATTCTGCATTTTTTGCTCGCTTTCCCGAAACAAGGGGGTTGGTGTGAGAGGCTGCCCCCTTGTCCATGTAATAATAGGGTTAGTCAAAGCACTAAACATGTGGTCCTCTTTTGCTCCTTATACCAAGAGCCAAGAATTTGGTTTATTAAACCAATTCTGAAGGGGCGGCAACCTTGTACCTATAAGGAAGGGTATGATTACCTGTTAGCATTATCCTCTGTTGAAACCTGCTGTGCTATGTTAAGTTTTATCAGAGTTTCGCTAAAGATTAGGAAGGCCTATGGCTAGTACCAAAATGTATATAATATTCTTTGGTGAAAATTATGTATTAAGTATTTTTTATAATGGTCATTTTTACTATGTCCTCATAAATTTGGGTAACTGTGAGGTATGATGATTTGTATGTTCAGTACTTTTATGATCCATTTTATGAATCAAATAAAGTTTTTGAAACGTGAAACGTGAAACGTGTAGTTGTAATTAAACCCTGGCTGCCTTGCTGCTGACTATGAGCTAATTACATGACGTCTGCCAGCTCTGCTGTCCTCTCCAGGGTTCACCTCATGGAGACCAGCTGGTTTTGGCTGGTTTTTAGTCAGGTACAAACGACAAAAGGTCACCCTGAAAACAAAGCCCCTCCAGAACTCGTAGGCCCGTTCTGAAGCCACGCCCTCATGCTGAGCCTCTTGATGCTGGCGGCTTATTGACAGCATTTGTAAAGTGCCCCCTCCCAACAATCCCTCCAGGCCTCTTGAGGCAGCCGGGACAATGGCCTAACAAAATGGTTGGGCCATTGGCTTTTGGCTGATGTTTATGAAGTTTAGGAGGTAGACTGCTCACCTCCAAGGGGTGCGAGTTCCACAATGTTGGACCCTGTACAGAGAAAAAGTGTCTCTTCACCTTACTCTGCTATGAGGAGAGATTGTATCCAGAGACGTGTAACATCTTGTTTAAACTCCACAAGTCTTTCTGTGAAACCTCTGGGTTGATTGCAGCATTCAAACGCTGTGGCTTATGATGGAAGATATTTGAAAACCAAACATAGGATCAGAGACTGCGACCAATGTTTAGGTGCATTTTTATTTGTAGCGTTAGTTTCTGTTACCTTTATTCGTTATTGTTTTATTTGCCTGGTATCTTTTATGTATTACTACCTATATTGTTGCTGTATTTGAAATTATTGTGCACGATGACCCGCAGCTTAGAATCAAAGCAACAGTAAATACCCTGCTTGGGAAGTGGTTCCTGAGAATTCTTGGGCCTTAGTCCCTATTTCAGGGCTCTTTGTTCCTAGATTTAGTGTCCAGATTCAGTGGTAGGTTCAAGCCACTCACATTTCCTATCAGAGCATCTGACTACTACTTTCGGATTGTTCTTTTTAGCTTGTAAGCCAGGGAGACTAACACATTCCATATTGCCAGCTTTGCAGATGTGTTGTTGGTTTATGCCACTGCATATTTTGTGGTGTGGGTGTCTTTGGGTTGATGAGATAATGCCCCCCCACCAAAAGATCAGAATAGGCCTACCCTTCACCACGGTGGTGAGTGTTCCCACACCACTGTCAGGGAAGGAAGCAGGGTTCCTGGTAAGAAGTTCCCACATGTGGTCACTGGTCACACTGAACCTAGAAGTTCTAGGGGTATATTTAGGCTTTCCTGTTTTCAAGTTTCTATTTTTGGAAAATTCTGGTTGGGTTTTTTCAGTGTTTTCAATACGTTAACAAACCAGTGGTTTTCAGTGCTTGCACATTTTTGTGCTATTAACCCCTTGCGCGCAGTGCTAATTCTCCCGCTGTAAGGGCTAATTAGTGAGTGGGCGGGATTCGGACGGCCCCCAGCTGTCCTCCACACATACCCACCATCATGTGGGACGGCCCTGGGCCGTTCGCAGCAGAAACTGTGTTTTTCCAGTGTTTATGGGAAGTTCTGCTTTTATTATTGCTTGCTTTCTACACTGCATGTGTATAGAACGTGTGTCTACATTGTACATAAGGTCCAAATACATTTATACAAGTCAAATTATTATAGTGCACCATGCAATCGTTCTTTAGTGAGTCTTTGGTCATGTGCGCTCGCTCTTTCCTTCCCAAAACATCCATTACACAATTTGCTAACTCTGGCCACTGACATAGCTTTCTATGCCAATACTGGTGCACCTGAAAATTGTGCTTTTCTGGGACTGGTTTTGCAACATATGCGCTGAACTGGGTGCATATGCCCTCAGTTATTGAAGCGGTCAAAAATGAAGCAGTACTTTTTAAAGTCTGGAGAAAATTTCCCTTTACAGAAGGGATCTAGAGCTTGTGCATAGTACCCCAGTGACGCTTAATTGACTTCAAGTGCCATGGTTGGTGAAGGGACATATCTATGCATCATTGCAAGCCATTTCTCATGCACTGTTAAATAAAATGTCCTGAATTGCTCCTCAACATTTCTTTGCTTACCAAGTGGCAATAATTCTAACATTTAACACGTTGCTGTGAGTAAGTCACTAAAAGTGTTGCTGAGTCTACTCTACGGAAATGTTTCACATCTACACCAATTACACTTAACACTTGGTAGACAAGGGTGTTTTCGGACTATAGTTTTTTGATTATGTCCACTACAGCAGTCATGTTGTCCTGTAAAAATCCTCAAATTTCTTTCCTTTGTCGTCATCACTAAGCAAAAATGTGGAATTCTTTGCAGCAGCATTCCAAGTGACACTGCGTTCCATAATTTCCAAACATCTGGTGTCATGTTTTCACCACTATCCCAGATGCTTGCTGCAGCACTCTTTTCACATATACCTGCCACTACACCTTGCATTGAATGTTTAAAGCCCGGGGTGTTTGGCAATTCACCTACTATTACTACTGACTTTATAGAAAAGGGGGCTGATGTATCACAGGGTTTCTCCCATTCTCTGTGGGTAAATGTGATGGTACATACTGGGAAAGAATCTTATGAAACCAGCCATTTTACCTATCATTGAAAGAATCAACCTTAGAAAAAATATTAAGTATGATTTTGATATTTCCTGATTCTCTACAGTTTATAACATAATTAAATAAGACCTGGAACATGCTTCTAAACCCTACATCTTTAGACCAAAAACCACAAAACTGAAAAAAGCAAAAGGAAGAAGAAACAATGTTTTGCTGACATCCCTAAACAACAAAACTCAAGCAAAATAATGTTAGCCCCGTCTTTCTTGCTGCTGCCTTGTATAACAAAGTTACACTGTATTGGCCCCTTCAGGAAGAAATAAAAATGACGTTTTCTCTCATCTTTTCCTTTCTTTGAATTTCCTTTCTTTTGTGGTTGCAAAGTTGTTTTTTCAGTGTTTATGTGTTTACACTAGTGAGGGCTATTTTCCTTTCAGTGGGGTTTTATCAGTTATTATTGGTTTAAACCTAAAACAGGATAGCCTAGGTATATTTTATCTTGCGCCATTCTATTTATATTTGTAGGGCACTAACTGCTATTATTGTGGCATCGTAGAGCATTGTCAATCTGGGCTCCATTTTGTGTTGAATTAGAAGGCCATCATTCTAGATTGTGAATTTTTTATGAGTGTCTGATCGCATGAGTATAATAGAGCACTTGTTTAATGTTGAACTGGTTTGGGGAGGTTGGTGTGAGAGTAAATTACTTTTAATCCTACACATTCTCTAGTGCCACTGTCCTGTAGTATTGAGCTCCTGGTCCAACCGTTACAGATAGCATAGAGGAGAGGCAGGAAGCCCTTCAAAGTTCTGGGTTGTTCGTTGTTGTGTCCACAAGACTGACTTTAGTTACCTGGGAGAATATTTTGTGAGCTTGAATGTGCCTGCTGGAGGCTATGCAACATTTTTCAAAGAGATATATGAAGCTCTATTGAAGACTATCATATTTTTGGAAAATATATGTTGCATTTTGGGGGCTTTGCGGGATATGCTGAACAAATGTTTGTGGTTCTCTGGTGGTCTGTTAAGGGTTCTCTGGGGGTCTGTTTGGGGTATTCGAACAGCTGCTGGTTTACTTTGATAATATATAGGGGTAACTAATGGCATAGTGTGGCAATGCCAGGTTCTGATAGGACTATAAATTGGCATTTTTGCTCTATTTGAGGTTATGGGAGTGTCTGCTGGGGCTCTGAAAGCTCTTTGAATGTCTTTTGAGAGCGGCGTATCAGACTGTTGGAGACCTGCAGATTCCCTTCATTAGGGCTATGTGAAGATATTTTGAGGTCAACGTTTGGATGTTTATGGCCGTTTTTGACCCAAGTGACTGTCTACTGGAGTCCAGGGATGGGTTTGGTAGGGTCAATCCATGGATGATTGGAAGCATTTTAAGGTTACTTTGGGGCTATGTGCTCTTATGGTGTTGGCTGTTATATAACATTATGTGAGGGTTTGTTGGAGGCATGTGAGTTTCTTCTGTGGCTATATCAGGCACTGTTGAGGTCTATATGAGGCCTTGCTAGGAGTATGCAAGTTTTATTAGAGATATGTGAGGAACGGTGCCACTATGTGAGGGTACTTAAATGCTATGTGAAACACTGTTGGGGGGTTGGGAACTAATGAACAATTCTACTGGCACTAGGCAATAATCTGTTGAGCCCTATGGGATGGATTTTGGAGTTTCTGTAGGGTGCCGTGGCTTCAAATGAGATTCATGCGGCACTGTGTGAGGTCCAGTGGGTAATGAAGTAGTGTGCATTGTAGCTGATTGAGTATGTGCTGTGGTTATGATTTCGTCTTTTTTGGGATATGTGAATGTCTTTCGAAAGTCTGCTACGTGTATATGAAGAGTGCTGGGTGTTTCACAGGCAATCTAAGGGTCTGTGGTGGCTTAAGAAATATTCTCTTGTTACTAATTCATGTATGTTTAGACACTTTGTGAGGGTCTATTTTAGTTTTTAGAAGTTTCTGTGAGTGCCTTTTATGTCCTCTGTGAGAAATTATTAGGGGGCTATGTGAGAGTGTATTGAGGCAATCCAGTATTACTTTGAGCTATGGGAGTCTATTGGGGAGAGGGGATGCTTTCTTTGGAGCCGTATATGGAATGGTTTAGAAAGTACTTATACGTATATTGTGCCTGATCGAATTAGATTTTCATTCATGTTTTTATTGGTCCTTTCTTCTCAGATATCAAATCCACACCGGCCTCCAGCACTCCATCATACGCCCGCGCCAGCCCAACTGCCTACCCCTCAATCAAGTCACTTTGCCTCAGAAGCTGCAGGAGGCCGGATACTCCACTCACATGGTGGGCAAGTGGCATCTAGGCTTCTACAAAAAGGAGTGTTTGCCCACCAGGCGGGGCTTTGACACCTTCCTGGGCTCCCTGACTGGTAATGTAGATTACTATACCTATGACAATTGTGATGGGCCCGGTGTCTGCGGCTTTGATCTGCATGAGGGTGAAAATGTAGCCTGGGACCAGAGTGGCAAGTACTCAACACTCCTGTACACACAGAGGGTCAGCCGGATCCTGGCTGCACACAACCCCCAGGAACCCATCTTCATCTATGTGGCCTTCCAGGCAGTACATACACCACTGCAATCCCCCAAAGAGTACATCTACCGCTATCGCAACATGGGCAACGTAGCCCGTCGCAAGTATGCTGCCATGGTGACCTGCATGGATGAGGCGGTGAAGAACATAACTTGGGCTCTCAAGAAGTATGGCTACTATGACAACTCTGTCTTGGTCTTTTCCAGTGACAATGGTGGCCAGACATTCTCTGGTGGAAGCAATTGGCCTCTTCGAGGACGCAAGGGTACTTACTGGGAAGGTGGCATCCGCGGATTGGGATTTGTACACAGCCCCCTACTGAAGCGCAAGCGGCGCACCAGCCGTGCAATGGTCCACATCACAGACTGGTACCCCACACTGGTGTCTTTGGCTCGTGGAAACCTGTCAGATGCAGAAGGTCTAGATGGGTACAACGTGTGGCCTGCCATCAGCGAGGGAAAGCCTTCTCCAAGGACAGAGATTCTTCACAATATTGACCCACTGTATAACTATGCCAAGTCTGGCTCACTGGAAGAAGGGCAGGGTATATGGAATACCGGGGTGCAGGCATCCATACGAGTGGGGGACTGGAAGCTCCTAACAGGGGATCCTGGCTACAGTGATTGGATACCCCCACAGACTCTAACCAACTTTCCTGGGAGCTGGTGGAACCTGGAGCGACTGACAGATGGGGTGCCCAAGTCCATATGGCTCTTCAACATTAGCGCTGACCCCTATGAACGCTATGACCGGTCTGAGCAGCGTCCAGATGTGGTCAAGGCCTTGCTGATGAGATTGGTCCAGTATAACAGGACCGCCTTGCCTGTCAGGTACCCAGCCGAGGACCCCCGGGGAAACCCAGAGCTGAATGGGGGTGCCTGGGGGCCATGGGCTAGCGAAGAAGAGGATGAAGATGGGTGGGGGGAGGCTGATGGTCTTCTAAAAAATAAGAACAAAAAGAAGAAATGCAAGATCTGCAAGCTCAGGTCATTCTTCCGGAAACTGAACACGCGACTCATGTCTAACAGGATCTGAGCTGGCTTCACAATCCCCGGAGCTGAGACGAAGCCCTGACTGGGCAAAGCTGCTTAGGACCCACGTGAGGCACCTGCGGGATGGAGAAGTCAACATACATGCTCCAAAAGCACATATGCATGTGTGCGGAGTCCTGAGTGCACTTGTGTAGAAAGGCAGGTTTATCAAAGGTTCAGGCATGCATGACTTGACGCAGCACACGTCCTGTGTTGAGGCAAAAGTGACATGCTCAGAAGTACACATGACTTTCTTAGACCCACGTGCCATTCTCAGATAGATGCTGAGGTTTGAAGGACATATATACACGATGTGACCTACTGAGGCCAACATGGGGCTTTTTGAGGCCCTAAAAAGTGATGTAACATATTTAACTCGTGTGGCATTTAGAGGCACACATGACATATGCTTAAGACACACATGAAATGCCAAGAGGTACATGTAATTTCTTGACAGTTTCACCTAACACTTGTTAAAATAAACGCACACACTGAGAGATATGTGGAAGTAAACAAGAGTAAAAAGTGGGGGTTGTGTGACATACCACGAGAGGTAGATCGGAAATGCTTAAGGTAATATAAACACAATCTGACCAGAATGTTGTCATTGCAAGAGTTTGTTGATGCAAGCTTAGGCAAATGCGGCAGAGCCATACAACCCACGCGAAAGTAAGTGACCTTCTGGAAGGCGAATTGAATTATGAAATGGGCACACTGCTACATTCTGACATTCACATAGCATGATACATGGTCAGTAATGACATATGTATGGCCAGTTCATTAGTGATACCCATGAGGTGACATGTTCTCTAGCAACACACAGAACTAGACATGATCTGCTGTTTCTTGGCGAGTGATGACGTGTAGAAAGAATGAAAGGCTCACCATGTAACAGAGACGAAGGTAAGAGCCCTGTTTTAACACAACTGGGCTGGTGCACAATATTCAGACCAAAGGTAAAGTACTCACTGGTCGCACAGAGTGAGGTAGATAGGGAAATAGTCTTCACTATTCACACGCTTTGTCTGATAAAGTTACTTATTTTCACAGTATAGTTCATGCACTTTCTGTGGCTTCCATTCCCTTTGAGTGGTCTTACAGAGCATCTGCAAGTGCCACTATATGCACAGCCCATATGTGCAGAATACACAATGCACAGAATGTGTACACTTTGTCTATTTTGAAAGTACCTCAGTTCTATCTAGATATGAGGCAGTCAATAAACAAACATATCCTTTCAGCAGACTAACGCCTGGGTGTGATCTGACAGGAGTGCACATTAGAAAAGGCGCTCTGTTTCCCTTGTTAGTAGCCATCAGTGACGTGGGGGTTCTCTCCGACAGACACCAGGACCCAAAGCCAAGCATGTCCGATGCCTTGCTATGGCATCACCTTCATACTTATATACTTTATCCCAGGCGTGCCTCTAACCGGTAGAAGCTCTGCTGAAAGATTTTTGAAGGGACAGGTAAATGGAATTTTATCGTTTGGGTGCTCCCTCTAATAGCATCATGTCAATTGTTTAGACCATTTGTGGTAATGAACTTCCTACGTCGGCCTGCCTGTAGCCCTGCCCATGGCTGAATGCACCCAACCTGGCTGATGTATCGGGAATGGGGTGTCTTTAGTGTTTGCTGTTACTGAGCGCACCAGGAAAGACTACTGAGAGGCGTGTAGCAGGTTTGTTAGAAGCTTTTCTGGGGCATGGATCAAACATGTAATGTGGGGCCCCTCTTTGGTTTTCTGGTAACTAAGCTAGTGCATCTTGTTCAAAGTAAAAACAATGTCCTGAGGCACATTTGCAGGTATCTGAAGTGCATGACACCAGTTAATGGCGACTGAAGTTACCTGCCTCGTCATCAATAAATCAGAAAAGCAGGCGAGGACTTCATTTGTGTGATATATAAATACATTTGGCAGTGGCAAAGAGGGCTCTGAAAGGAGCAGGCATGGGGCAAACAGCCCTGGCTGCTCCCTTCTCGTGACAGCCATGATGTGAAGGATGAAAAGGGACAGCGGAGTGCTTGTGCTAGATCTCGTGCCATAATAAATGTCTAGGCTTACAGAAACACTCTGTGCCAAACACCCTCCTGCCAATCTACTTGCACAACCTGCTAATACAATTCTGTTCTTAATTAAAAGCTTGGATTGGTTTCCCTTCTTTTTATGCCGTGTAATGTGGCAGTCAGAGTTACACTGTAACAACTTCGAGCCCTTTTGTGGATTGAGAACAAATGAACAGGGGGCAAATGTAAAAAATGTCATGCAATGCAGAACAGCTACCAAAGTTGCTGCATTGCATTGTGTGAAAGGAAGAAAGCAGGGCAGTGTTTTATCTATAATGTTATAGGGCTGCTGCTGTCTTACTGAGCGCTGGTGCACTTTCTACTGCCTAGCACCACACGCATCTTTTCACCATAGTTCAAAGGAGTCTGCATGAGTATAACATAGGTTTTGTACTGGAAGGTAGCTTTCCAGTGAAAATACTATGCTTAGACGTACGTTTAACCCTTTGACAATTTGTGCACCAAACAGTATAAAGTGCACATGCCAAGTTAAAATGTTTGGAGTAAAATAAGCTTTTCTTCTTCCTTGTGTCTCCCTTGAGGAAGTGTAATTTTACGGCCCAAAGTCATGTATGCGAACTTTAGTAGCTAGAGCTTTGCATAAAAAACTATGGGTGTTTGCATACCGATGCCCATGTACCACCATTGGGATGTTCCCCTTGCTGCAAAGTAATGCCATGCCTGATGTTTTACTCATAGGCAACTTTCTAGCATTAAAAAAAAGTTGCACTGGCAAGTATATATCAGATCAACATTTTGCGCCAGTTTGTATTACTTTTGGTGACTTTGCGCCAGTTCAACATGTTGATAAATGTGGCCACATATTTTGAAGTTCACACCCCTTGTATTAAAGTGCATTTTCCCAGCTGTAGCTCTCAGATATTTTAGGGAAATTTGTAATTACGGGTTGAGCAGTGTTTCCACAGGCTAACAACTGGGATTCCAGTAGCCCAATTCATTATTTGTCTTCCATGCCAAAAAGCCCAAGTTGTTACATAACTTTGCCCCTCAAGAGACTGCATGCTGTGCAGCAACTTCCACATGTGCTGTTCCTTGCTGGCATAAAGACACGTGCCCTGAAAGACATGTCCTATTAGCTACCGAATGGTTATGTACGATTCTTTTGGATTGCTTGACCCATGCGCACGTCTCGCTCAGTACGACAGCTCTCAACTCTTCTTCAGTGGCTGATCTTTACTGTCCGCAGCGGTCAGCCACTGAGAGTCATCTGGCTCTCAAGCTGACACTTGTCAAGCTGTTGTCAGACGTGCGATTCTTTCCTAATTGTTCCCCTACATTGGTGTAGACCACGGATGTCATCCTTTGTAACCTTGACGAAGGGCCCGTGTCTCCCTTGAGATGGCCGTACTCATCTGAAATGTTTGATGCTCTTCACATAGAACTCTTCTTGCGTAGATGGATCTTGCATTTTCCTCTTCTTAAAACTATGTTGTTATGGATTAGGATTCCTTTGTAAGACTGGGTGGTCCTTTGAGTTCTTTCATAGCCTGACCATTCTTGATATCTATGGGCAAGGATCTTCAGCAGGCCCCCTGCACGGCCTTTTATCCTTGTACCCACCACACGCATATATAACCTGGTCTTCTGTAGATCACAGGAAGACGGTCAATTGTTTGCTACACCCTTGAAAAGGATCAGAGAGTAGATTTAAATCTACAAGCGTATTCATGTTATTTCTTGAAATAGAAGCTCTATCATTGGGCTCTAGTCGATAGCAAAAGGTAAGTTAAACGTTTGGTGGTGCACGTTCACATTGACTCCCCATGGCATAGTAGGAAGGCACTATTGTGTCTCCTCCTTTCTTCTTACCTAGATCCTGCTTAGCAACACAAATTGTTCTGCCCACCTTATTTTTGTTTGGGGACATTCCACCAAACTACCGTAGATTGTGATGCTTGAAAAATTCAAATGTTGTGCAGTTCTTACATAGTACAGAAATGGCTTAATGGTAACTCCAGCTTTCTTCAAAGAGCTCTCAATCCTGATGGGATTGTAATTTATGAACACAAATAAATTGAACATTCCCCATTTTCCCTGGTATAATGGTCGAATTCCATGTGTGCTATTTTACCATTTTATGTTTGCTCATCTTTGATATTTCACAATCACCACCCTCAAAATCAAAGTGGTTCAAGGGCAGTCCTTTAATTTGGTATGTTTGTTCTTTAGTTTCTCTACTTTCCTTTGTACTCAGTAAGGGCCTAGACAATGTGACACGTTAGAACACTTTTACTTTTATGTGCTTTTGTTTCTCTACATGCCTTTGTTCTCAGTCTGGTCCTCAGATGTTTGGGCATGTTAAACCACTGATGCTGTTGTGTACTTCAGTTTCTCTACATGCCCTTTTTTCAGTCGGGTTCGCAGATGTTTTGCCGTGTAGAACACTATTTCTGTTGTCTGATTTAATTTCTCTACGTGTCTTTGTTCTCATTTGGTTCTCAAATGTTTGGGCGCATTAGCACACCATTGCGGGTGTGTGCTTTAGTCTCTCTACATTGCTTTGTTCTATGTAAGGTACTTAGATGTTTGGGCACCTTAGAACTCTTTTGCTGTTCTGAACTTTAGTTTCTCTAGACTGCTTTGTTTCGAGTAAGGTTCTCAGATGTTTGGGCACGTTAAAACACAGTTGCTGTTGTGTGCTTACATTTTTCTACATTCTTTTGTTCTCAGCCTGGTCCTCAGATGTTTGGGCACATTATCACACCATTGTCTGTGTGTGCTGTAGTTTCTCTACACTGCTTTGTTCTCAGTAAAGTCATCAGACGTTTTTGAACATATTGAACATATTTGCTGCTGTGTGCTTTAGTTTCTCTGTGTGTCTTTGTACTGGATGTTTTCCTCAGATATTTTGGTGCATTATCACACCATTACCGGTGTGTGCTTCAGTTTCTCTATATGGCTTTGTTCTTAGTCAAGTCCTCAGATGTTTTGGAATGTTAGAACACTGTTGCTGTTGTATACATTAGTTTCCTTACGTGCTTTTGTTCTCAGCCTGGTCCTCAGATGTGTGGGAACATTATCACACCACTGCCGATGTGCACCGTAGTTTCTCTACATGACTTTGTTCTCAGTTAGGTTCTCAGATGTTTGGGTGAATTATCACACCATTGCCGGTGTGCACGGTAGTTTCTCTACCTACCTTTGTTCTCAGTCAGGTTCTAAGATGCTTGGGTGGATTAGCACACTGTGGCTGTGCTTTAGTTTCTCTACCTGGTTTTGTTCTCAGTCTGCACGTCAGATGTTTGGGTGCATTATCACACCATTGCCGGTGTCCGCTGTAGTTTCTCTACATGGCTTTGTTCTTACTTTGGTCCTCAGATGTTTGGGTGAATTATCACACCATTGCCGGTGTGCACGGTAGTTTCTCTACCTACCTTTGTTCTCAGTCAGGTTCTCAGATGCTTGGGCGGATTAGCACACTGTGGCTGTGCTTTAGTTTCTCTACCTGGCTTGGTTCTCAGTCTGCACGTCAGATGTTTGGGTGCATTATAACACCATTACTGGTGTGCGCAGTAGTTTCTCTCCATGGCTTTGTTCTCAGATGCTTGGGTGCATTAGCCCACTGCGGTTGTGCTTTGGTTTCTCCTCCTACCTTTGTTCTTAGTCTAGTCCTCAGGTGTTTGGGTGCATTATCACGCCGTTGTGCGCTGTAGTTTCTCCACCTACCTTTGTTCTCATTCTGCTCCTCAAATGTTTGGGTGCAATAACACACCATTGCTGGTGTGCACAGTTGTTTCTCTACATGACTTTGTTCTGAGTCGGGTTCTCAGATGCTCAGGTGCATTAGCACACTGTGGCTGTGCTTTAGTTTCTCTGTGTGCCTTTGTTCCCAGTCAGGTCTTTAGATTTTGGGTGAATTTCCACACTGTTGGTGGTGTATCCCTAGATTTTCTCTGAGGCTTTGTTCCCAGGTTCTTAGAGGTTTGGCCGGGTGTAGCACAGTTTTGCTGCAGTCTGCTTTAGTTTCTCTTCAGGGCTTTGGGCTCAATGAGCTCCCTAGAAGTTTAGCGTGCTATAGAACATTATTGTTGGTGTGTGCTGTAGCTTCTCAGTCTGGTCCTTGGTGTTTGGGGTGCGTTGCGTTCTGCTGTGTGCTTTAGTTTCTCATTTAGGTCCTTACAGGTTTGGGTGCGTTAGCTTGTTGTTGCAAAACAATAAAAACAAACCAGGAAATTAAAATTCTTAATTACCCCCGACCAGAGTGTACGAAAAACATGAATAATACAAGATAAATATAAAGACCAGGTGCGAGAGAGAGACACCTCAATGCCTGTGTAATGCAAACGTATCTCTTAGAGAGTGCACGACGGAGTAGCTCTAAGCAAGGCAGGTGGCCTGAGCACGGCCTACGTCACGTGCACTTCGCGAATTCTGGAGTGGATAATACAACGTGGATAATGTCCAACTTTGTACCGGGAGCTGGGATTTTAACTCAACCCTAGTCTCTTAACGACATTTGCATGATCCTAGCACGGTCGCTTTATCTCCAGTTGCCCACGTTCCTTTGCTGATAAAAACACGGAGCGCATTAATCAGGCTTAATTAACCTCGATAGCAAAACCACACATTTATTAGATAGATCTCACTCCTCCGCTGTCTGAGAATTCAAGCTGGCTTCCACATCGGAATGGAGCCGGTTGTTATGTTCAAAGTTCACCACTGTGTGGCGACATTGTTTCGCTGATTTTTGAAGCGCACACGGTGAGCCAATTTACCTTGTTCTGGAATAACCTCTCTCCCGAAAAACTACAATTCGTATGAGAGCTCTCATATTGTGAAACTGTCTTTTCATAAATATCACTTACAGTCACAGCCCCGTAGCTTCGACGCGCTACAGTCAGCAGCGACTGCTATTGCCAAACGCAATTGCACCGATTTCCCTAAACTTAAAAAGATTAAATTCTAGACAGCCGCGATCTAGAGGGAACGGTTCTCAAGACCAGATAATGTGCAATCGCCTTAGCTCGTTCGGATATTTTAATGCACCGTTTTCTCTATTCTTTGGCTTCTCAGATGAGAGGGAGCTGGGCTGCGGGATGTATTACATGCTGAGTAATCAATGTGAAGGTGTAGAGACATTTTGTGCCTGAAGACTGTGGTAGAAATGATTGAAACGAGAACCTAGACCTGTGCATAGGTTTTATTACACGAGCATAGCGTCCAGTCCACTTGTCAAGCTCCTAGCTGCGTGTATAATATTCTTCTGTGTCTTACACTGATTGTGCAGCTTTCCCTTGTTGGAGAGGGGTCGGACTAGAAGTGTTTCGCAGGAATCAGTGATGCCCGTGACAGATGGCTAAACAGGGCTCTTGTGAGGAAAAGCATTGTGGAAATCACGCTTTTGCGTGAACAGATGCCTGTACACAGCCGGGGTACAACCTTGTTCTTGTGAGAACGACGCAGGCGTTAACCATGCGACTTCCCAGCCACTGGACTTTGGGCACAAACGTTGGCAGCATGGAATGTTCTGTTGGTTACTCGGGATGTACAAACTACTTTGGGGCATATCATCAAAGCCATGCGGTAATTATCGCTCAGCGCTCTTAGCGCGAGGATAATTATCGCTGGCCAACTCTGAATTTTATCGCGGAGATAGCGTGCTATCAGCAACGCTTATCTCCAAAGCGATAAAATTCAGAGCACAAGCTGCCAAATGTGCGATTATCGTGGGAAATACAGCGATAATCGCACAAGGTTTGGCGAAAGCTTGCTGATAGGGCAAGACATACTTAGCCATGATATCCACCTTACATAGGATAGAAGTCAGTTTTAAAGCAGGCGTAAGAAAAGTAGCGATAACATAGGTTATCGTTACTTTGCTTGTCGCTTTGCAGGTTAGCGTGCCCCTTGATAATTAGAGAAATGTCACTTAGCGACATTTCTCCAGTTATGTCAGGGCAGGAACGCCCACTTTGCATCTCATTAGAGATGCAAAGATGGGCGTTGGGGGAAAGGGCGAAAATGCAAGGTTTCACACGATAGCTTGACCTTGCTGAATAGGTGATAAAATTATCGCTGCTTTCCGTCCGAAAACGGACACTAAAGCTGCGATAATTTTATCTCCGGGGCTTGATGATATGCCCCTTTGTCCCTAACAGCAGCCTTGAGGAGGCCTTGAGAGCAGAGACTGATGGGGAAGTAGAAAGAGGAACCTGGAAAAGGGGCGGGAGTAAACGAGACACCAAGAGTCAGTGAGCGAGGCATGGGAGAAGGTGACAGACGGCCAGTGGAGGTGACACTGAGAGGAATTATGGTGAGGCAGAGAAATGGCTGTCACTAGTGCAGCAGGTGCAGTGAAACCGGGGCCTAGGGATGCTGAGGTGCCCACTGCACTACAACCAGGCTGCCTATTACTAAACCTCTGTGGAGGGGGCATTTTGGTACCTTGTGTCGGGGCCAGGCTCCCTTGTCACACCACTAAGCATGTGACAGTGAAGAAGAAAGAGAGGTGATGATGAAAGAGAAACCAGGCGGGGACAGTGAGGGAGAAAGCATGGAGGAGGATTCAGATAGAGGTCTGAGGTGGATGGGCCGATCAGGATGGTAGAGCTGGGGCAGGAAGGAAGCAGTCCCTTATCCAGTGAAGTCTGACACGGGATAGAACCCCTTCCAATCCTGGCACTCCGGTAGGAACTCTTCCCCATTGTCTACAGGTACATCTCCTCTCCTACAGAGGAGCTGCAGGGTTTCGACAGGCCCCATGCCAATCTAAGGACTAATATTTTCTTCGCCCTTCAGCCTTTCTATTGTATACGACTCAAGTACCCCACAGATTTCAAACCTATAGGTTTGAATCCTATAATGTTATTTCCTGAGATTTCCAAGATGGTGAAACAGCACATCCACATGCTTATGGTACAGCCCCTGCTTTTACATCTGAACCATAGGGAGCATTCTACACTCGTTGCGTCAATCGCTTCTGGTGACACGCTACATCAATTTCAAAGTACTCTGCTTGGTACAGGGAGCTCACCATGGAGATGGACTGCACTGATTGACAAGTTTGATACAAGTTATGCAAGATGACTTGTAGTGCTTCACAACAATTCAAAGAAAATGATGATACATAAACATGATTTTTGCCCGACAACCAGTGCCTAATTTGTAAAAAAATATGGGCTGGTGCCCAAACATTTTGCTCAGAAGCTACTGTCAACGCTGAAGAAGATCGTGGCGTGGAATGCTAAGGCTGCATAGTCTTGATTCCCCCTCAGGCATCTTTAATCCGTTATCAGATACTCTCTGCCCCTTAATCTCGCTCTTGCATGATCTCTTTAAACAAGGCTTTCTCCGTTTGTCAGTCTGTTCTCGTCTTTCTTTTTCTTCGTCTCTCCCGTCTGTGTTTTTCTCTCTCTTGTTTTGGGTCAAATTCTGTTGAGGGAAAATAGGCGTTGATCCCCAAAAACAAGTGCCCATGGGCCCGAACTGCAAGCACCTTCTCAAATTAAGCACTGCCCTGGTAAATCATATACTGTGAGTTCTATCAGTTACATACGTCAGGGTGGGGGAAGATGGCTCTCCTTTCTAGCTGCACAAATGTAGAACGCATGTCCCACTTTATCAGCGCCAGCAGTGGTAATCGGAGTTGTCGAAAAGCCCCAAGGGCAAGACACTTCCATCCTTAAAGCACTTTATGTCCATAAGTCGAGACAAGAGCTAGACATTCCACACAGGGAAACTAACTCTTCCCAAGCATAGGTTGCTACAAGTAGCAGCCACGCTCACCTGAGCAGCTCCAACAAGAGATGGCAGCCAGGTGTTAGCTTCTGCTTTATTCCAGCAGGCAGGGATGATTTTTTTATCAGTCCCTATGCTAAAAAATATTTTCCTGCAAATTATTAGATATGTTCTGTTGTTACACATATGTTCTGTATGACACACTTCTATGATTTGTAAGGTCCGGTAGCACTTTCAAAGTCTGGGTGTTCCTTATGGATTTGGGACCCCAGTGTCTATGTCTAAGTCCTTTCAGGTATGCTAAGGGTAGTATTTTACTAAATCCATAAACATGGGAGTGATACAGACAGCAGACGTTTGCACAAGCAGTTCACATGACACGGACGCACTACCTCTGCAACAGAAGTTCATAGTTTGCTTTGCATAATGTATACAGCACCACGTTTCTCCTCATCCCTTGTTAGTGTGAAGCGACCTGTGCAATACATTTGTTTTTCAGCTCCAAAATGCCCTTGGTGGTAAGGTTCAAAACTTCACACTCGATAACATCTGAAACATAACATAACATAACAGTTACACCTATCCTTTATATGGTGGGAAAATGTGGGACAAATACATGAAAATTGCCATATTCCACTTCAAATGAATTCCACTGTCTAACTGTGACCAGCTACACAACACCCACCCACAATGAAGCCACAAATGAGGGCTTAGCCTTAACACTGCGTGCATTGTGGGTAGAGCCGAGTGTTGCTGCCAAATCGTGGGACACCAGATGTTCTGTGGTGATTATGCTGCTCGTCGTTTCCGGTGGTGCTTTTGTAATTGTGTATAATGTGACTGCAGAATAAATAAACAGTACACTTCGTACCTGTGGGTGTTGTTTGTGGCCTATAGCTCGAGACTAGTTGTCCAATGGTCGTTGTTCCAAATAATCATTCCCCCCCCCTCACCCCCTCCCCCCCCCCCTGGTGTGTTGGCGCCAAGGGCGTGCCGCACATAATGATCTAGGGGTAGGGTGACCAGGATTTCTAAGCCAATAACTAAAATAGAAGAAGGACTACAATTTTACTTCAAGTGTGCGCACGGAATGACATCGCTCCTCAGCAGAGAATTGCAGAACAGACAGTAAAAACATAAATAGAATGCAATTTTTAAACCCAATAGCTTGCCTATTAACTAAATTGTTTTCTTGAAACAGCTGCTAACCATCCCTCCTTTGTAAAACATTAAAAAAGAACCTCCTGCCGATTTCAGTCGACCCTCTCTTAAAACCGGGACATGATCTAAATTTCCTGCAATCTGCAGGGATAGCTGGTGAAAACCCGGGACAGTCCTGGCAAATCCGGGACGCCTGGTCACCCAACCTAGGGGTCGCCATGTCGCTGCCGGCGCACGGGGCAGAGGTCTGGTGTCTTATTGGGCTACCTTCAGTCAGTCGTTGGTTGAACTGCACTGGCCATTAGCGGAACTGGAGGAAGTCCTTACAGTATGGCTCTAGGGCTGGCAGGCCTGGGGCTGAGGCAGTGACATGTCAGGGTTGTGTGTTAGGTATGTCAGTACTGCTATATCACTACCGTAGATTAGGGGTCAAAGAGGAAAGTTTATAGACCAGTAGGTGTGTGTTCCCTCATTAATAACTATATATACCAAAAGACATATATGTCAGTGCTGCACCTGCACTGTGTACGGTGGACGCTCAAGATGTTGTTGACTGTACTATACCACACTATGTGAAGGAAGACTGACTTCACAGCTGTTACTTGCTTGTTCTGAGTGTGCGGGGGAAGCTTACAGCGCTGCTGCCTGCGCTGCTCGTGTACTGTTATGCTCCTGTAGAGGGAGGGAGTTCAGGTAGCCCACAGCTAGCTACAGAGCATGAGAGGTCATGCTCTTTGTGAAATGAAAACTTTTTTTATTTAATTTTTAATTTGTTTTGTAAATGTATTGAACATAAACCCAACTCAGCATATACAGTACTTGGGTAGATACATGCTCATCCAGTTTAAATATAAACATATACATACATAGCAGGTTCCAAAACGTCATTAATAACAGTACCCAGCATTACATCAGTCATATACAGTAATTTCCCCATGACAATCAAGACAGTCTGTCGAATTGAGCAGAACATTTGCATCTGTTAATCCGATGTGTGCTAGAAGTGTAGTGCAGTGTTATTTGAATCATGCGGCCTTACTTGTTTTAGGGCAAATGTGCAGTGTGAGGGGCATCAATAGGGTGTGCAAGTAGATATGTTTTGAGGGGATCCCATATATCCTTAGGACGCAAAGTCAGAGGGAGGAGCTTGGCGTACGTGAATGTCTGTTCCAGGGCACGAGTCTGGGATCCACGCGGGTGGACGGCGTTCCCCCACTTCTTTCACAGGGTGGAGGCCGTCCTCACTGCCAAGAAGTTGGGTCCCACTAAAAAAAATGCTGAATTCTTCCCTATGTAATTTCAAAACACCGGGACACATTCAACAGCACCTGCACGTTGTTGTCAGGTTTCGATCACAGCAACGTGCAGGCGGGGACGGGGCTCTCTTATTTCTGACTCCTGCTGGGATACTCGGCCATACCAAAGGCCGAGTCTAAGGGATCATCAAGCCTCCTTTTATTGGAGTTTCCTGGCTGGCAGCAGTCAGGAGCCTCACACCTTATGCAAATGTAGCAGAGGGGAAACAAAGGCTTGCACCTTGTTAGCACTTCACACATACTTAGGAGAGGCAGCTTTTCACTTTGTTCAGGCTCTGTTTAGGAGATTTGCATGTACTGTTAGAACGTCAGATGTGTTGATCTTTCCGAGTATTTCCACAAAATAAATTGCATTTATATACGCTTATTACCCTTGAGGAGGCATTGTAATAATTTAAATATCACTATTTCTTTTAAAGCACTATGGCTATAGAAAGCTAAATGCTGACAAAAGGTAACATTATTTTATATGTAACGTATAAAAGTGTGAATCTTCTACCTAAATCAGGAGGGTTTGCAAGTATACTCAAAATGTGCTCAAATGTACTCATGATACACCTGCTAAACATATATGTGAGGGCTTAAGATCTGATATCACTTCTTGTGATGCCAGTTCCTGTGATGTCATGTGCCGTGATGTCACGCGCTGTGATGTCACAAGCTGTGATGCCACGCGCTACGATGCCACTTGCATACTGATTATCTAGGTTAGTTCCCCCACTTCCTTTTTTAGGACTTGTGCCCTGGTCTGTTCTTGTCAAAATATCATGTCAGTGATCCAGTCCTTAAACTTGGGTGCCCTGCCCCGTCCCAATCTACATGCTATTCTCCGTTTGGCCAGTAGAAGACCAAATGAAGCAATACGTTGATATGCTACACTGATATCCTCCGTGTAACATAGCAGAGCAGCCTGTAGTTGTAATAATGTCATCTGTTATAAAGCGTAGAATACTTGTCGCCAATATGCCTGTATAGCACTGCATTCCCATGAGGTATGCTGGAAGTCTGCAGCTTCTACGCCGCACCTGCCGCATTTATCGTTATCACACAGCTTGTACCTCTGCATTTTGGCAGGGGTGTAGTAGGTGCGGTGCAGGAATTTGTAATGTGTAATGCACAGGCGGCTGCTGGACGAGATTCGCTCCATCTGAATGCAACAATAGCCCCACTGTTTATCAGTTATGTCCTGACCTTTGTCAGGGGTCCATCTGTCTCTAGCAGGGCACTGGACTGAAGTGGGAATGGTATAAAGGCTATTATATAATGTCACTACCAGGTGTGAGGCAGCATCACTGTGTAGTATTGAATGTAGCGGGGAATGTCTTACGGCTCTTGTGGATACACAGGAGGGTATTCTTTTATGCCTTGATGGAGTCTAACGTACAGAAAGGTGTCCATGGGAGAGGGTGTCGCTTTAGCAAACAGCTGCTGTACCGTACGAAATTTGCCATTTAAATAGAGACCGTCCTAGCAGGTAATGTTGAACTTTGCTTAAGTTTTTTTAAAAGCTCCTTCTTGTAGTACTGGCGTCCTAGGGTGGTAGACCAAAGGTAGGAGATAGGAATATAGCATGGCGTGTGAATTCGTTTGGAAATGTGTTGCCATGCTCTCACCGTATATGTGACCGGTGTTGGGACAGTCTCTTGAGGCGTGACCGGGCTCTTTCCAGTAGGATAGGGTCCAACCGCCAGTGGCATATATTTAGGGGGATGAAACCAAGAGTGTGCATAATGCGCCTGTGCGCAGAGATACTACAGTTCTAGATCAGAGATGTCAAACCCTCCCTGAGCGTAGGGTCTGGTAAGCGTATCTCATTGTAGCCTAGGCTGTTTACCTCCCCAAGTTAGTTGTATCAGCTCTGTTCGTATTGCGGAAAAGGAGTTTCTACCCGGGTCATACAGGATATTTGAAAAAAGGTAAAGGAGTTTATGGAGAATGAGCATTTTAATGAGTGAGGCACGCCCTGCCATAGAAAGCGGGAGCGCAATCCATCTTGTGTTCCTGCTAGTAATTCTCTCCAACGCCCTGCCATAGTTCAGGTTCATCAGGTCGTCTCGATCAGCAGTGATACATACCCCATGGCATTTAACTTCTGTTTCACACCATTCTATTGGGAACTCTGACATGAACACTTTCACTGAGGAAGTGAAAGGGAAAATCTGAGACTTCGACCAGTTGATGTGTATTCCTGAGAGCCCACAAACCGCACAAATTCACGCAAGAGTGGATTGAGGTTTTGTTAGGGGTCCCTAATATATAAGGTGGTGTTGTCTGCATATAATGAGATTAGTATAGGACAGAGTTGACATTGCAGTGCTTCATCTTGATGGTGCTGTCTAATTTTGGCCTCAAGAGGTTCGAGCGCGAAAAGAAGAGGGGAAAAGGGGCAGCCTTGGTGTGTGCCCCGCGTGATAGGGAAGGGGGAGGAAGTATGCCCATTGATCAGAACCTTGGCTACTGGAGAAGTGTATGAGTTGTATCCAAGACATAAAGCGTTTGGGCAGCCCCATATTTTGAAGTATGATGAAGAGGTAATCCCACTCGACTGAATCAAAGGCCTTTGTGGTGTCTAAGAAGACACCAAGGCTAACTGCGGATCGACATTTTGCAGGATAGAGAAGAGAGTGGGAAGATTGTGCAACGTCGCCCTCCCTGGAATAAAACTGGCCTGATCAGGTAAAACTAGTTTCTCCATTAGCAGGCTGAGCCTGTTTGCCAGTATTTTGGTGAGGATTTTCGCATCATTATTAATCAAAGACAGAGGACGGTAGGAATCACATACATCTGCGGACTTACCAGGCTTCAGAAGCGATGTGATGAGAGCCTGTCTAATTGCGTTCGGGAGGACCTCACGTTCCTGCGTCTCTTCATAGACCTCTTTCATTATGGGGATCAACTGGTTAACATATGTTTTGTAGAAATCATTAGGAAAGCCAGCTGGCCCCGGCGCTTTCCCTGACTTCATCTGCATAATAGGAGCCCGAAACTCGTCGTTTTCGAGGGACGCCGCAGAAACTCTCTCTGATCATCTCCTAGCCAACCAAGAGCTATATCTTTCAGGAATTCGAATAGATACGGGGGTTGTGTTCTACGAGTGCTGTATAGGTCGGAATAAAATTAAACAAATACGTCAAGGATATCTTGACTATCTCTATGGTGTGTCCCATTACTATCTTGTATTTCCAGTATGTGATTGGAGAAGCGGGGTGTGCGAATCTCCATCGCCAGAGCCTTGCCAGGCCGCTTGCACTCCCCCTACTTTGGGGCTGTGCAGTATTTCCCACGGAAGCACAATTCCCTTAGAGCAGTATCCTTGTAATCAGACAACTTGTCCCTGAACGCCACTCGGAGGACCCCAGTTATGTCATGACGCATATCACCCTCTAATTGCTTTAATTCACCTTCAAGATTCCGCAAATAACGTCTTATGTCTTGTAAATCACCAAAGCTCTTAGCGATGCAGAAGCCCCTTATTGTAACTTTGAAGGCCTCCCAGACCATGCCTACATGTGTGACCGATCCTACGTTTTTCTGGAAAAATTCAGTGATTTCTGTTCCCAATTCTGCCCTGAAAACGGTGTCTAGTAAAGCATCGGGCATAAGTTTCCAGCTCCTGGGAGTGGAGAACAGGTCAGGGGGAGCTAACGTCAAGCGCACCAGTGCATGATCAGAATAAGTTTTGACCAGGTGTTCCATGCTAAATATCCACAGGTCCACTCCATAGGAAACCACCCAGTATTTCAAGCGGGCCCAAGTTGCATGCATTGTTGTGTGGTGCGTATCTTCTGGAGTATTGAGGTGTACATGTCTCCATGCATCGATAAGACCATGGTCAGAGAAGATGTCTGTTAACAGGCCATGTGTTTTAGTGTAGTGACGCAGAAGAGGGTTAGACATATGATTATAGGGGTTAAGTGCTGTGTTGAAGTCCCAGCCCCAGATAATGCACATGGATCCTATATTAAGGATTTGTCACCAAAGTGTGGTGAAGAAGTCGGGGTCGTCAATATTGGGACCATAGCAACATACAAGCGTGACAGACTGTGATCCTAGCCTGCCCAAAACCATGCAACTCCTCCCTTGTGAATCATGACTCGTCCCACCCAGTATGAAGGGGGCATTTTTCCTGATGAGAATCACTGTGCCCCTAGAGTACGTAGAGAAAGAGGAAAACACTCTATCCGCAGCCTGTTTACTGGCAAAGACCGGAGCTCGGCATGGGTCAAAATGCATCTCTTGCAGCATGGCATGTGACTTTGATGCCTGTCAAGGTACGCTAAAATTTGCCAACGCTTACGGGGTCTTCTAGGCCTCTAACATTCCAAGTGAGCAGATGTATCTTTTGCACCTCAACGAATGGGGCCATAAATCCACGGTCTAAGTGGAACCTGACATGAGTAGGACTTGATACTGCATATGTATCTCATGGTGCGTAGTCGCAAGTCTGCCTGCTGAGTAAAACCAAGAAATATAATAGAAACCAACAATACCTCAACCCCCCTCACCCCCCACAAAGCACCCAATTGTGCTTGCATTATACTGCCCACCCGATACCCAACCCACCCATCCCAATACAGTCCAAATAAAGTTCTCTAAACTTTAGAGGGAACACCCGAGGGGGGGATCGCTAAAGGCACACAATATTCACAGTTCTCCAGTGTCTGGTAAGAGCAACTCCCCAAATGGGAGGGAGACGTGAAGAAAGGGGGGGGGGGGTACTTGGCATAGTTTATGTTACTGTCACAGGGCATGCCTTGCCCATAACGCAACAAATGTTCTTCTCAAACTACTTATCTGACCCCAGTCCGTCGCTGGCCACCAATCCGTAATCGATGTACAATGTCCCTATCTCTGCAGACTGCGCCCCAAAGCCACAGACTTCCGAAACCAGAACCTGAGGGCTGGGCAGGAGCAGTCCCGCAAATCAACTTCTGGTGCCTCACATCCCAGTGTGGAAATTTGTTATGCCAGTGTATCAGTCCATCGTTGGAGATGGAGATCTGGAAGGGCGGTCTCTGTCATCCTGGTGTGAAGAATATTTTTTAACATTCTTGAGGAAGTCATCTACCTTCTGCACATTGAGGAAAAAATGTTGTTTGCCCTAATGGGTAACCTGTAAGCGGGCAGGGTACATGAGAGCTTAGTCAATTTGCGCTTTACGAAGTTTCTGTTTGGCAGATAAGAATTTGCTGCGAGCTTCCTGTACTGCGGCAGTGAAATCAGGATAAATTGTAAATTCAAAGCAGTCGAACTGCAGGTTTCTTTTCTCTCTGGCAAGCTTCAGGGCAACATCGTGATCCCGAAAGTTGAGCAGGTGGGCTAAGAAGGGGCGGGGAGGCCTAGGGCCCAGTGTGTGGTGCCCTCGTTCTACTATCGAGTGCGATGAGAATGCTTCAGCGCCAAATGTGATTGTCAGTAGGTGGCTCGATAAAATCTTCCATGCGCCCCGGAATCCCAATAACTCAGATGTTTTTGCGCCTGCTGCTCACTGCTCGATATTCCTCGTACGGGACGCCGTTTCTTTGACACAAGCGTCAAGGTATTGGATAAGAATACCTGGAACTCTATGGAGCCCCGCAATTTTACCTTTAGTGGCTAGATACTTCGCCTATTTGCTTGGACTCTAAAAGACACGACAATAGTCATCGGCTTGACTCTACAGATGACTTATTTATCAATACTTCTTTTTTGATACCTCTACCTATTGCGCATCTTTGGACGGATTTTTTGAAGAATTGTGAATACACACCCTTTTTTTGCTTGCAAGTAATTGTCTCGATTTTATGGATAATTACCTTTCAGACACCTATTATTTTACGCAACTACATATGGTGCTCTGTGGGAACTAATGTTGTGAAGAGTTGTGAATAATCATCAATTTAGCTTTTCTGGAATTACACGACTCCTGCCTCTCCTTTGCCAGCTTTCCTTCACAGCAATTATTATCTTTGCTTCAGCCTTGAGAAAGTTATAGTACTTATCTAGTTCTTACGAAACACGTGTCGGCTGTTTTCATCTTGATGATTTGAAGAATAAAAAGAAAAGAAGATTCTCAAATTCTGAAGAATTTTGACTAATTTTTCCTGTCCTGCATTATTCAATGACATTTAATATATTGCCTGATGGTGACTATCAGATTGCATAATTGTATTATTGTTATCTAGGATGGTACACACTTTACCCAGTTCTTTTTTCTTGGTGCTCACTTCTAAATCCTTGTTTTTATGGCAATTACTTTGAGGAGTTTGTCCTGCTGTGTAACTTGCTGCTTCACCTGCGCTGTTTTCTCTTTGTTGTCTGAAATCCGCCTTTCTGCTTCCTTGATTTTTTCATTGTTTGTCTAGCTTTTGGACTATGAAGTCCATGCGATTGTTCAGGGGGTCTATTTTGCTTCCAATGGCAGATAGGCTTTGCTGCATAGCAAGTGATAGACTCTTTACATCTTCATCTTGAGTGGCCAACGATTCTGGTGAAGGCTTTTTTTGTTTCAAAGGGTAATTTGGACTGCCTGCCGTCCGTCTTCCCCTTTATGCAATAGTTATGAAGCGATGCAGGTGGCTCAAACCAAAAAGAGGGGCAAGTGAAAGCGCCTCGTAGGAGTTGGGAGTAGGGTGGTGCTCAAACAAGCCAAGCTGTCCTCAGTCCACCCACAAGTAGTATGCCAGGTAGTACACCTCCAACTATACTACGGTATCGCAGTAATGTCCAGTGTTGTTCCTCACAGTGGGGCCTGCAGCCTCTCCCACTCAGCCCGCAGTTCACTACAATGAGCACTAACCGGAGCTATATGACGCATGGTTTCACCTCACAGTAGGCATGGCAGCTTAATTCTCCCTGGCGAAGTGTATGGATGTGCCCATGTGCATTGTGGCAAGGGAGTACGTGAAAAAAATAGCAGAAATCACACAGGTCCGTAGTATGGGGTGTTGGGTAGTGGTCGGCTGCTGGAGTTTCAATGTGGGAATGCGCTCCGCAGTTAGAGAGCCCAGCGCCCGATCTCCAGTGTTAATGCCACTACTCTGTAAATATGGGCTGAGTGGCAGGGAGCAAGGCATTAGCGGTGCACATTTGGGTTAATATAGGCCCCACCCAGCGCAGTACTGTAAGCCCTCCTCATGTCCCAGCATAGGCCTTAGGCAGCACAGGGTGCGCGGGAGAACTCAGAGTCTACAATGTGTGCCGGAGGGAGTAGCACCTTCGTCCGTTACCGCAGTGCAGTTGTTGCGAGTAGATGACGCAGAAGGGAATTCAGGCTTGTGGGCATGGTGGGGTTCAAAAGTGCCTCTTAGGTACTTCTCTGTATTAGGCCCCGACCTCTCCAAGCCCCCTCCACCTTCTCACAATGTAAGATTTTTGTTTGGGTTGACAGGTATGTATTGACCCAGCATAACGGCCTGAGTTAATGTCAAGCTTTGAGCAAGGCCAATTAAAACAAGCACTGGCAAAGCAATAGCTCTCACCTACGAGAAGCTTTTGGGTTTGTCAGAGTTTTTTAGTCATCGCATTTTTATGGTCTTGTTGTAGCAGAGCTTTCACCCAACAATAATGTGAGCATCACTAGAGAAGGGCTTTGGCTCCGCCCACTTGTTGGGAGCCAGGAGTACATATTTGGATTGGGCAGAAGTTGCGTACTTCCTCAAAAAAGTGCTTTCCCTTCACACAGCTGTGATCATTTTGTTTATTTATCCAGCTGTCTTAGCCTGAACTTTCATGGGAACATTGGAATGCTATTAAAGTGTCTCAGATAACTAGATTAGTTGTTTTTGCAGTTTTTCTCTGGCAGCCTCACAGATGGGTGGAGGGCAGTCATTAACCTAAGTGTATTTTTACCTTTGGGTTGACAGTGCAACTATCCTCCGACCTTTTAACCTGTACAAATATTATTCTGCAGCTCTTTGCTTCAACACAAACACATAGCTATTCCCATGCTGTTTACATGTAATGCTTCACATTACCATACACATGACTTAAAAGTCAGACCTATTGGCATTGCCAGTGTTTAGTCTTTGCTTTTAGTCCTGCTGCACAGTAGCTTCTCTGCTCTACAACATGGCTTAAAACATTGAGAAACCCAATATCACTCTTGTAGGCAAGACCTATTGAATTTGACAATGCTTGTTTCTTAAATGTATACTATATACTGCTTTGCATGCCACAAGTTCATTGCAAAGTCCGATTTCTACCTTCACAAGCACATCAAAAAAGCACTGCATATGAGGCCCAGCCTTCACACAAAGGAACCACAAGACTAATGAGACACATTGAGCGAAGACCAACTGTAAACACAGGCCTCACTTTGTTCTGGATTTAGGTTGAGTGGTGTTATAACTGTGTTTTGTATTCCTTACTTCAATACTTTGGGGGTTATTTAGAAGCCCCTTGTTCTGCTAGTGCGTAACCTTTTCCCATATTAAAAGTGACACACCGGCGGCGCAAGGGGCTTGTAAATAAGCCTCTTTGTTCCTAAAGATGTCGAGAGAAGGCACCCGCCACTTTGGACAACCGTGCTCGCCTCTGAAGTACGAGTCTCCCTTTTCTTCCTTTGCTTGCTTCTATTTTAGTGGCTGTTGCTGCTTTAGTTGTGTGTTCCTTGAGGAATGCAATTCTATCCGCAATTTTGTGGCACACAATTATGTCGCAAAAGCAACATGACCTCATTAAGTTCTTTTGCATTGGAGAACACATACAGACATAACAGTCTGGTGCAAACAAATGCATCTGCTTCTTCTTTTTGTCGTCTGACATTTTTTTACAGCTGGTTGCGCCTGTTTTATCTTGGCTAAGCGTTACTTCGTCCTGCATGTAGCTAGGAGTCAGACATCCGGACAAATGACGCAGAACTAAGAAGCAAGGACTGGACAGTTTTTCTCTCCCCATTGAGTTTTCAGTTTTCCAACACATACTCATTGAACACAGAATTGCTGAACCCTGGGAAATGATGTAAAATTAAAGCTTCCACATTTCAAGGGCAGAAACAACAACATTCTTGGCACACCTTGAGCAAACCAGCCTTCAGAGAACAATGGGGAACTGTCAGTGGGATATCTATGAATGGAGTGCATTCTTGCCCGGCATGATGGCTGAGTGCAGCTTCGTGCTGTAACTCAAGTCCCCACAGCCTCTGTTGTCGGGGGAAGGGGGGGGGGGGGGGGGGGTGGCCAAGCTACAAGGGCCCCCCTCCGGCACTATGGGCAGGTGGCCTGAGAGCGTCTGACTGGGTCCGGAGCGTGGGTGACCCCCTCCATGCACTCAGGGGCGGCTCTAGGCTCATGGCGGCCCTGGGCAGGGAGCGTAGGTAGGGGGCCCCGGAAGAGGGGGTCCGTGCGGGGTGGAGCGCGAAGGCCAGTTAAGAGGGGGGGTCAGGGTGTTTGGAAGTGGAACAGAGCCGGAGGCCACCAAATCCCTACTAGGGGCCGCCACGCAAATATGTATCCATCCTCAGAGGATTATTATATTGAGGATATATATTGGCGTGGTGGCCCCTGGGGTTTTGTGGCCCTGCGCAGGTGCACAGCTTGCACATGCCTAAGGCCGCCCCTGATGCACTTTGCAACCCCCCAAGTTTTGTTATGCCACTGGTGCAGCTCCCCTCTTACATAAGTTCCATAGCCAGCGCTCATTCACTCGTGGACCAGGGTCAAGACGGACTCGATAATTCTCACCTCCGTGCCTAGTCTAACCAGGGAACACACTCGGCAACTCTGGGCATTAAGCTTGCCTCATCTCTACAACGGCCACCACAGACACCGGGGATGCCTGGTTTCACCTTGGAGATACCCAGAAAGGGACCATCTCACAGGGAAAACCAGGACGGGTTCCCTAGCGGTCTTCAGCGCCAGGATACTCCATGGAGTCGCAGTGCGCTTTACAAGTACACCCACATTTACATGGTAGCCCGGGCCGCCACGGAGGGCTGGCGTTTTCTGGATGTCTGTGCAATGAGGCGAAAGAAAAGCACCGGTCCTTTTGAAACTGTTGTCTTGGTGGGCATGGTTGATGCCTTCAAAGTAGGACAAAGCGCGTGGAATGGACTGGCGACTGCAGGGGTACAGTATGCCCTTGAACTCAAGTTACCTTAGTGCCAGGGAGGGAGCACGTACAAAACAGAAGGTGTGTTGAAAGAAAAAAGGTATGACGTGGACACCAGTGTCCGTGTCTTAGTGCTTTATTTTGTTATGGCGGGTGAGGGCAAGCAATGACAGAGGGGGATGGGGAAAAGGAATGGCAAGAAGGAGGAATGAGGGAGGGATTGGTGCATGGCTAGGGCTACACATTTTTAAAAAGCGCTATGAAGCAGCCAGTGCTGACGCGTCATATTGCTTTATTGTTCTGGCGAGTGGGGTTGGGGGAACAGGTTAATGGTAGGAGACTGGGATGGGACAAGTGACAACACAGAAGGCCGTAGGGGACCAGCAACAACATAGACAGCGGGAGAAGGTCGTGAGAGGGCAGGCAACAACGGACAGTGGGAGGTGGCAAGCAACAACACGGCTAACTAGAGGAGGGCGGGAGTGGGCAAGCAACAACATTGCCAGCGGGCGAGGCAAGAAACAACACAGACAACAAGGGTGCAAGAAACAACATGAACAATGGGAATGGGTAAGCAACAACACAAAGGGGGCAAGCTAAAGCTTGGACAGCAGGTGGAGACAAACAACAACAGACAACGCGAGGCAGAAAGCAACAAATGGGGATACAAGCATACAGGTAGGAGAGTGGTACAGAGCGAGGGAGCACATGAGGGAAACAACAGATTAAGAGGACATGACGCCTGAATGCGTTGACCGAAGAGAAGCAAACAAATGTGAGTGATGATAAAGGTAACCAAAGGTAAGCAATGGGTGGATTCTAAGCCCCCAGTAAGCTAACAAAATGTCTCGAAAGCGTCAGTGCTTGTGCTGTCTAAGGCAAGACCTAAAAATGTGGCTTTAGAGATTACTGTTCAACAACTCCAATCTGCTGCCCTGCTCATGTTTGCCAAGTAGATACACACCTATTCCCATGGACTCCTAGGCTGAACCTGCTTGGACTGCTATTCTTTTTTAGTATTTAGATTTCATTAAATTGCTATGCTCTTTTGGAGTTGGATTTTCCTGACCTAGCTCATGGTTTATTCAACATTTACAGACGGTAACTGTGTCTCACACACACCTCTGGACACAGCGCTTTACCCTCTGGCATGTACCAGAGAGAAGCAAACAGCACCATGGAGACTTACCAGTGCTCTTTCTGCAGCATTACTGCAGATGGATCTCGCAGGGAATGCCATCCAGCACTTCCACTTTCTGAAGATTGACTCCAAAACTCCCACAGGACAAACTATGGGTGCAAGAAAAGTAGTTACAGTGGGGAACACTTAATTAAATGCACCCAGTAATTCGAAGATTTGAATTTCCGCTGTTAAATTTACGAGATTACTCTCTGGTATGGCTCTCAGTTTACCGCTTCTACTGATTTTAGACACGCCAACACAGATGGAGAGCAGTCTGTTTCTATGCCTTTATTTATTAATAATCACTGAAAAAAGTCGGGAATTGTGTCTTCTTTTTGAGTGAATCCCCATGGAATCAATCATACCTGCCCACCCTTAGCTGTACAGATTGACAGCAGTGGTAATTAAAAGAAAGCGAATGATGGTGCCTAATGAAGCTTAAATAGATATAAATATGAACAATTGCTTGTACTACAATGCATACCTTTGTTCAGATAAATGTATTGAATTTGTATAATTGTAGCACAAAAATACAACAGGCATCCACTTTTAAAAGTAAATTTACTGATGGAACAGATGTGGAAACATACTTGTTGCAACTTCTTTTTCACGGATGTGAAAAGTGCATTCACATGAATACCACTAAGGTGTCTAAAAAGAAATGTGAATAAATATAAACGTTAATATATAACACATAACAATTGTGAGCCCTAAGTATAAATACCAACAATACAATCGGTTGTTCTCTGTATTCTAACACCCAGAACACTTGATCTCGCATTTCCTTTACCTCCCTCGACGGATGGTATATATTACTAGACTATATTTTGTGTTTTTATAGTCACGCTTTATAAATTGGATACATAACTAATGACGAGGGTCCATATTACAGCTGTTCATATACTGATCACAAGTACACAATTCATATTCACAGCGTCCCTTGTAATTGATTGTGACCATAAGCAAGGCGTTATTTGGAGGAGCACACTGCTATCCGTGCTGCACGCCCTTTTGCTCATTTCACAAGCGCAGATTTGTTGGGCTAACGTCTGACAACAGATGTGACGGAGATCCCAGATGTGAGTGTGATGTTTATTAGCAACTGACATCCAAAATACTTCCTGGAATCCTGTCCACAAATTAAAGTACATCAAAGTCTACTGATTTGCCACAGTCTTAAAGAAAATCAGCTTTCCTGCCTACTTGAAGTCTGAACAGATTAAGTAGAAATCAAGCAAAAATATATTGCTGCCCAAAGATCCAAAGATTATCCCTCATAGCAGATGTGCATCTAATGCAGTTCACCCCTTTTTAGGTAGAGCCAGGGCAGCGCATGAGCTGCTCTGTGGCATGCTGTATTGGCGTATGGAATAGAAGCCCCACTCTCTCTCCGCCCATATTTGTCATTGGCATGTGTCATTGTCCTTCCCAAATTCTGGCTTCTGAACCGTTAATAAGCTTGTTAGTCCCTCCTTAGTCCTTCTCTTCAATTGTAACCTCCCATGAGGATTGGCCCATTTACTTTGGTAGATACACGGTAGGTCTTTTTCAGTCTGTAGGCATTATTTTCTTTAACGAGTTTCTCCTACTGCAGGTAGGATATGCTTTCCTGCAACATTTAGCACGCCATGCATGCTTTCACTTTCCGAGCAGCTGGGGCAATGGCGGCTGCCTCTTTAAATAGGTCTCGCATTTACAAGAGTTTGAGCTATTGCCATTATAAATGACATTGCCTTTTATTTATGTGTTAATTAGCAAAACAGATAAATAAAAGGCATTGTCATTTACAATGCCAATAGCTCAAACTCTCGCAAATGCAAGACCTATTCCATTGCAAATGCTTGTTACATGGGTGTTTTCTTTTTTAAATGGTCATACCAAAACATTTAAGGGCACACATGTGCAAGAACAAGAAATGTATTGCATCACCAGTGCGCAGCTTTGTCATGTGAAGAAGCAAGAGGATATTTGAAAGATTTATAAAACAGACCCTCCTATATGCTGAGCTTGGACAATAAGAATTCTCGTTTAGAGGTTCCAAGCATGATAGAAAGGCTAAGTATGTCAGAGACGGACAACCTGAGTAGCTATGGTTAACAAAGGCAGACAATATGGCTGAAGGTGAAAAATATGGGGCATCAGGGTTTAAGGCATTTTAAAGTAAAATCGCACAATATCTCAATATGATAGCCAATAATCTCACAATCACTACCACACCTTGGAAGCCTTTCTTATCTATCTATCTATCTATCTATCTATCTATCTATCTATCTATCTATCTATCTATCTATCTATCTATCTATCTATCTATCTATCTATCTATCTATCTATCTATCTATGCCATGTCTGCTGAGGTCTTGGCTTTTCAATGTTTTTCACAAACACGCAAATACCTGCACTGCCTTCAAGGTGTACTGCACCACCTATTTGTGCACTACAGGCAAGTGGCATCTCCAACGGCTGTGGGTAGCCTGCATTCCACTGGTGTGACATTTTATTTTATGGGGAGAACAATGTAAAATGAATTGACAATCAGTTGGGTGTCCCTTCAGTCCCCATGTAACACTCTGGAGGCTTCCACTTTCGACCTGCTGCTAGTGGAAAAAAAATAACTAATCTGTAAATAAAGGTATCATATTTCGACCATGATGTTTTGATGACGGATATTGGGGGCTGATCCACTCAGAACAGTGAGGGAACATGGGCTGAGCACTTTAAGCGTACATGGTCTGGCATCGCGGAGGTCTTCCGCTCCAAACCCACAACCATCCATGTCCACTCGCCCCCCCCGAAGACATAAACTGTAAACAAATGTTTGGATTAGGGGTCGTAAACCCTGGCCATATTTTATTACAATCATTAATAAAAGCAAAACACACAGCATTTCCCCATAACCCTTACTATTTACAGCTTTATTTACACAAGGTCATACCGAACCTTAACAGAGACACTAGACATCCTCTTCCTACCACTTTCTAGACATGTTCCTGCATGTCCCAATGTATACCTCGAGTGAGATCATGATTGGCTTCCATGATGTCTAGCCTTTCCACCTAATGACCTGTAGTGCGTGCTTCCCTAGGGGAAGACCCCACTTACTCACATCACATCCCCCCTTGGGATGCACCTGCACAAGGGGCCCATCTGCCTGCTACAATACCTACACCCGTCACTTCTGTCCCCCTTCACGGGTCAGGGCTAGGCATGCCCACTGGCAAAGGGCAGGTGGTTGGCCAGAAGGGCCAGATGCCAGAGATCACTTGCAACCCCCAACACCCCTAGATTCTCCGATCTACCTTCTGACAGCACCCCTTAAGTGGGGCCCATTACACCATTGTCATGCAAATGTAAGCAAAGGTAATGCCTAATTGACCCCCCAATCATGACCTCACCCGCCACTGGCCAGCATAGTTTAATTTTTTTTTTTTTAAGAATTTTTATTGTTTCCGATATCATGCATAACAGTCAATTACTCATCTCTTGCATTGCCATTGCGCAGATGGCCCATTGATCATTGTATGTGTCATTTAAGATCAACTGACAAAATCCTTCCCCAACATTCCTAATACCCCTCCCCTCTACCCCCACCCCCGTCAGTGTGCCCCGGCTTGTCCAGCCCAATCTATAGCTACAAATCTGTCCCATCTTCAACCCATCAATCAGGAGAAAAGGAGATAAAGAACAATCAAACAGTATCAAACAGGAAGTTCCGCTGATTAAGTGTACGTTCCCTGCATCTCCGCATTAGCCCGCCAGTACCACTAATACTGGAATGTGCAAGATAGCCCCTCTCGCAGTGCGACTTGGCATACCATCCCTCGCCCAGTTCCTCATGAGTTCACCACCCTCGTTCTCTCACCTGGGTCTGTCTCTACACCTTCTTCGTCCCCTTCATCCTCCCTAGTAGAGGTTTGGAGTTCTGCTACCAAAGCCCCCCACGCCCTTGCCGCCTCCAATGCCTTTTCATTAGCCGTGCACCTAGCTACCTGTAGGCGAAGTGTTCCCTCGCTACCCACCCAATTTATAAAACCTGCTCTCCATCTCAAATAATTGGGCCCTGCTTTTGACTTCCAGTGCATGGTAAGCTCCTTTTTCGCCATTATTAACCCCAAATCATAGAATTTGCTAGTAATCTTAGTACTGGGGGTATGTGGGAACCAAAGCAACAGGCAAGCCCCCATCTCTGCCTCTATCGTGCGTCCTGTCGCCTGATTTAAACATTCTACGACCTCCTCCCAGTAGGATCCCAGCCCCGTACAAGACCAGAACATATGACTGAAATCAGCTCTGTCGGCATTACACCTGGGGCACGATGATCGGGATCCATCAAAATACTGTAGGATTTTAACCAGCGTCAAATAGGCCCTGTGTAATGTAAAGAATTGAACTAATTGGAACCTGGCATTGCGCGTACCTTTCCAAGCGCGCCTCAGCAATTGAGGCCACGTCATCTCCGGTATGGATTTACCAATGTCCGCCTCCCATTTACCCTTTAGAGTATCCAAGGGCGGAAGCCGCTCGGTCGACAGTCGCCTGTAGAGACACGTGATAGCTTTAAATGTACCTGCCGCCATGGTGATATATTGGCAGCCCAATGACGTCGGGGGCTCCAACAGCCCCATCTTCCACTGCCGTTGAATCCCTACTACCAGGGCAGCATGCAACAAATAGTCTCCCCGCGGCAACTCAAAAGCGCTCTGCAATTCATGAAAAGATAGCAGAGCCCCATCTCTATATATATCCCCCAGCATATGGACCACAAGCTCCTCCCAAACAGCTAATGCAGACCAATCCCCTCCATGCGGGAGGGCTGTACACATGCCCAACGGAATCTCCGGAGCAAACGGTCAAGAAAAAACCTGTGCGTTTCTGGCTTCGGTTCCAACATAAGCGAAGAGTGCGCTCTTCAAGAGTAAGCTGGTCAAGACTGATATTCTGCTGGAGAACTATAAACGACAATACATGGCGAGGAATTACTCTACCTTGCGGTCCCTCTGGACCTCTAAGCTCTCGAGCCACCGCCTGCGTGAGCCACTGCAGCTGCGCCGCCAGATAATACCATTCAAAATCGGGGACCGCTAGTCCCCCCTCTGCCCTTGGTCGCATCAGGGTATTTAGTGCGACCCGCCTTCTGCCCGAGCCCCAGATAAACCCTGTAGTCAAGGCCCGAAGCCTCCGGAAGAATGAAGCCAGGATCCACACGGGTAGCGTACGAAAAAAGCAGAGCAAACGTGGGAGCACCACCATCTTTAACAGTGCTACTCTCCCGGCCACTGACAGGGGAAGGGTTCACCAGAACTCCATGCTGCCCCGGAGCCCCCTCATCGCCCCGCCTACATTGCCCTCCAAAAGGTCGGGCTGAGTGTGATAAATGCAGACCCCCAGGTAAGGTAGGCATTGAGACTCCCAACGCACATCCCCCACAGTCAGAGGCTCCCGGCCATCCGGGGTCAGAGGGAACAAACAGGTCTTCCCCAGTTCACCCTTAACCCTGAGAGACGGCTGAACTCCCGAAGCAGGGCCTTGGCACCCTATAGTGATTCACCTACATCTGCCAAGTACAGCAGCAAATCGTCCGCATACAGGGATATGTAGTGGACTTCCCCTCATAGCGATAATCCTTTGTAAGACCGTCCCAGTCTAGCATGTGCAGCCAGCCGCTCAATCGCCAGGGCGAACAATAACGGCGACAAGGAACAGCCCTGGCGGGTACCTCTCCCTACTGGATATGCCGCTGATATGACACGTCCCGTTCGAACCCTAGCTGTAGCAGAGCTGTATAACAGTTTAGTCCACTGCACAAACGTATCCCCAAGGCCAAATTACCTCAACACTTGAAATAAATACGGCCATTCCACACTATCGAAGGCCTTCTCAATGTCGACCGATAACAACACTGCGCACTGCGTCCTATCGCGGCTATCACCCATAATCCTAACCAGCCGGCGTATACACGTCGCTGTGTTCCTGGTGGGGATGAAACCCGCTTGGTCCGAGTGCACTAAAGCACTCATATGTTCCAAGAGTCACGTTGCAAGAATCTTGCTTAGGACCTTGTAATCCACCATGAGCATTGATAGCGGCCGGTATGCCGATCTAGAGCTGGGATCCCCGCCTCTCTTCAACAGTGGCACTATGATCGCCTCCCTGGTAGAAGATGGCAACCTACCCAGTTTCCACGCTTCTCTGTACACTGACTGCAATCACGGTGCAAGGAGGTCCAACATACATCGCATAAAACTCCACAGGGAGTCCATCCTTTCCTGGCGTCTTCTGCCTGGCCATATTCTTAATCGCCGTTCGGATCTCTCCCAGTGAGATAACCTCTCCTAGCTTGTTCCGCTGCTCAGGGTCTAACCGTGGGAGTTGCGCTGTCGACAGAAAGTCACCGACCCCGTCAGGTAGGTCCCGCATCGTGCTCTGGTAGAGCGATGTGTAATAAGCCAGAAACTGATCGTTAATCTCCTTCTGTGAGTGGACCAGGCCCCCATCTGCCGTAGTCAGCGACACGATTGGAGTACCCCTGGCTGCTGGATTAGCCAGCCAAGTAAGGATCCCCCTCTATCCCTCTCTGCGTGAGCCCTTACCATGTATTCCTTATAATCAAAACAGCGTAGCCGTTCAACTTGGGTGGCCACTCGTTCGCGCGCCGCCATGACTGCCTCCAGGCCCTCCGCGTTCGTATGGCTATCCTGCTCCGCTCGACGCAGGCGGTCCTCCTCCTGCGCTATCTCACGCAATAACGTTTTGCAAGTTCCTGCCGTGGACGAGATACACACACCTCTCAGTACAGATTTAAAGGCGTCCCACTCCTGGGCCCTACTCAACGCTGTCCCCGAGTTCGCTGCGAAGTAATGCTTAATGCCATCTCTGACCTCAGCGCTAAAAACTGGATCCTCCAGTGTCACAGGGTTCAAGCGCCACGTGGGGATCACCTGCTGTTGTCTGGTCCACTGTACCGTTATCAAGCAAGGGTTGTGATCAGATATAGTCCTCGCTAAATACTCACTATGATAAGTCAGCTCCATAGCTCCCGGGGAACACAAAATACTATCAAGTCATACATGTAAATCACGCAGTATTGAATAGAACGAGTAATCTCTAGCCGTGGGATGGTGTGTCCGCCAGGCATCAACTAACCCCCAGGTGTTTTGCCAATCCGCCTCGCCTTCGCTAATCGGTGTACCTCAGACTGGGCCTATGGGGGATGGGACCGGCCCAAGTCGACATCTGTGACTGAATTAAAATCACCGCCTAAGAACACCGTGCCCATCAGGAAGGATGCCAGCTTCCCAGATAACCGGGAGAAGAAGGCGGATTGGTCTATGTTCGGGCGTACACACTGCAAAATGTTACATCGTTTCCATCTAGTCGCCCCATTACTGCCACAAACCTCCCTTCTGGGTCCACCACCATAGTCAAAGGCTGGAAGGGAACACCAGACCTCACTCAAACCAAGGCCCCCCTGGCAAATGCAGAATAAGTGGTGTAAAGCAGTTGTCCCCTCCATCTTCGCTGTAGTGCCCACCCCTCAGCTTGATCAATGTGAGTTTCCTGTAAAAAGGCCACCTGGATCCCTCTACGAACTAAATACGCATGCACCTTATAACGTTTCGTCATAGAATTCAGCCCCTGCACATTGCAGGTGATACATCTCAACTCAAGTCAGGTCCCCAAAGCGGAGCATGCAATAGAACATTCCTCCCCTCAGTTTGGCGGGCACACTGACAATCCCCATGAACTCAAAACGTCCCCAACAAACCCTCCTCCCTCCCTTCCCCAGAACAGGTGCTAAACCACAGTTACCCATCCAAACCCAATCCCAAATAACAGGAGTTCTCTGGTAGCTAACAGAGTCTCACAACTAACGTGAGGTCGAGGGGGGTGCCTCTACACCAAATCAAGCTGGACTGCAATCTTACCGCCTTACCTTCCTCGCTCAGCCTCAAATAAGCAATCCCCCCCAGCGCTGCCCCGTCCCAGAGGAGCCCCTTTCCAAGCAGCTGTCGTTTCCTCCCCTCTAGTCAATGACACAGTGGAATAACCTCCCGTGATTGTTATTAGGCTCACACCCGTACCCTCTGGTCTCACACACTGCTGTTAAGCCCATACCCCCTTACTGCACGTAGTCCGGGACAGGAAGTATTCATTCGTCCAGGAGACCATCAGCAGTTCTTGGGGTGACATGAGGCATCTTCCGGGAGCCCTCCTCAGAGCCCTCCGACACCAACTCCTCCGATCCCCGCTGAGATCCTGAGTCCGCCAATGAAGCAGCATCCGTCGCTCCTGAAATGACGGAGACCGCCTGAAGGGCCGCCTGCCGTTCCGATTCCGTCTGTGATGTCGACGGTGTCTGGCCCTTTGCCGCATATTTCCTAGTTAGTCGGCTCCTGCAGAGTTTCGATCGGGGCTCTGCTGTCTTCTCCTCCCCCCTGTGACCATCCGTCCCAGCTCAATACGTCTCTAGCCAGTGCCATGCGTCATCTGGTGTGTCATAAAAGGACGCCTTACCATCGACCATCACTCTCAGGCGAGCCGGAAACAGAATGAAGTACTGTATGCCCTCCTCACGGAGGGCCTTCTTGACCGCCAGAAAGGAAGATCGGCTGCGCTGGACTTCATAGGAGTAATCAGGGTAGATGGAGACAGAGGCATTGTCCACCCGATAGGGGCCCAGTGTCCGTGCTTTCTGCAGGATAACGTCGCGATCTTTGAAATGCAACAGGCGCGCCACCACAGGTCGAGGGGGTCGGCCAAGAGCAGGCGGGCGGGCCGGCACCCGATGAGCCCGCTCCAACGTGTAGAACTGTGACAAACCATTGGGGCGACCACATCGCGCAACTAGGCCTCCAAATAGGTGATCATACTGTCCCCTCAACTTTTTCGGGCAGGCCCACCACCCGAATGTTATTGCGTCGATTACGCCCTTCGGCATCTTCGGCTCTTTTCTCCAGATGTTGCACTCTCCGCAACAAGTCTCCCATCGCCGCCTCGGTCGCCTTTTGGGCCAGCTCCAGCACTTCCAGGGAAAGTTCTGTGTGCTTGACACGGTCCGCCAACTTCCCATGGTCTGCCCGTAACAACATCAAACTCGTCGACACTTGCGCTATGTCTTGGCGCAATGCCTCCTTCGTGTCCGAGATGGCCTTCAGTATTTGGTCCATTTGCTGTTGTTGCAGCCCAGCAGTCGGTACTCCAGATGAATCCTGATCTTGACTCTCCGGTAGATCCTCAGCTGGGTCAGGGGGCGCCACCCCTGGTTTCGGCTGTAGTTTTCCCATAGTTCAGGTCCCAGCTACTGGCTAAGGTGGCCGGCACTCGGGTGTTCACAGCTTCAATCCCCAGGGGTTCGGGCATCGGTATTGGCTGCCCCCTGCTATCATACTGTGTTAGTTGGTCTCCGACAATACTGGGCGCTTCCCCATCAGTCAGCCGCAGGTGGGTATCTCAGGAATCCAGGTGCCGCTACCCAGAGAATTCAGTGCTGCCAAACGGTACCCCCAGCACCACCGTGGGTGGAAAGTTCAAATGGAGCTGCCTCCCCAGCGACACAGTTCGTCCTCTCAGTGGCCAAGCCAGGCCGGTCCCAATCACCTCCGTTTGCAGCTCGGGCCATCTCTCTCACCTCCCGGCAAATGGATGCGCCGGAAGCACGTACCAGTATTTTGGCGTCGTGGCTGTCCTGGCCTCTCATGAACACACTCCGGAGCAGATGTCCCTCAGGACAGAGGGGGTCCCACCATTGTGCCACATCCCAGTCCTTGTCGCCGCCATTCCCCCTCTGGTCACCTCACCTGCTCAGGAAGCCTCTGATGGTAGTGTTCCGGTGGTAACAAGATCCACGTGCCCCTTACAGCATGCTCCAGTGTCCTGGAGCCTCTGCTCTCTCTAGCGCAATCAATTCAAGGGCATTCTTTGGCTCCGATACCTCCCGGGACAGTGGGGGGAGGAGGGGGGGTCCACCAACATGCCTCGACTCGGCCGCGCTCGCCGCCGCTTCTCCCCCGGGCACCAACCAGCCGCAGGGTCTCCAACCACCAACCTCCAGTGGGAGCAAAAATCACTGCATGGAAGGAGTCACCGCTGTGGTCGCGCCTTTTCACTGGGGGCAGACACGCTGCTTCAGGCCGGTTGAGCCACCAATACACAGGCGGCCGCCTCCACCGCAGCAGCACAGCGTGCCGCACCGGCCTCCTCACCGCTCTATCAGCACTCGGATGCGGCGTTCCCCAGCAGCCAGGGCACTCCTGTCGTCCAGCGCCGGCAGTGAAATCCGGTTTCCCTTCCGCAATAACCCCGGCTTCAGGGAGGTGGTCGTAGGTGCAGCTCCCCGGTTCCCGGCGCAGGCGCCGCCGGCCCGCTCCTCTCCCACGGCGGCCGTCTAATCACTCGAGGCCGGGGATGTGAGCTGCGGCACAGGCCCCACCAAGATGGCCGGTGCCCTCCAGGAGGGTCGGCAAAAGTCTTTGCTCCGCCGGCAGTAGCAGTCCACCACACGCTCCCAAGCGTCCCAATGGGATCCTCACGGTCTCAGGGGGCTCCCCCGAGTCGCGGAAACCACCAGGGCAGCAATTGAAGCAGGATAATCGGCGAGGCAAGCGCGGAGCTCTCAGCTCACGCGTCCATGCTCGACGGTGGTCAAGCCACGCCCCCACTGGCCAGCATAGTTCACCTACTATCTCGCCCCCCCAACCTAGTTTGCTCCTCTACTTCTATGAAAGAGCCACGCCAAATAATTTTCAAGGAACATACCATTATAGATCTTTGATAGGTACACTCTGTCCTGCAAGAAAAAATGCTCTCCTTTAATGAGATCATGGGGATGGATGCCAATGTAGGTGATCTGAACAGTTTGCTAACTCACATGTTTCACTGAATGATACAAAGCACAGATCGATTTGCCACCCCTCCATTCCAACCTTGGGCTAACCATGCCAGCACCTCCTGCGGGAACGTCTGAGCCAGCCAACCCAGTTCAGTTATCAGCACCTCCAACAGCTGTTGGTGACCAAAATGCATCAGCTCTTTGCCACCCAGATGCAGTATGATGACCCCAGGGGGTGTGACCCTCTTGGGTAACATTGTGTCCAAAGAAGGGCTCATTTGAGCCTGCTGCAAGCCCCCTTGGCCATAAAACTACAGGCGGTAACCAGCTTGCCACATTCTGGTCGGGAAATCACCTGCAAGATATGCCTCCTTAGCACAGCAGACATAGGAATGGCCTACGACCCAAACATCTGCAATGCTGTTCACCTCTGCATGGACAGGGGGCAAGAGACTTCCAGCTGCTAGGTCAACTCACCACTCCAACACCTGCACATGTAGGAAAGAAGGAGAGAGGGATCAGGAAATTGGCACCACCGCTATAACATATGCAGCCTCACATAGTGCTTGTAGAAATCCAAAGATCATCTGCCAATCCTCCGCACTGTCTCACCAGAGAGCCCCATTGCCGCCATTGCAGTGGCTGCCCCAATCCTAAAGGAGTGAGACCCAAACTCCAAGTGGTCATTGCCTGCCACTCGCATGGCCCTACGAAGTATTCTGCAAAATTGGTACCTGGTTAGAGGGGTCCCATCAGTATGGACCAGTAAAGGTCCCCCCACACCCTGAATACGGTCAGCCAAGAACACCTCAAGCCTTTCAACTGGGCAGCATGAGTTACCCAGGAGCATGATGTGGTCACCCTTCCTGACTTGGTCCCTCTTTGACCTGGATATATTAATCACCAAGGAGATGTACTCGTCCAACCAGTGGACGTCCACAATGCGCAACTACCTGCCAATGCCCTTGTTGTTCCTGACTACCAATTCTCCCACCCGGAAAGCACCATACAAGGCGAGGGCAAATGCTGCCCTAAATAAACTGACCTCCTCCAGTGACATACAGACTGCCTTTAGTGACCCTAGAATGGGTAGCCTCATATCTGGCTTAGAGCCTTGCAGGCATTCAATCCCCTTAAGGCCCTCTGAACCAGGAAGGACCTTATCCCGTTGGTGTACCCCAGCATTTTTGCAAATAAGGAAATTGGAGCTACGTGGTGCCTGGCCAATGCCATCAAGTGCCCTCGCCCCGAAGGGCCCTTGGATCTAAGCTGCCGCTGCCTGCCACAAGGTCTGGTAGAGTGGGGCACCAATCTGTCTGTATTGGTCCAGGAAGGGCATAAGTGAAACAGCTGCTCCTGGGTGATAGAACCTGAAAGCCTGCATCTTGAAATGAGACAATGCATCAGTGGAGTTGTTTAAGATGCCTGACACATGATTGGCTCTAAACAGCACATTCAGTTTCAGACATAACCAAAAATGATGGGCGGAGTGCTGAAACCTTTCAACAACTCACCCCAAGTGAAGAAATCTGGGTTGAATCCATCATTCCTTTGCTCACTATGCCACCCCAGTTTGGACCCAGCCATATGCAAATCAGTTTTGACCCTGCTCCTCATGGGAACAGATTAGCCTGAACTGCCAGGCCAGGTCCTACCTGGAATGCAAACAAGCAATCGGGGACCAGTTTCAGGGTATAACCCCTCATCAGTCAGGCTAACTTGAATCCAGTGGCACAGCTTGCAAGGGAACCATGTCCAAGCATACCCTTGGGCCCTAAGGACAAACATAGCAAACACAAAAAGATGATGGACAGAGTGCTGACAAAACAATCTTTATTAGAAACCTTAGAATCATCTTGCATTTCACAGATTTCTGATTAATGCACTCAACCACAGCCACCACATTATCAGACCAGAACACAACTAACTGGTTGCAAAACTGATCCGACCAAATAGAGAGTGCTATCAAAATAGGGAACAACTTTCAAGGAAGCCTATATTGATAAGCAGCCCCGATTGCACCCACTCTCGGGGCCTCTGCTGCGCACATCAAGCTGAACCTAAAATAGCTCTAGAACACTCACTCCCTGCCGCATCGGTGAACAGACCTAGCCCGTCGCTGCTTTTGGGTTACCCAGGCCACACCACCAATCCCTTAAAGTCCTGCAGAAATAACTCCCAGATTTTCATATACTCCCAGACTTCACTATACAGCCTGGTATGATGATGCTCAACCTTTAGGCCAGACATGGCTTGGGAGATTGATTGAGAAAAAGGGCGGCCCATGGGAATAATCCAAAGGGCGAAAGTTCAGCGGCCCAACCAAGACCTGCAATTGATGCAATGTGACCTCTGTACCCCCCAGACATGATCTCAGTGCTTAGGAGAAAGCTGTGACCTTCTCCACAGGAAGCCTGGAGACCCCAGCCAATTAATCCAATTCTATTCCCAGAAACTCAATTGTGGTGGTAGGCCCCAGTGCCAAAGGCACTCCGATCTTGCGTATCAGCTCTTGGAAAATATGCAGTGCCTCTGCACATTGCCCCAATCCTTGCAGCCCCAAGAAGAGGAAATCATCAAGGTAATGCAGTACCCAACAATGACCCCACATGCGTGGAATACCCATTCTAGGAAGGTGCTGAATTCCTCAAAGAGGGAGCCAGATACCAAGCTGCCCCATGGGCATACACATGTCAAAATAGAAGGCATCCTCAAATTGGAAATCAAGCAGACGAAAATCCTGTGGATGCACAAGCGGCAAGCAGAAAATGGATTCAATGTCAGATTTAGCTAGCAAAGTCCCAGGTTCCAGCTCTTGCAGCATCTGAATCACCAAAATGAGAGAGGCATATTTAACAGAGCACAGAGCCCCATTAATAGCCTTATTCCCTGACTTCCCTCTGAGTGCTGACAGGTTATGGATGAGCCTATACTAACCTGGCTCTTTCTTAGGGACCACCCCAGGAGGGGAGTATCTGAAACCATCCAAGGGGCTCAATTCCAAATGGCCCCCCACCTTGAAAGACCCAACTTCTTCAGGACTATGCCTGGGTGGTAAACTCCGCTCCGTTTGCAAAGTTTGTGGAGTTTTCTGCACTCCGCACCCTGCGGAGCATGCAGAGTTCTGAAACATTGTGCTCCGACCCAGCTGAGTTTTTTCCTCGCTCGCATTTGCCAACAAGTTGGTGAGCACGAGTGAGGGAAATTCACCTCTTGGTGAGATGTCTCAACACAGGCATTTCTCAATGCGGGCGGGCGCGGATGGCCGTGACCGCTCGCGTTGAGAGACCTTCCCTTCGCATTGAGAATGCTGCTGCTTGGGTAGAAAATCTACTTGAGTGGCAGGAAAGAAGTAGCACTGTCTTGCTCTGTGAATGGTGCAGTTCATGCTGATTTTACAGCACAGGACAAATACCCGGCGCTGAAAATCAGTTGAACGGAGTGAACCAAACGCATTCCACGGCTTGCAGAACTCAGCGTAGTGCGGCAAAGTTTTTGAGTTACTTCTCAGAGTTCCGTTTAGTGGAACTCTGTAAACTCCATCCAGCCCTATTCAGGACCTTCACACTGGCCACCTCTGGGTGGGGAACAGCGTTTACAACGCAACTTTTACCACGCAGTACCTTTACTACGCAACATTTACAATGCAAGTCGTTACAACGACTTGCGCTGGGGGGCGCTGTAGAATAGGGAATAGTTTAATTTACTATCCAAAACCTTCCCTACTATCCACGGGGACTGGAGTTGGAATAGTAAATTAAACTATTCACTATCCAGCGCCCCCCAACGCAAGTCGTTGTAACAACTTGCATTGTAAAACATGCGTGGTAAAGGCATGTGTTGTAAAAGCATGCGTAATAACGACATACATCCCCTCTGAGTTAGCCCTGAATGACTGCTTATTGTTACAGTAAGAGGCTCCCTATAACCCACTGCATTGCTCCTAAAACTTTCCTTGAAGCCCTCAAACAATATCTGCGCTGCCACTCTTTTATTGTACACATTGAGCCATGGAACCATTGTGGACAAGATAACTGGTGGGGAAGCCTAATCTAAGACCAGGGAGTAATCCTGCTTCTTGGCATCTCTGTTTCTGGATTTCTTAAAGCACTTGGATTCAGGGTGCAAAGATAAGCCACAGAAGGAGCAGCAATGCTTAAAACTACAAGTCCCTCCTGGCCTGGTACAGGTGAACTGACTGAAATCCCAACAGGCCTCCTTCTTTGCCCCCTGCCTCCCCCCACACTGGGCTGCTAGCAGACCCTGTTCTCACATGAAATAACTGACCGGTGATAGTGTCCGCCTGGGAATGCTTTATGTGATGGAGCCATGTGATCAGCTCAATCTGATTCCATGCCAATGCTGGAAGCCTTATCCCTCCAAAACTCATTATCATACTTTGCCAATATGGCCTGATAAATTGAAAAGCCTCTAATAAAATGCCCTAAAGCCTCCTGTACCCTAACCTTGTGAGACCAGTGATTACGATCCCTAAAGTGTGACACAACTTGCCCTGCTTGGCCTCTCTCTTGTCCAATTTGCCTACCAGTAAATCAGAGATATCCACATGAGCCCCCTTCCAAATTTTCTACTTGACCTCGAATAAAAAGTGACTTCCTAACTGCCACGGCCGGACTGGGAACCGAAACCGGCCCTGTCAAGCAGCTCGGTCGGCCCTGGGGGGCGGCTGAGCTTTTTGCCATGGCCGGTTACAGCCGCTTTTGTTACAGGGGGCCGATATTGCTGCAAAACCGGCCCTCGGTACCAGAAACGCCCCCCCAGGTGATCCAAAACCGGCCCCCACCCTGGCGGCCCACCAGGGAAACGCCTGGTGCCCCCTACGGCCAGTCCAGTCCTGCTAACTGCTCACGCTCCGACCCCACTTCATCCAAACTGACGAGCGGTAAAGGAGCCCCCGTACCTGGATGAACCACTGCCTGACCTGGGGGAATCATTACTGTCACTCTAAGAAATCCTGGGTGCGCTGCCCCCCAATGCAGGGCCCACTGCTGACAGCACCAGGCCTGCTGCCTGTGGGGACCCACCCACGAGTCCGGACTTGGCATCCATTGTGCTCCCTTGAGTCCCTGTGAAGGAGGTGCAACAGCCACATCCATGCCACTGCTCAGCGCCGGGCCCCCACAACCACAGCAGACCCTTGGGTCACCTAAACCCTCCCACCAAAGTGACCTACCAAGCGCCTGGCCTTTCCTAGGTCATCAACTAGTGCCAGCCAGGGCCCCCCCTACCAAAGGGGCTGACAACATCCTGACACTAGAGAGCCACAGCAACAAACTTGTTAAACTATTTACCAAGTGTGACTGTGCAGGTCCAGCTACTGGTGCAGCTCTGACGGCTGTGGACCTAGCCCCATTCTGGACGATGCCCCCGCCTGACGTCAGACCTATTATCGCGGTGACTACCACCTGCACTGAACTTTGGCCAGACTCACTAGGCCCTGGGGTATGACCCACCGGGGAACTCCTCAACATGGTGGGGTCTGGAACACTTGACAACCCAGTGGCAGTCACTGCCTGAACCTGCTGTGCTCCCTTCCACTTACCTTGTACCATGACCCTCTTCGGGACAGGGGGAAATGCCTCTTTGGGAGGCACGGCAGTCCTCAGAGGTCTCTCCACCTGCCTCTCCGGAGCCACCGCCCCCGAAGGCTGCGACCTCAATGCAGCAATTACACCATCCATTTTTTTGTGGGGGGGATATCTTTATTTGCATTTTGTCAAACATACAGGTAACAGAAAAATATAAAAGAAAACATATATGAGGCAGGGAACAAGTGACCTGTGCAAGTGCAACAAAAGTTGTAATACGTTTTGTTGGAGCAGTAGCAAACCATGACCAGTATTAGTTCTGTACAACAGATAAAGAACAGCAGAGTGTTATTGTCAAGCAGTGCATCCAAGGTAATCTCAAGAAGGGTCGCACTGTCATGGCCGTTCTGATGACGGAGCGTTCACTTTGTCTCGACCTAGCGTCGTTGCTGTGTTCATGTGCCCAGATGTCCTTCCACATGCATGTCTGCGCCTAAAGCAATCTCACCATCCTTAGCGCCCACCCTCCAGATCAAGGCTTCCAAGAGCGCCTCAGTCCTGGACTGCTTCATAGCTGTACGCGTTCCAGTCATAGTGGCCGCTCACGGAATGATACTCCCTGGATCACAATGCCACGGCCAACCAGGTAGGATTCCCAATCAGAAGCACCCTGCACACCCTACTATCCTGTTCCCAAATCACGCTTGGACCCAGAAAGCACAATGCCACCGCCGCAGAGCCACAATAATGCCACCCACAATGTATGGCCACAAACTCATGCCCCTCACCAAAGTACCAACATGCAAATCGCCCCTCAAAACAATTCCTCCAAAATGCTGCTCCGGCGAGTGCCAGTAGGCTTCCTGCGGAACACACAATGCACACCACCCAACATAATGCCCACCGTGTGCCCACAATGCACAGTGCCCCAGTCCAGTAGTGCCAAACACAATGCCCCTACCACTGCAGCCCCCCTCACCTGCAGGAACCGCGGGCCCTAGCCAGAGCCACCACCGAGCACAAAGTGCCCAGGTCAGGTGAGCTAGGCTCAAACGCGTGCGGACCCCGGACTGGAGAATGTCTGTGCTGCTGTCCTTGACGCCAAACAATGCAGAGCAACGTGCAGAGCGGTAGCGCGCTGAACCTGCGGACAAAGAACACACAAGAAAACAGAGAGACAAGGGAAAACAAGCATTTACAATGCAATGGTTTTGCCTTTGTTAAAGTTAGAGCTATTGGCATTGCTCTTGACATTATTTTTATTTATGTTTTTTTTAACATAAATAAATGGCATTGTCATTTACAATGCCACTAGCTTTATCTATCGCAAATGACACACACAAACACACACAGAGCCCCCCCACACAGAGCCCCCCACACACAGCTACACAGAGCCCCCCACACACACAGCCCCCCACACACACAGCCACACTGAGCCCCCAACACACGCAGCCACACAGAGCCCCCCACACACACAGCCACACAAAGCTTCCTACACACACAGCCACACAGAGCCCTCCACACACACCAACACAGCACAAGCAGGCAACAGGGGCACACGGAGGCACAAGCAGGCAACAGGGGCACACAGAGGCACAAGCAGGCAACAGGGGCACACAGAGGCACGAGCAGGCAACAGGGGCACACAGAGGCACAAGCAGAAAACAGGGGCACACAGAGGCACAAGCAGGCAACAGGGGCACATGCAACAGGGGCACGAAAACGGAGGCACAAGCAGGCAACAGGGGCACGAAAACGGAGGCACAAGCAGGCAACAGGGGCACGAAAACGGAGGCACAAGCAGGCAACAGGGGCACGAAAACGGAGGCACAAGCAGGCAACAGGGGCACACGGAGGCACAAGCAGGCAACAGGGGCACACGGAGGCACAAGCAGGCAATAGGGGCACACGGAGGCACAAGCAGGCAACAGGGGCACACGGAAGCACAAGCAGGCAACAGGGGCACGAAAACAGGCACAAGCAGGCAACAGGGGCACGAAAACAGGCACAAGCAGGCAACAGGGGCACGAAAACTGAGGCACAAGCAGGCGACAGGGGCACAAGGAGGCACCAGCAGGCAACAGGGGCACACGGAGGCACAAGCAGGCAACAGGGGCACACAGAGGCACAAGCAGGCAACAGGGGCACACGGAGGCACAAGCAGGCAACAGGGGCACACGGAGGCACAAGCAGGCAACAGGGGCACACAGAGGCACAAGCAGGCAACATGGGCACACGGAGGCACAAGCAGGCAACATGGTCATGAAAACAAGCACAAGCAGGCAAAAGGGTCACAAGCATGAATTGTAATTTAGACGGGGCTGAAGTGGAGAACGGTCAGTAGGGAAGTAGTGCGGTTGGTGCAGTGGTACCAGGCCGAAAGGTGAGAGGGGCTGTCTGCACCCCAGTTTGGACAGTTTCCACTACCTAACAGGGATTGGTGGGAGGGGGGGCGTACTTCTTGCTTGCTTTAGGGCTGTTACTTTGGCTGTTACCTGCAGGAATTTGTGTGCAAACAAGGAGAAAAAACCTTAAATGTAAAATACAATTATCTTCTTACATATGGGTTTTAGTGGGAATGTGTGGCACTAATATCTAGCCAGGGTGCTGTAGACCCTACAGCAAGCAAGGCGTAAGAGCCCCCTGCCCTTCTGTCGGTAGTAGAGACCACTCATTTCTCACAGATCTGGCCCCAAGTGCCACCGCGCCTGATGCAATAGCTATGCCCCTGGGCAATAATGCTCGCATTCTAGGACTCCGCAGACAGAAAAACCCGCAATCTAAACGGCACAAGGTCAGAGTGTCCTCAGAAGCCCGGCTCTAAAATGGAGCATTCGCACAGAGCACTGGTCCGAAAATAATCTTCAAAGGGTCACCATTTATGTCAAGCTTACCGACCAGCAGACCTTCGGAATCCGTGATTTGTCCAGTGTTTACAGACCATTAGATCTTTTTTGGGACTGCCTCCAAAACAAAGGTGAAAACGTATTTTTGAAAATATCCCTATTAATGTGGCTAAAATATGACGAATCACTGGACATCAAGCTGCTCTCCCAGAAGTAAGTTTACACCACCATTTATTTTTATGTGCCTGCTTTAAATAGTATAAAGTGAATCTATTTACAGATATGCTGCACGTTATGTAGGCAATGTTTATGTTAGCAACCACATCTAAGGATTAATGCAGATCAAGGGCAACGACAAAAGTAACAGTATCAACATAAGTTTCATTTTTGCATTTCGCGTAACATAGCACTACAGTGGCAAACCGCATTACTAACAGTTCAAGCGATGACAAGCAGGGCACGCCCAAATGATTGCTTTGAATTAATACTTGTATTAGCATTTTGCAACATTAGCTTCCAGGTACCAGCTTACTAGGCAGGCCTCACACTACAGTTAATGAACAATCATTTCTGAGGGGACGATTCAATGACACTGTCAGCGGGGGGGGGGGCGGGGGGACTAGAGGGCAGGCTAACATGATGGCCGCACTGTAGTGAGGCTCTGTCAGCCCTGGAGGGAAAATGCATAAATACCTTGAATTTGCGGAGGTACCTTCGCTGCAATCACCAGCATAAAGCGGTGGAAGGTCCGGAGAGTCAATAACACCCACTGGTAGTGCAACAGAAGCAGCAGCGAGCCTGCTGGGTGCCGGGACTGGTTGCGGCCTTGGCGGCAAGGCGCCGGGCGGTCGGGCTGGGATTGGAGAGAGCCTGCTGTCACCCGCGCAGCGGGTGTGCTGGTTGGGGTGGCGAACGGACGACATATACCTGCTGGGAGCTCCGAAATCTGGCTGTGGCGAGGCAAGTAAGGCGCAGGTCCAGCAGCGGGGCTGTATCTTCCTCAACACGCGCCTATGCCCTACATTGGCTTCGGGTCGGGGCGTCACGGGCTCTGCAGCACTAATTACCTTTCAGTGAGTCTGTGACGGTCTGAAATAAGGGCTCTACAACACCCGCTGCTTGCGTCGCCTACCCAGCCGCACAGTGGAGGTGCGAACGCACTGCCCATCTGCTGGAGGAGCCACATAACGGAGAACGAGAGACACCTACAGAGCAACCCAAGCTCGCCCGCGCAGCAGTAAAAAGCAAACAAAAAAATCAAGCACTCACCTGGACTTCTTCCGGGTGCCTTCAATGGCGGACCAGATTCGGGGGCGTTCATAAAACAGCAGATCTTGGTTCCCCTTGGTGATTTCTGCCCATTACCCAGTGTAACTTAATGGTCCACTTGTTGTTCTTCTAAGCCCTCCCAGGCTCATAATGCAGGAACTGGGTGCAGTTCTCTGACAGATTTATCATTATACTGGTTAAGGCTCATCAAAAACGGCATCGGGCTCTGTACCCAAGGAACGAATGGTAATGCTAGTATCTAATAATCCAAAAAGAATTGAGCCCCGTTAGATGCATGCAGTTTACAGCAATTACTGAAACCACCATCACGTTCAGACACCATCCTTCTTAACGCCATCTCCATTACACTTAAAACGCCAGTCACAGACTCGATGTAAAAACCTATCCAGGTTGACAACTTGTTTAAGTGTTTAGCCCTCTTGCTGCACCAAGTGACGTCACAGCCATTTTCTGTAGTACAATTGCAGAACTTAGCCCCATGTCCACCGTACCAATTTAAGACACATTCCCTCTGCCTGCAGCATTTGTTGTCAACCCCCAACCCCAAAATGATCCCCCTCACTTGTGCAGTATCCAAGTGAGACCCACAACACTTACAACGGAATCAGAGGTCGCAAGAATTTATCGTTTGAAAATTCGACTTGCAGGCATATCGCTGTAAATGAAAATGACACGTTTCCTGATGAGAACCATGTCGATGGTTACATAATCTACTTCACGTTAATGCACGGTTCAAGTTGAACGAATAACTGCACAAAAAAGGTGCACCTACTACAACACTTGTAATAACGGTTTTGCTTCCAACAACTCCACCGAAAGCAAGCACCACGTCCTCCACAGGACCTAGGACAGCAACTTCCTCAAACTCCCACTACTCCCTCCTCAACACACCCAAAAAATGCATCTCCATCCAGAACTCACGGCACTACACAAACAAAAGATGACGAAGAAGGAGAATTTCTGCAGACCAGCTGAGATGACAGCACCTCACCTCTCACGACATCCCTCCAAGGTGGTACTTCACACACATAAGCACACAGGACAACGCCTCTCCAAGGCAGGGGTGCACTTATACTAAGGCACCAAGGTCCAAAACAAAACCAGATAAACTGGCTTCCAGAAAGCAGTTCCCAGTCTGATCAGATCTGCTCTTTTCTGCCTTCCTGACCCTCCAGGTTCACCCAGTCTATTGCCATCTCACCCGAAGTGCCCCCTTCAGCCTCTATCCCTGTACGTCCTTCTTTCAGTCTCCTGTGGGTATGCGCTTCCAAGTCTCCGCTCCCTCTACAGAAACCATTCCGTTGTCCCGTCTCTCCCTCCCTGCCCCTTTCCCTAATGAAGGCTTACCTCTCCAGGATGCATACAGGCAGCGCTGGGACTACTGTGCTGCTGGCTGCGGACGACAGCCCCGGCCTTGCTACTGGCTCCAGTGCCTGCGCTGCCGCCGCCCCTCTTGTTCTTCCTGCGCTTGGCTCCTCGCTTAGCGTCTGCAGGGCTCATGATCAATGGCGGGGCGGGCGGGGAGGCTGGGATTCAGCCGGCTGGAGGAGACCGGACAGAAGAAGCTGTCAGCAGCCAAGGGTTCACGACAGGAACTTCCAGCCTCAGCGCCAGAAGCAGAGTTGGACTTCAATATGGAGGACACAAGGGGGAACAAGAACTACCGTGACAGGGCATCTTGGCTGATCTAATCCCTCGGGCAGCTCTTCGCACGGCGACGGCGAAAGGGGGAGGCCAGCATCAGGAAACAAGCGGGAGGGAGCGGGAAAGGGGGAGGAGAGACGCAGAAGACGGCCGGAGCAGGAAGGCGGGTGCCGGCAATGCCGGAACAGATTCGGGGGCGTTCCCGGCTTTTGGCTGACGTCGCGTGACGTAGCCAAAAGCCAAAAATTCTCGGGAACGCCCCCGAATCTGGTCCGACATTGACGGACAGGCCCGTCTTCCAATGGCTAGCCTCCATTTATGGAGCTAGCCAATGAAAGACGGAGGCCGTTCCTGTCTCCCGTATACAACTCAAGAGGTTTTCGCCTGCGCGAAAAAGATGCGCAGAGCGCATCTTTTCGCCAGGCAAAACCTAATAAAGGACATTCCGCTGGCCCTTGTGGCAGGAGCAGCAAGGGCAGTGTCCCTGCCAGACGGCGATCGGGAGCGGACAAACCTGACCGCTGCCTCTGGCCCACTTTTATGGGTGGGAATTCGTGGTCCAATCGGACAACCGTCCTAATGCATATCAAATGCCTTCCAAGATCACAGCCCCGCACAGAGGCAATCGCTGCCCTTAATGTTGAGGGGCGGCAGCCGGCCCGGCGAAACAACTCTTTTAGAGTGATCTTCAGACTTTGGGTCGCAAGCTTAGCATTGTTCTTCCACTTGGCCTGTGCTTGTCGACTGCCATGCCTTTAAGAAATAGCTAATGCCTCCCTGCCTCGTCTAATGACCATTTTAACTTTCAGTCCTTTCCCTTAAGAACCAATAAGAACACTCAAACATAAACAAGGCACCTGCATTCTGCACATTTTCAGAATGGCTCATCAAAGACCTCTACGACACTGGAATGAGCTGTACCACCGATGAGCAGGAGCGGTTCCTTTGCTATGGCTTTCAAGCAGTGCAAAGTAGAAACAAAAAATGATAATGACTTTGAGTTATTACCATTTTATGTTTGTGCAGCTTTGCGGGTAGACAGGGCTGCTCTGCTCTCAGAGCAGGGCAGGGGAGGTGAGGTTTGCTCACTCTTAAGTGTGCAATAACTGTTTGGTCAGCCCTCTTGGGTCGCCCAAACCAGTCATGCACACTTCCCTGTTTTCAATGCAAGCTACATTACAGCCTGTGTGGAAAACTTGCCCAGACCCCTCATTCCGTGGTTGAGCGTCAAATCAGGATGCTCTAAACCAAAGTCAGGAGAGCCTGGGTGGCTACTAATCACAATGCTGCATTGCCCGGCTGTGATTGGTCAGTGGGGCCTGGCTGGGCTTCCTGTTCCTCGAGGAGAGCAGGAGCATAGACGCCGGACCCAGCAGCAAGGTAAGTCCATTTTTTTATTATATGCACCCTCCAAGTCCACCCTCGCGCCCTGCCACCCACGAGCCATGCCGGCCGCCACTGCCGAGGAGTGAGTCAGTTGTACGACAGACTATTGCTAGCAAAGTTATCATCTGACTATAGAAGAAGACAAGTCTTCAAACCTAAAGGATGGTTAAGAGACTGTGCTCTCACTCTATGGAAGGGACAAACATAAGAATAGAAAGGCAAGCTGTCAAATAAGAAGCAAGCTTAGGGAGCTGCAATAAAGCCATCCAATGGTAAGCCGTTGGCTGGCTCTAAGCGCACTGTATGTTTATGGGATGTTTCACAAGAGGTCGTTCACCTCCAGGCTGCTAAAAACGGTCTTGTAGATGAGATGGAATGATCTAATGCTCAGTACAGAGAGTCTGGAGTGCGACCCCAATGCCACTTGTCTACTACATCTGGGACTGAAAGAACCGTCTGTTCCACGGCTGCAAGGACAACTTTGGCAGCGCAGTTGCCCTTCATGAACCTGATAATCAATATAAAGGAGCTTTATGATCTCTTCTGCCGCCTTCCCTTACTGAACTCATTTCAAATCCGAAGAAAGACCAAGACAATCAAAATTTTACAATCTTCTGCCAAGAGGTAGGGTGGAAACCCTACATTTGGGAAGCTCCCTCCTCATTTTGAGATGGTAGGCATCAGTGTTCGAAGAACAAAAATAAATGTATTGGAACTATGGTACAGGATGCAAAGCCGGGGGGGGGAGGGGGACATAGCATTTGCCATTGGGGTGGTATGTGTACATAGAGAAATTTATCCTGGATTTAAGTATTATGTTGGGCATGTAAGTGCACACAGAATATCTAACATAAAGCCAGAAAGAATGGTGCGGTTGCACATTGTTTCCACCCTTCACAGAATATACCAAATGTGCTTACAGGCAGAACCATGAGCTTCTTGTATTTTTGTTGTATGTCTTGTATCATCAGCATTTATCCTGCCCATGTATTTGTTGATGAATTGCTGTCCTATGCAGGCGATAGTCAGGTCTTTGTTAAAGCAGAAGGGGACAGTATGAATGCCCATACAGTTACCCAATGTTTTGAAGAATTACAACTCAGGATGGACTACAACTCCCTTAAGGAATACAAATGCAACAGAACTTCTGGTGAGAACTAGACATAGACTACAAAGCACAGATGCTAAAGTGGTGACCGCTACATTGTTTGACCAATATACCAACTCAAAAGAAAATGTGAAAAGTCTCGGAATTTGATTAGACACCCAGGTGTCAAAACAGGAACAGCTCCCACACGAGGTACAAAGCAACCCACCTAACAGTTCAGGAAAGTGTCATAACATTATGGGTGGAGGCAAGCTTCCCACAAGTAGAGGAAAAACTGTAACAGAGAGCATAGAAATAATAAAGACTGTGGGGCACATTTACAAGGAACTGACGCATCTGCGTAGGCTGCATTGTTTGCGCAGCCGTTGTGTAAACAAACTTGACTCAATGGTGGTGCAAAGAAGCTCAAGGGGCTTGTAAATCTACCCCTGTATTAAAAAGATGTCTGTATACTCATTTACTCCAGTCCTGAACCCCTTGAAGAGCAGCTGCACTCTTTCCCCCCTGGCTCATCACATGATCTTGGCTCCTTGAATGCTATATATCTTCTGCAACATTTCAACAAAAGGCTTTGTCCCTACTATTATCTGGTACTGCCCAGGCCGCCATCAGCAAGTCTGTCTGTAATTCGGCCTGACAGCAAGATGAGAGCCCACCAGATGACATCAAAGAAGGGATGCTCTTATGGGAAAAGAGAAAAACTGCAGGGTAGAACAGATGCACAATACAGCTGTAGACTTTAGCCCTCATACTGTAACCCCACCGAGGAACACCTTTAAATTCCACAGATTATGTTCCCCTAGATGCCTAGTGTGTTCCTTCCACCTCAAAACTATTGCTGCTTTATCGCCCCCAAAGCCCCTAAAATGTTAGAGGTTCAACTCATTTCCTTCCTGATGGCTCACACCTACCTAATGCGACACCTGCGCTTCCTTCGGTACAGCACCTTCACAATCACCCTCACAGACACCTTCAGCTCGAACTTTGAGGCCACCTCGTGCCCACCACGCTGAAGGTTGCAGACCTGGTGCTGAAACTCAATAGCTTATGTACTCCCTTTACCAGGGTATTTCTGTGATGCTGGAAAAGTGCTGGCACTCTCTCATTTAAAAGTATTGAACTCCCCTGATAAATGCAGGCACTATTCCTTACTAATTAAAGAACTGCAGTCACTCATTAAAAGCGAGTACTCGCCCATTTAGAGCTCTGTTGCAGAAAGTATCATGAACACTCCCGTGACACTAGCGTACAATGTTCACCGTAATTGCCTGGTAATGCATCACTCGCGCCCTCTTTTCAAAGTACCGGCTTTTGTTCCTCTGCGCTGCTGAGCACTTGTGCGCCTCTGCGATAAGGCATGTGCGCAGCATCTCTGTTTGAGAGGCACACCAAATAAATATTGAAAGCACTCATTAGAATGCTTCCTCCTGCTGCGCAGGCCGCCTCCCCCTCCCGCTTCCTCCGCGGCCCCCACCCCCGGGACTCGCTGTTCTCGCACTTCCCACGCTCCCCACACACGCCACGTGCCGAGGCACCCGGCGCTGCGGGCCCGAGCCGCCCACCCCTGCCCCAGCAGACCCTGTGCCATCCCAGCTCCAGCCCCGCTTCTCGGAGAATTCCTCGACTGCGGCTTCCGGGAAATGGGGGTGGCGGGAACTGAACGGCGCGCGAGGTGTGATGAGGCGCGCATTCCATCGAGAACCATACTGCCACCCACGAAGGGGAAAGGCGGGGCAGCGACACAGAGGCAAAACTCGTGGGTGGAAGAAACCGAAAGGAAATGTGGGGGCTGAGTGTGGGGGAGTCGTCCCTGCCACCCACCATTTATTGGCTGTAGTGGGGCGGTGCGCAGGACTCGGGTGTACTGGGTGTGTGGTGTGCCGGGCCCCGGGGGAAGCAGAGTCGCAGACTAGTCTTCCCCCGGGGTCATTCGCGCATGGGATAGGCCAGGTAGGGGAAGGGGAGGAGTTAGGGGGTGGGTATTTAGGCGCAGGGGAGGAAGTGAACTTCCTCTTCCTGCGCCTGGCACCATCGGGAGGGTTCAAGAAAGGGAGGTTAGTTAGTGTGCAATTTTTTGGGGAAAGTGTAGTGTAGTGGGGGCATTTTTGTGCGAGTCATAGGCGGCGTGGGCTGTTTCACGGCAGCCGATTCTTTCCTCACGCCGATAGCGTGCATTTTGGCGAGATGTCGGGCGTCTCAGCGGAGGAGGTGCGTCAGGCCTTATTGCTTCTTGCGCGGGCCGGGAGGGAGGACCTCATACTGCCGGGGGTGTTAGAGCAGGCCTGGGTGGGGGCCACCAGGGGCACGCGCGCTGCCTCGGCCGGTGTGAAGGCCGCAGTCGTGGCTTGCCAGGAGGATGAACAGGACGTGAGGGGGCAGGGAGGCGATCGGAGGGGGGGCGGAGCGCCCAGGGACACGGCGAGGGGGGGAAAACGGAGGAGCCTGCCCACGCGGGCTTTCCCTTCCCTGGAGTTTCTGCCTGGGGCCTCGGGGGCTGCTGTTGGGGCCGCGCCCCAGCTCTTGGGGCCTGAGCACGTGCCGGCCGGCGACGTGCAGGGTGAGGGACAGGCAGACAGCCTCACTGGGCAGGTGGTAGTGCCTGGGGGGGTTCTAGGAGACCAGGAGGCTCGGGATTTCGGCGGTGAGGCTGGCCCTTTCACACTGGGGGTTGATTTGTCTGTGGGCACCGGGAGGGCGGGGGTAGGGCAGGATGTGCTGGCCCCCATCGACCTGTCCACCAGCTCCAGGGTGGGCACCCCTGCCCCAGCAAGGCAGGTGCCGGCTGGGGACCTGGGGAACAAGGGTGGGCCTTCCAATTTTGTCACTTTGGGAGGGGGGCCCGGTTGGGCCCCTGTTTTCCCGCAGATGGGGTTTTACCCCCCGGGGCGTGAATTTTTTGGCTATGGCCTGCCCATCCCCCCCCCCCCAGATCTGGGGCGCCACTTCCTGGGAAGACAGGGCCCGGGGAGAGAGGATTTTGGAGCAGATTCAGGAGGTCAGGTGGGCCGAAGGGTCCAGAGCCAGGGTGGGCGCGGTGTGGCACCGGGAGGTGGATGAGTGCCCCTCCCCGACCTCTGAGGAGGAGCGGGAGGCGGACAGGGAAGAGGAACTTAGGAGAGTCAGGGCAAGGAAGTCGGTGGAGGACCCCCCTCCCCCGAGCAGCATGGCAGGTGTAGGGACGGCCAGGACGGCTACGAGGCCCGATGGTGCTGGGGCCCACTCAGGTTCGAGCGACCTGAGGGGCGGGAGGGGATCCAAGCCGGCTGCTGCTGGCAGAGCTCGGGGGTGCCTGGCGGAGCGCAAGACGGCTTCGAGACGCAGGACAGAAGCAGCAGGGCAGTCTGCGGCGGCTGTCCCTCCACCGAGGGCTCGGGCTCCTGCGGCGAGTGGGGAGATTGGCGTGCGTGTGCAGAGGAGTGTGCAGAAAGGTGTGAAGAGGGCAGTGAAGGAGGTGGAGAATGTGGGTGTGGATCTGGACCCGGTGCTTGAGTTGGATTATGGTGCGGAGAGTGATGAGCTGGAGGATGGGGAGGTGCGGGATGACCTGGAAGGCGTAGGGCGCGCGGCGGACAACGGCGACCTTGGTGTTTTACAGGCCCCAGCGCAGATGAAGCCTAAGGCGAGGACGGCGGAGGTCCAGACGACTGTGCCCAGAGGCCGACCGAGGGTCCGGACGGAGACACTCACAGGTGAGGGTGCCTGGTGGGCAGCCTGGGATGACGGCCCGCGGGGGGTGGAGGGGCGTAAGAGGACTTGCAGGTCGGTGGGGGTAGGCGAGGGTTCGGTGCGGGAGGCGGGGATGCCATCGGGCGGTCCACCGGAGGATGGTAAGAAGGTGGACGGTAAGTTGGTGACCTTGGGGGTGCAGACGGACAAACCGGAGGGGAAGGAGGAGAAAGGGCTGAAATTGCCAAAAAAGCTGCCATATATGGGTCTGGCTATGCCGCTGGGGTCCCATCTGACTGAAAAACTTAAGGAAAGGATTTGGAAACATGAATTTGTGGATGTCTTTAAGTTGCTACACAGGGAGGTGCAGGCTAAGGAGGGGTCCAAGGAGGAGGAGTGGGAGCGGACGAGGCGCCCTCGGGTACCGGTGACTATGGAGAACTGGACGTCCGCTTTCCTCATTTTTGCGAGTGTGTACTGCCAGAAGTATTTAGACAGGGCGATTGCGCTTTTTAAATACATGGACATTATTCGTAAGGCCCAGATGCAGTTCGGGGGTTTTGCCTGGCTGAGCTATGATGAGGAGTTTAGGGCCAGGGTCAGCGCTAATCCAGAAAAGTGTTGGGGTGAAGTGGATCAGGAGCTGTGGGTTCAGTGGATGGCGTCTACGCACTCCACTGCGTCCACGCACACGGCCAGTGGGCTGCCGGTGCTGTATCGGTCCTTTCCGCCGCGTCCCGCCCAAGGCGGGGCGGGGGGTGGATCTGTGCCCAATTCCATCGTCTCAGGGCAGCAGTCTAAACCAGGGGGATATAGCACAGGGGCCTGTTGGAGCTACAACAGGGGGTATTGTTCCCGTTATCCCTGTAAGTTCAAGCACGAGTGCTCGAAATGCGGCGGGAAGCATGCCCTTACACAGTGCCTCACACTCACCATGCCCTCGGAGCAGTGGAGGAATGCTAGAGGGCGGGGCCATCCTGGACAGAAGGGCTCCTACACCGGTTAGGGTGGAGGTGATGGCTCCTTGGCTCTCGTGTTATCCGGACCAGGAGGCGGCGGCGCGCCTTTTTTGGGGTTTCACGGAGGGTTTTCGGGTGGGCTATCAAGGTCCCAGGGAGCGACGTTGGGCTGACAACCTGAGGTCTGCCAAGGAATTGCCGAGTGTAGTGTCTGCTAAGTTGAGGAGGGAGGTTGAGGAAGGAAGGGTGGCAGGCCCGTTTACTGACTGGCCTTTGGAGGATTTGATCGTCTCTCCGTTGGGGGTGGTCTCGAAGAAGGAGGAAGGGGAGTTCAGGATGATACACCATCTCTCATGGCCTGAGGGCCAGTCAGTGAACGACTTTATTGCAGAGGAGGATTCTAGAGTGCTCTATGCGTCGGTGGACGACGCGATCCGTCTGGTGAGGGTGTGTGGGTCAGGGGCTGAATTGGCGAAGTGTGACATCAAGTCAGCCTTTCGCTTACTGCCTATTCACCCGGCGGATTTCTCGCTCCTGGGTATGCAGTTTGGGGGGGCCATCTACGTGGACAAAGCTTTGCCCATGGGGTGCGCCATCTCCTGCGCTCTGTTCGAGCTCTTCAGCACTTTCCTGCAGTGGGTTGTGGTGCGAGTCAGTGGGTGTCAGGAGGTTACGCACTATTTGGATGATTTCCTCTTCCTGGGAAGGGCCGGTTCCGGGGACTGCGGCAGGGCCCTGTCGCGGTTCCAGGAGATGGCCTTTCAGTTTGTGGTGCCTCTGGCGCCGGAGAAGACGGCTGGTCCCAGCTGTTGCCTCACCTTCCTGGGGATCGAACTGGACTCGGTGCAGTGGATGGCACGCCTCCCTGCTGCCAAGGTGAAGGAGATACTGGCTTGTCTGGACTGGGCAGTGGGGGAGAAACGAATTCCTTTGAGGGCAGTTCAGAAACTTCTAGGTTTCCTTAACTTTGCATGTAGGGTAGTGCGCGCAGGGCGGACGTTCTGCAGGCGGCTCGGCATGGCCATGTCGGGGGCAGTGCTTCCACATCACAGGGTCAGGATTTCCATGGGAGTGAGGGCTGACTTGAGGACATGGATAACATTCTTGCAGGACTTCAATGGTGTGTCCCTGGAGTTTGATGAGGAGAGGGCGGTCTGGCAATGCCAAATTTACTCCGACGCAGCTGGAGCGGCGGGGTTTGGTGTTTTCTGGGATGGGAGGTGGTGTGCGGAGTGCTGGCCGGCTCAGTGGACTAACCAAGGGAGGAGCATTGCTTTCCTGGAATTCTTCCCTTTATTGGTGGCTCTGGAGGTGTGGGGGGAGGAATTTCGGAACAGGACTGTGCTCTTCCACGTTGACAACATGACGGTGGTGGACCTGGTGAATCATCAGAGGGCGAGGGACCTGAGAGTGCTGCGGCTGTTGCGTAGGTTCATGCTGGCTTGTTTGCGGTTGAATGTGGTGTTTCGGGCGAAGCATGTCCCTGGAGCGAATAATGACATTGCGGATGCTTTGTCTCGTTCGCAGTGGCAGCGGTTCCGGCACCTGGCACCGGGAGCGGACGCTTGCAAGACCGAGCTGCCGGCCGGCATCTGGGCCTTGGGGGAGTGAGGATGATTGGACTGGTGGAAGGTTCACTTGCTGAGACGACGAGGAGGACATATCGTTTGGCATGGTCTGACTTTAGCGCTTTCATGGGCTGGAACCCGGAGTGTGTGGTGGGTGAGGATTCGGTGGTGAGACAGGGGCTCAGGCGCTTTGTGTTGGTATGTATTGACAGGGGCTTGACTGCGGCCACGATTTCCGGTAAACTGGCGGGGATTTCGTTTTACTGTGTTTTGTTTCTGGGGTTTGATCCAACTAAGGATATCTTGGTGAGCAGGATGTTGCGAGGTTGGGGCAGGGAGCGTGTGAGTGGGGGGGGCAGACTGCGGGAGGCAGTGACTTTTGAGCTTTTGGTCCGGCTGGTTGGGGTGTTGCCGGAATGTTGCTATGACCTGGTTGAGGCTGGTCTTTTCCGTTTGTGTATGGTATGGATGTTTTTCGGGGCGTTCCGAGTGTCTGAGTTGTTGGGTACGAGGGGACTGGCTGGCAGGCTGTTTGAGGAGATCCGGATGGATGGGGGCCGACTGGGGATATGGTTGCGGTGCTCAAAGACTGATCAGTTGGGTAGGGGCAAGTGGGTGTGGCTGAATGAGACGGAGGGCGGGGCGGTATGCCCGGTGGCTGAATGGCGGTCTTTTCTGGGGACGGTGAGTGTGGTGCGGGGGGAGATTTTTTGCCATGCAACAGGCGCGAGACTGACGGCGGGCCAACTTTTGGCGGTGTTACGCAAGGCTTTGCGGAGATTGGGTATGGATGCTTCTGGTTTCGGGACTCACTCTTTTAGGATTGGGGCGGCGACGGCTGCGGCTAGGCTGGGGTGGTCATGGGACAGGATTAGACGGATTGGGCGTTGGAAGTCGCGCTGCTGCGAGAAGTATGTGAGGAGGTGAGGTGGTCCCAGGCAGGTGTTGGCTGTGTTTATTTGTTGTTGCCTTTTTCTAACATCCTTTTCTTTGTAGGTTGCGTGGGTGGACCGGGCGGTAAGACGGTGACTTGGATTGTGGGGCACTCCTTCGTGCATTGGGCCTCCAAATATGCTGAGCGACAGGTTTACGGCCGTAACCTGGGACTGAAAGGACACTTGCACGAGGTACAATGGTGGGGCAAAGGTGGCATGCGATGGGGGGCACTACTGCCCTGGCTCGCGAAAATGGTCCCGCAGAGGGGATGCCCTGATTTGTTAATTATACATCTGGGGGAGAACGACCTGGTGCAGCTGTCCGGATTGGCGCTTTTGCAACTCATGCAACGGGACCTGGATGTTTTGAAAGGCAGGCTGGCTGGGACCTGCTTTGCTTGGACGGAATTGGTCCCCAGAAAAGTGTGGAGAGGGGCTGTGAAGCATGGGGCCATCGAGAAAGCTCGAAGGAAGCTCAATAGGGCCATGAGACTTTACTGCTGTGACAGAGACATTAAGGTTATTGCACATGGTGGGATTCGACTGGAGGAGCCTTTAGTTTTCAGGGACGACGGGGTGCACTTGTCCCAGCTTGGCAATGCGTATTATATGATGGAGATGAGAGACGTGGTGAGCAAGTTGTGGAATGAGGCTATCTGGTGTAGGAGGGAGTGACTGCGGGAATGTGTGTGCTGACAGCGGACCTGGAAGGGGGTGGGGCAGTGAACCGCCCTACAAGGGGTTTCACTGGTTGGCAGGATTTGAGGGGACAGGGGGGTCAAGAGCGGGCACACCCATCCCTTGGGGGGGAGAGTTCCTAGGGCGGATAGAAGTTTGAATGGCAGGACGTAAGGAGTGGGCTGGATGACAAGTGATTGAGGGGCAAGAATAATGGCATGGTTGGAGCCTCTAGGGGTTGATGATGGAGCGGAACGACTGAAACGAATGAGGGGAGTGTGAGTGGGGGTTTGTTGTTGTTATTATGTTGTTGTTACTGTTATGTACAGATTACGCAGTTCTGGTCTAATAAAATGGCCTTTTACGCTGACACTGCGTGGTCTGTTTTATTGCGCGATGCCGGGCCCCGGGGGAAGCAGAGTCGCAGACTAGTCTTCCCCCGGGGTCATTCGCGCATGGGATAGGCCAGGTAGGGGAAGGGGAGGAGTTAGGGGGTGGGTATTTAGGCGCAGGGGAGGAAGTGAACTTCCTCTTCCTGCGCCTGGCACCATCGGGAGGGTTCAAGAAAGGCCGCCCACCCACCCGGCAGTTGGAGGTGTGTTGGGTTGGTCCATAGCGTTGCCAGTTTAGGCCAGAGCTGCAGTAGGCAGGATTTGAGGGGACAGGGGGGTCAAGAGCGGGCACACCCATCCCTTGGGGGGGAGAGTTCCTAGGGCGGATAGAAGTTTGAATGGCAGGACGTAAGGAGTGGGCTGGATGACAAGTGATTGAGGGGCAAGAATAATGGCATGGTTGGAGCCTCTAGGGCTTGATGATGGAGCGGAACGACTGAAACGAATGAGGGGAGTGTGAGTGGGGGTTTGTTGTTGTTATTATGTTGTTGTTACTGTTATGTACAGATTACGCAGTTCTGGTCTAATAAAATGGCCTTTTACGCTGACACTGCGTGGTCTGTTTTATTGCGCGATAGGTTGCTGTACGGTCGGCAGTGCGTGGGAGGATTGGAGCACGGTGCAGAGGGATGACAGAGTTTAGGTGGGGTAGGAGAGGAATTGGGGGTATCTGGTATAGAGGAGAAGGGGGGGAGCAGTGTGGAATGAGTTGGAATGGGAAGCTGTGGGTGTCAGGTGTAAGGCAGAAGGGTGTGGTCTGCAGCGTATTGGGGAAGAGGAAAGCGTGTAAGACAAGGGAGTAACCAGAAAAATAAAATACCCCCACCATTTTGAAATCCATCTATCCTTCCACCCACCCATCTTTGAAGTTCTTATGCTACACACCCTCGATAGTGGCACCTCCCTCACCCATGCTTATGCTGATAAAGTGTGGGGGAGGGGGAAGGGGGTTTCCTGACGCCCCTCGTATGGTGAGTGGAACGAAGAGGGTGCAGAACTGGGAAGAGTCAGGGTCAAGGAAGCCTCAGGCAGGGCACAGGAGAGTCAGGATGCGTAGTGGAAGGTGCAGGGTATGGCATAGGGATGATTTGTACGGGAAGTAGAGAGTAGGGGCACTATGTGCACGACAGAAGGGGGACGGTGAAGGGGGAGCATGGGGCAGAACGGAGGGACCAAGGTGTGAGAAAGTGTGCACGTGTGAAGGGAGGCACATAGTGTGGGAGTGAAGGAAAGGGTGGAGAGGAGCAGGATTTAGGGAATACATGAAGGCAATGGGGATACAGGCCAGAGAATGACATAGAGAGGAAACGGGGGTGGGAACCAGGCCAGGGGTACAGGGTTGTGGGTGGAGGCACTAATAGCAGAGTGTAGACAGAGCTGGCCTTTGCTAAGATACTGCCCTGGGTGTGGGTGAAGAGAAAATTGTCACCCTTGCTGATAGTAGTAAATGACATGAGGCAGCAGGGGTTCCCTTTTGTGTTCAATGGCCAGTACTTGGATGAGCAGGGACTGGACCCTGAACACAAATATCCCCGGACTTCCCCCAGCTCACTTAAATCACTTAGCTGCCTCATGGAGATGATGGTTTTGTTGATGTGTGCCAGCAGGTGTCAGAGGGTAAACCAAGGGCAAGGAAAGGAGCCAAAAAGGTGTTAAAACATAACCTGCCATATAACAATGAAGGACTAAAACCAATTTAAACTGGCAAATCAGACAGAAACGAACAGGCAGGGTCAAGGAGATGACTGGAGCAAGATGAGATGGGCACTGCCTTAATGCACATAGCTCCATGCGCCCCTCAGAATATTGGCTCCCAGGGCCTGACGGAAGTCCTCATCCTGGGCTCCTCGCTCTCCGCTTGGGACGACTCCTGGTGGCCCCCCGCCCTGGGCACCGCACCCAAACCGACAGATCACGCACGCAACCTGGGCTTCATCCTGGACTCCTCCCTCTCCATGACCAGACAAGTCAACGCCGTCTCCTCGCCGTGCTTCAACATCCTGCGCATGCTACTGAAGATCTTCCGGTGGATCCCCACCGAGACCAGGAAGACGGTCACCCAGGCCCTCGTCACCAGCCGTCTGGACTACGGCAACTCCCTCTACGCCGGAACCACCGCCAAAATCCAGAAGAGACTCCAGCGGATCCAGAACGCCTCAGCACGACTCATCCTGGACATCCCCTGCCGCAACCACATCTCCGGACACCTGAGAGACCTGCACTGGCTCCCGGTCAACAAGAGAATCACCTTCCGTCTCCTCACCCACGCACACAAAGCCCTACACAACCAAGGCCCAGGATACCTCAACAGCCGCCTCAACTTCTACGCTCCCAAACGCCAGCTTCGATCGACCGGCCTCGCCCTCGCCGCCGTCCCCCGCATCCGAAGAGCCACCACAGGGGGAAGGTCCTTCTCCTACCTCGCCACCAAGACTTGGAACTCCCTCCCGACCCACCTCCGCCTGACCCAGGACCACCTCGCCTTCAGGAAGCAGCTCAAGACCTGGCTGTTCGAGCAGTAGCGGACCCCCCTCCCCTAGCGCCTTGAGACCCTCCGGGTGAGTAGTGCGCTATATAAATGCTTTGATTGATTGATTGATTGATTGAGCCTAGCTCGCCCATGCTAAAGGCCAGCCCTGTGTGTAGTGTAAGAGGAGGAGCCAAGTGTGAGAGAGCAGCATGTTGGACACCAGCGTGTAAGGGGACGTAGTGTCGAGTGGCAGGCAGAGCGTGTAGAAGAGTTGGGCTTTCGGCAATGGATTGTTGGTATGGTCCTGCAGGGAGACGGTTAGAGGTGGGAGAGCCAACAAATTACCAGGGGGAGCTGAATCAGAGCCAAGCCATAGGTAAGACAGGGCTCTTAGACCCTGTGTTCGAGAAAAGCCCTGAAAATGTTTGCCATGCAAATCCTACAAGGGGCATCACGTAAAATAGGATAAAACCTCTTAAAAATTAAAAGAAGTGAATTTCTTTAATATTTGGAAGCTTTGACATTAATACATCAGGTTGTAGCATTGCACTATTAAAAGTGATAGGGACAGATTTACAATAACTGGTGCATCCCTGCATATCAGCAGGGATGCGCCAGTTATTGTGCATCACGTCTCTGCCACCATGGATGCTGCACATTTACAATGCGGTGCACCATGGGGCAAAAATGGACAGATGTGTGACGCACATTGCTGGAGTTGCGTCGCAAGCGCAACGCAGCTCCAGCAAGTCTCGGGGTGCCCTATTCTTAAAATGTTGCGTCAATCCTTACGCCTGCTTCAAGCAGGCGCAGGGTTTTGACACTGCATGGTCTTAAAAGGGGTTGATTGAAATCCGGTAGATTTCACTCAGGTACTTTTAGGAGGCGTTCCTGCGCCGGAACGCCTCCCCCGTGCCGGAACGCCTACATGTGGCGCAGTTTTTACAACGTGACGCATCTCCCAGATGCGTGAATGTTGAGGTTAGAAGACTAGCCTCAAGACTTGGCGCCAAATTTACAACGAAAACGAGGTTTTCTTATCCAATTTGATCAAGTTTATTCAACTCATGAGTTGAATAAACTTGATCAAATTGGATAAGAAAACCTCGTTTTCGTTGTAAATTTGGCGCCAAGTCTTGAGGCTAGTCTTCTAACCTCAACATTCACTTGTTTATCAGGCACGTCTCTTGACTACGTGCGACGACTGGGGCACCTACCTTAATTATTTATATACATTGATAAATGCCACAGAAACTGAGTGCTTAGGATAACATTGTTTTTGTTCTAACTACAGGCATCTCCCAGATGCATCATGTTGTAGATACCCCGCAGCATGGCGCAGGCTTTGCGCCGCCACTGCGTCACAAAAGTGACACAACAGTGGCGTAAATGAGGGGCAAGGGTCTTGTAAATCTGCCGCCCCCAGTTTTCAAACATGAACTTAGCGCCATTTCTGTCCTTGCTCCCACCCTGGAGACAATGCCATTAGAGCGCTGATAGGCAAGACAGTGCTTGTGTGAACCCTGTATGTGGCCTGTAGTCTTATACTATAGCAACATTAGGGCCTATTTAATCATATACAATAGGTCAGCGGTACTCATAGTACGGCCCGCGGGCCGCCAGCGGCCTGGCAAACCTTCCCTGGCGGCCCACGGACAGTCCAAACATCGTACCCATGTTTTAATATATATATATATTTTTAATAGTGTCAGCAAACACCCCTGCGGCAGCGCGAGTCAAGAGACTGCTGCTCTGTGGGGGCCGGGGCGGGTGATTCCGTGGAGCTGCAGGGGCCTACGAGGTGAACAAAGCCTCATTAACATGGGAATGGTCTTTTAAAGACCTGTTAATTGCTCGGGTGTGTCTGTGTGTGTGTGTGCCCGGAAGCTGTCTCAGCCCAGGCACACACAGGCAGGATTTGAAGACAAAGGTGTGTATACATCTGGTAGGCTTTGTGCTTTAAACAAGGGGAAATCTAGTTGAGATTGATGCTAGCTATACCGGATGTACCATGTTACAACGCATACCATTACAACTACCTACTGTTACAACGCGACCATTACAACGCATACCATTACAACGCATAGCGCTTTGAGGTGCTGGATAGTGGTAAGTATAATTTACTATTCCAACTCCAGTCCCCGTGGACACTAGGGAAGGTGTTGGATAGTAAATTATACTTATTCCCTATCCTAGAGCGCCCCCCAGCGCAATGCGTTGTAATGGTATGCGTTGTAAAAGTTGCGTTGTAACAGTAGGTAGTTGTAAAAGTTGCGTTGTAACAGGTGTATACCAGCTATACCACCTATAGTTTGGCTTCTGAATCTAAAGACAACTATATTTGGTATTTTTGAGCAAACCGGCACCAGGGGGAGGATGGCTGGCTACCTGGTCTTAAAGAGGTACAATTCATCCCTGTCTGCCAACCTACCAAATGGCGCCATTTGAAAGTCAGGGGGAGCTAGGGTAGAACCAGTCACAGGTCAGCCTTGCATCTTTAAGGGAATGAGGGCTTTGGACGAGTGAGGCCCTGTAAGGCCGACGGGGCTGGGCCAGCGTCAGCCACACTTGTGCAGCTAAACGATGAAGAAAGACTACTAGGCTGGTCACTGCATTTTAAAAGTGCAGAAAGGCAGATGTATGCAGCAACATTATATCTATCGTCTCACCTTTAACACCTTCTCGGTTTTTACTGATAAATGACAACTCAGCCACGCTGTTTTTGTTATAGACATGCGCGGACTATTTTCTCAGTTTAGATCCTATCTGGAAATCAAATGAGGCGGGGCGGAGTCAGTCACGTCATGTTATTAGGTTGGCATAGAAGGATTTGTCATTCTGTTTGTATCTGGAAGAAAATGGAAAATGAAACACTATTTAAAAAGGGAAAAAGTGTTCCAAGAAATGGCCAACGTTTTTAAGGGAAGACAAAAGCAAATATATGTTATATTAAAATGTCTATATATGGAGAGGAATTTGAGTTTGATCCTTAGTCTAGATGGGGCTAATGAGTTTTAATTAAGGGTCTCAGTTAAGGTTTGACGGGTTGGGCACCAAACCATTGGGCTGGGGCTTAGAACAGATACACATCTCCTTTACCCTGACATACACTGGGGTGAGTGTTGGGGGGCTTAGGACAGACACACATCTCCCTCCCCGAGGGAGAGCGAGGGAGAGGCAGACAGAGAGAGAGTGAGGGAGAGGCAGACAGAGGGAGAGGCAGACAGAGGGAGAGCGAGGGAGAGGCAGACAGAGGGAGAGCGAGGGAGAGCACAGGAGAGTGATGGAGAGCGAGGGAGGGAGACAGAGGCAGACAGAGGGAGAGCGAGGGATGGAGACAGAGGGAGAGCGAGACAGAGGGAGAGTGAGGGAGAGCAAGGGAGAGCGACGGAGGGAGACAGAGGCCAAGGGAGGGAGACCGAGGCAGACAGAGTTAGAGCGAGGGAGAGGCAGACAGAGGGAGATCGAGGGAGAGGCAGACAGAGGGAGAGCGAGGGAGAGTGATGGAGAGCGAGGGAGGGAGACAGAGGCAAACAGAGGGAGAGCGAGGGAGAGCACGGGAGAGTAAGGGAGGGAGACAGAGGCAGACAGAGGGAGAGCAAGGGAGGGAGGCAGAGGCAGACAGAGGGAGAGCGAGGGAGGGAGGCAGAGTGAGGGAGGGAGACAGAGCGAGCGGGGGAGATGAGCGAGGGAGGGAGACAGAGCGAGGGAGGGAGACAGAGTGAGGGAGGGAGACCTCAGAGTGAGGGAGGGGGAAGGAGAGAGAGGGAGACAGAGGGAAGGAGGGAGAGGGAAGGAGACAGAGGAAGACAGAGGGAAGGAGGGAGAGGGAAGGAGAGAGAGGGAGAGGGAAATAGAGTGAGGAGAGGGAAACAGAGAGAGGGAGAGGGTAACAGAGAGAGGGAGAGGGAAACAGAGAGACGAGACAGAGAGAGAGTGAGACAGTCAGAGTGAGTGAGACAGAGGGAGTGAGACAGTCAGAGTGAGTGAGACAGAGGAAGAGCGGGAGTGAGAGGGAGTGAGACAGTCAGAGTGAGTGAGACAGACGGAGACAGAGGGACAGAGGGAGAGAGAGGTAAAGAGAGGGAGGAAGAGGGAGAGAGAGAGAGGGAGGGATGAAGACAGAGAGAGAGAGAGACTGAGAAAGAATGAGAGAGAGAGATGTGTGTATGTCGGGTCTGGTGGCTCAGTGGACGAAGGCGTTCGCTGCAGGGACCAGTGATCAACCTCATGGTACCAGTTTTTTTTGTTGCTCGAGCCCCGCCCCCTCCCCCACTGACCCCGCCCCCACCGTTGAGGCCCTCGGCCACAAACCACACTGTAAATTTGGCCCCCGAGAGAAAGTTTGTGAGTACCCATGCAATAGTTAGTTGTACAGCTGGTGTTCTGAACTCACCTACTGGAAAGTGCTTTCATATGTGATGATAAAAGATAGCTTGGTAAAATAAAACATTTGCCTTAGATCACAGTTTGGTTAAGACAGAAGCAGCGATTAATCCAGGTTTTCTTATTTCAATTTGTGCAAATCGGGCCACTTAATAGGTATCTATCAGTCTCTCCTTTACCGTCAAATGTTAAAGCTTTGTTTTTACGTCCATGTGCACCAGGTTAGAGCGTGGGTGGCAGGCAGAAGCTACATGAAATCTCTGCTCGCTATGGGCTCGGGGTTCCAACAGGACCTTGCGGTGCGCCAGAGCAAGACTTAAGCTCGAGGCTGGCTCGAGCTTTCAGTGGCTCGCGCACCTCAAGAGAAGCATGGGCAAGACTGGATTGTAAGGCAAAATCAGCCCCTGGATAAATGTGCAAACCAGCCCCACACTGCAAGTCCATGACAAAAATGAGGCTTTGGAGGCATGGTTTTGTCATGGCAGCCCCTTTCAACTCTGGCCCACTTGGGCTGCCTCCGTTGTGCTCTTTCTCGGTACTCGCACCACAACCAGTGCTTGAACCCATATCACCAGTAGTTTGTCTGCACTACAAGCACTTTTTGTGCAGTGTCATACCAAATCTCGGTGATGTAACACACGCCCGCTTCGTGTGACATTGTACTTCATTCTGTGAGCCTCTATCACTCCTCCCCATTCTCTGCGTGCATGTATCACACTCCTGCATAGTACCCTGAACTCACTCACCAACAAAGATGGTTAGAACTGGCTCACTGCCAGGGCGGTAGGAGGACTTCCATGTCGATTCAGCCATCTCCCTCAACACTAAGTCAACACAAAGCACAACCTGTGTTACATCATATGTGTCTTGGGAAGATAATGAACGCCTTCTGCCACTTCCTAAATGTCAATGTAGGCAAACATATTGGTACATACCCTCATTGATGGAGATAATGCCCTCCTTTGTGGCCTCCTCGATGAAAGTCCTGCCCCCTCAAGAGACAGCCTTTGATAATAGTACCTCGTTTATTTCATATTGTGCCTCATAACCTAGTTCCGATGCTTCTAAGCACTGTAAGTAACTTATCACGGTTATGATATGTAATGGAGCCGAGTACACCTACCTCAGAAGGATGACAGAAGAGTTTGACTTGCTGAGACTCAAACTCATGATCTGCAGGTCAAGGCAGATGTGATGTGATGTGATGTGAAAGGCATTTGTAAAGCGCAACGTACACTATACAGTTTCTTGGCGCTAAGATGTCAGCAGTGAGTCTTTAACTCACCGAGCCATATTGTCCGCTGCTAGTTAACTACAGAAAGAACTAGGAAAGGCAATAGTAACACACCCACTCTGAAGGAACTGACCTGGCTGACCTTCCCAGCAAGGGTCAAGTTTAAAGCAGCGGGCGTCATCTGCAGAGCTGCCATCATCGTGAAGCCAGAAACTGCAGAGCTGCCATCATCGTGAAGCCAGAAATATTTGCGCAAAAACAGCAAACTCTAGTGATTCCTGGCCTACCGGCAGCCCAGTGGCTCGTGGGACCGAACATAAAAAATGCCATACAGAGAAGAGGCTTTATTCTATTCTATTAAAAGAATGTAGGTCAGCCTCCTACTGTATGCCAGACCCCCCCTCCTCCAACATACACTTCAGGAAAAAACGAAAAACTCACCTATTTTGGCAACATCTCCCACCAAACAGCATCTGACAGCAAGACTCAAACTGCCTCCCATCTGATCACTCCGAACCACACAGACCAACCCGTGATCTGTGAACCTCGGGTCCACCCATGGTCTAGGGAACATGGCTCGGGTGCCCCCTCCCCTTATCGCCTCTCTATTACCTTGGTATACTTTGATTTCATCTCCTTAGGCTACCGCAGCCATGCACCTCGGCAATCTTTACATTGTTTACCATTACAGGTGTCATTAACAGTTGTCCATTATTTGTCCTTCCTAGCACACAAACCACCGGAGATAATAAAATATTGCATCACTGCCACGCCACCACAGTAACTGAGGAGGTTACACTTTCGTGGGGTATTCAAAATCCTTTTTTGACTGAATTGTTGAAATCTTTGACTAAGGTCCACTAAATTTAAAATGGCCTTATAGGATGCATATGTAGTTACATGTAAGAAGTTTGGTGAATATTGATCAAGGACTTCTTGATTTAACTTGTTCATAATTATGTGAACTACAACAATTGAAATCTTTGTTTTATCTTGAAACTGATATATAACGTGTTTTAGGTAGCATTTGTCACAGCATATTTTTTGTAGCACTGTAATTTTTAAGATAAGTTTAGAGTTTGGATTACGGCTAAGGCTAGGACAGTGCTTAATTTGAGCCACTGGTTGCAAGTGGGGGACACTGCCACTCTTTTTTTGGGGACCAGCACTTACATTTACTCATCAGACTTTTCCAGACAGCAAGAGAGGGAAAAACGGGCAAACTAGAAAAATGGAAGAAGAGAAAAACAAAAACAAAAATTCAGAAATGAGAAAGCAGTAACTTGCAAGAGTTAAATAACGTGCCAGGGAGTGCCTGGCAGTGGAGTTAAGAGGCCTTAGGTGGCTTCAGGACTACACAGGCGTGTTTCATAGCGCCGACCTTGGGCTTCAGAGCAATGTTTTGGGCACTGGTAACGTTTTAATTTCTAAAATAAGCACTGGGGTAGGGGGAGGCTAGGGATTATCAAATGGGCTATGGGCATGGATCGTATTGGGCTTGATGCTCCTTGAATATCGAATAAACTATATTGATGGACCCGAATATAAAATATAAAATATCTACAGCTAAGAAAGTCTAGATCGTCTATATCTAACCGCCCATATATGTACCTACACAGTACATATATCTTCAAGTTATGTAGATGTGGCGGTAGAAGTAGTAAATAAATATTTCTCTACATGCACTTACCTTTCGATATTTCGTCCCTCGATATTCTGTTGCCGATATTAATATGCCACCATATTGTTGGATTCGCTATTCGGTAGTACAATCGTTGGAGGAAGAAGGTACAGTGCTAGGGTACAGGAAGTGGTGCAACTGATGTGGTGCATCCCTGGGGCACGAATAGAGGTATGACTCCCTAAAAGGTGCAGCATTTTCTCTCAGTCTCCTTGCCTGCTCTAACCCAGGGAGTCCAGCTTCCTGTGAGCCTGGCTCACTAACAACTTTCTTGTAAAGAGGAGTTGAAAAGCAGATTGGGAAGAGCCGTGTTCATGATTTAAGAGTAGGTAGTGTTGGGGAGGCAGTGGTGTAGATTCGAGCTCAGCCCTTGATCTCTGCACTTTGACTTGACCTTGAACTATGCACCTTGGCTGTGCCCGTAGGCCTCCTGTTCCTCAGGACTTGGAGGTCTGCAAAGTTTTTTGCTTGGAAACTATCTCAATTTCTTGTGAATGCTATCATTCTTTTTCATAGATCACGACGTTTTCGGAATATGGGTTTTTCTACAGGGTGTGCGAAATTCGCGAAATGTATGTACCATTTTGGCATAGTTACTCGAGATTAGATATAATTACTTAAAATGCAAATCTGTAATTTCACACTGTATTTTAGTGCAAAAAGCGTCCTTGTATCAGTTTTTGACACAAGAGCACGTTTGTGCTAAAAAAAAGTGCTAAAAAAAGCACATTGAACAGCCACTCGTGTTCTGTTATTCTTGCGTGATTGTGGTATATTTTTACAGCGAATGGTGCTTAATTATGTGAAGTGGTGTAATAGGGTAATTTCAGAAATTTCACATAACAACAATCATAATGTGAAATTCGCTGGAATTGTGTGAATTTTTCCAGTGTCACTTATATTTGTCCCAGGCCTAGCTCTCATGTAAAAATCAGGACTATTGTGCCTTTTTTGAAGACTTTTTGAAAAAAGGCCGCCAACATCCATCCGGTTTCCTAGTGCTGAGGAAGAGAGTGATCCAAGCCAAACTCAAAGTCTCTTGCTATTTTGACAGCATAGTCTTTAAGCATAGGATTAGCACAGTACCATCCACTCTGGCTGCGTTGTACAAATGGCAAGAGAAGTTGTCACTTTCTAGCTCTGCGTGAATGGCATTGCGCTAATCCTATGCTAAAAAACTTTGCTAGAAAAGCAGACATTTATGGTGTGCAGATTAAGTGTCACTGGTGTAGGGAGCTCTCCACCTACACTTGGAACTACCCAGAGTTCCTTGCTAGTTTTTTCCATAATTAATGCAGTACTCTAAGCATGAAAGGATATTGTTTTGACTTATAATGGATGCTTCATATGTCTGTACATAGCTATACCTCTCATAACCAGAGTGAAACGTGTTTGGGTTGCTTTTATTCAACCCAGGTTGGTTTGGATGGGTATTTTACCAATCCACAGCTGTAATACTGTTACTGGAGTGGTAAAAGGCTTTGCAATTTTTCAGCTTGGCATGGATGGCACTGTGCTAATCTTCTGCTTAAAGACTTTTGTGGTATCTTCTAATATTAAACGTGGATGTGTCATAGAAGTAACAGCATCCAAGGCTGTTCTAAAAAGAGAATGTGATGTTTTGAAATGCAGAGGAGGAGCAACCTGAGGGTGGTGGCTGGGATGGTTCTTGAGAGGTGTATCTAAGATTAAACTTGGACAAACTCTCATTGTGGTTCCAGACTGTCCTTAAATGGGGGACCCCATTAGTTTACACTGGTGACCAGGTAAAACAACGTTTATTTTATATGAATCAGCGATTTTGGGGTCATCCTAACATTGATGTGAGGAGTGGGGTAGAGAACTGTGTCGCGGGACTGAGCTTGGAAAACGACACAAGCACTAAACGAGAAGAGAGTGGGACAATTGGAGTTGTGGGAGGAGATATTTGAAAAGCATATACTTGGGCATTATTTTAGAGATCGGCGAGTGCCCACCTCACTCTGCTGCTCGTGTAGCTGTTTGTGCTACTGCTGTGAATGGTTCTTCTCATGCAGTTCCTCTCGTGCTTGGCTTGGCATGTGGCTAATTTGCTCATCTCTGTTCAGCTGGGAGTTGTGTGGTGGGCACCGCTTCAAGCTCCTCCCTTGTGCTGCCTCACTGTTTATAGTTCTTGCGCTCTCTCGAGCATTCTTCCCTCAGGTGATGCTCTCTGAAAAACAAGCAGAACACTATCTAGAAAAAGATGTGGCTTGAATTACGTCATTTCAGCCATATTTGAGCATTGAGAAAGACCAGAGATAGAAACATACAGTTTACGACATTGTAGGAAGTGGTATTAACATCATACAGAGGATGCAATTTTAGTGCTTTCAAAGAGGTCTCCGGTGATAGGCACACCACCGAAGACTGTGTTTTTTAATAAGGCATTTCTTTTACCTTCTAAAACAACCCCTGTGACAGCCACACCACTGAAGACTGTGTTTTCCTTTTCTTCTTTAGGAGAGGATTATATGAGCATATGGTTGTGAAGTACTACGATGATAGGTACACCTAAACTGCTCAACAGGAGAATTTCTTTGCAGTTAATTATGGTGAAAGGCACACCTTGAAAGGTGGTGTCTGTTGAAGTACACAGTAATGTGCACACCTTTACACGAGTGAAGGTCAGTACCATATTAGGGAGGTACCACTTTGGCCGAAGGGTACAAAGAAGTGGGGAATCTGTTAAAGACAATGTCACAGATTTAAGTAGCTAGCATCTGCTTTCAAATTCTGAGGAACTGCTGATGAAAAAATAAGAGACCAGTTCATGCTTGGCTGTAATATAGGCATGGCGAGGGAGGAACAGTTGTTAAAGAATGATCCTGCACTGGAGAAGGAGCTGGTGTTAGCTAACATAACCAAGAATTCTATGAAATGTGTGGATGTTATCAAGAAAGATTCAGGGCAAGACGTACATTTTGGAAAGAAATATATAATGCACAAGACAGAAAACCAGAAGTTGAAAAGTACAATGTGCAAGAGAAAAAACTTCTGGTAGGAAAGAAATGTTTTAGATGAGGGAGCAAATGTCACTTGACTTTTCATAAAGAATATCCAGCGATAAAAGCAGTGTATAGGAATTGTGGGATAAGAGGTAACTTTCAGAGGGAATGCAAGAGGGATAAGGGAAATATCCAAGAAATTGACGTGAGGCAGGAAGAGAGTGATGAAGAGCTTGAATGTGGACAGATTGTTTTACAAGTAGAAGATGGAGAAAAAGAGGCCCATGGATGGAATTGAAGTAGAAGGGGAAACTACAGATTCAGTTGCAAAAATAACGTTGATGTCGAAAGCATTGTTTAATCAAAAACTACAAAGGAAATTCAAACTACAGAAACCAGACGTTAAGCTGCACGCTTATGGATGGAAACCAGTACAATTGGAAGGCCTTTTGGGGGGATTGGTTGAGTAAAAAGGAAGGCATGTGTCGGATAAGATCTATGTGTTGTCACAGGGCGGATAGCAGCATTCTGAGTTGGTTCCATCAGAAGGACTTGGGAGTAATGCTTGATCGAAAAGTGATCCTCACATAATTTTGAAAGACTTGGGGTTTCAGATTCAGTTGGTGGAAGAAGAGTAAGCCTGTGAGAAGAGTTAGCCTGTGAGAAGTTCAGGCTAGACATTATGAGAGTTTCCATCTGTAGTTAGAAACAAACTGCAATGCTTAAAAGGGTACATGCATAGGATTAAGATTAAGAAAGATGAACAACCTGTGTTCGGAAAGGTGCACATTGTACTGTTGTCAGTAACAGCAGATTTGGAAAAAGAGCTGGCCAAGGTTGGAAAAGGATAGTGTTATTGAAGAAGTGGAGGGGCAGAGTGGTTAGCCCCAGTGGATGCAGCAAGAAAAAGTAGTGGTGTGCTGAGGCTCTGCGTAAACATTAGCGAACTGAACAAATAAGTGGTGGTGTACAAGTATCTGATTCTAAAAATAGCTGACATGTTGACGCTGTTGGGTGGAACCAAGGTATTTTCATCAACTGACTTTAAAGCAGTCTACCACTAGGTATAGCTAGATGATGAGACAAAAGATTGGGTGGCATTAGTAGCACAGTTTGATAGATATGGATACAAGAGGATGACATTTGGACTAGTGTCTGTGGCGTTTGAGAGCTATGGAAAAAGTGTTGAAGAATGTAGAGGGAATCAAAGTTTATCAAGATGATGTGATTTTTGGTGTAGATATGGAGGAGAATGACAAGGGAGTGAGGGAGGTTTTGAGGAGATTAGATAAGTTGAATCTCACTATTAAAGGGGAGAATGAAGGTTCAGACGATCTGACATCGAGTATTTTGGACTTGATATCTCAGCGCAAGGAATAAGAGCCAAAACTAGTCTTGTTGAGGTTATTAACAAGTTGGCATCACCCACGAGCAAGAAAGAATTACAACTTTTTTGGGTATGAACGAGTACTATAACAAGTTTGTGCCTGATTTTGCCAGGAAAAGTTAAAAAATAAGAGCACTCCTGAAGAGGGGTGCAGAATTAGTGCAGGAACAGAAATGTGAGGAAGAGTTTGAAATGAGAAAGTTGAGGTTTGAAATGGCTCCAATCTTAAAAGCTTTGATCACAATGTAAAATTCACACTCATAACGGATACTAGTTTGAAGGGTTTGGGAGCAGAATTAGTGCAAGGTGGAGGTGAAGGAAAAATAGCAATAATGGTTGCCTCATGTAGTCTAAAGGTAACTGAGACACATTGCTCAGTGATTGAGAGGGAGGCTTTATCGGAAGATGAAGATGTTTCTCTGGGGCCGGGACCAACACCTCCCCAATGTTAGGCTGAATTTTTTTAGAGGGAGAGGTCCGTATACCCCCCTCGGCTGTTATCAGCCCTGGGGACACCCACCTCCTCAGGGCAGGTCCTGCAAAAACACAGGAGGGGGACCTGCAGCCCCGCTCCTGGAGACATTAATGGCTGTGGGGACTGCCACACCCTAGGGCCTGCTCCCTATGTCCTGAGGTGCCCACCCTCAGGAAAAAATTGTTTGATTTCATTTGGCAGGAGCTTTGACAGCTCCCACCAAGTGAGACAAACAGTAAGTCTGCTCCCAGTGGATAGGAGCAGGAAAACTGATCCAGACTGCTGGAAGTGGACTTTTCAAATTTTGGGCAGGAAAACAGATGAAAGAATTGTTTCCTCACGCAGGGAGCGGCATTTTGTGTTGCTCTCTGTGTGCAGGAGCAATGCTGGTTCTCGCTGGAGGTGGGGAGCCAGCAAGGACCATCGAAGCATTGCAACTCCTCCTGCGGTCCCCAACAGTGCACACTGGGTGCCCTGGGTAGAGAGAGGCACCTAGCAACAAGTGGCGAGCCCCGGGTCCAAAATGGGCCGGGGTAGGGTGGTTTGCTTGTAACTTTGGCGTCGTTTGAAAAATCTTCACAAAATTTGCCCAAAAAAGGACTCATCTGTGTCTTGTTGTGCAGGTAAATTTCAGGGCGATTTGTCAAGCGGGGCCGAGAAAAAAGGAGAAGCAAAAAATAAGTGCGTTTCCGATGTTAATTCCCATAGAGATTTTAGATACGATTACAGCTCGAACAACTGAACAGAATTACACCAAAGTTGGCAGAAAGCAAGAACTTGGTCCAGAAGGGTCTCTTTTTGTGATCTGGTGTAAATCCGTTCCGTATTTTAGAGTTATTAAAGAAAAAAGAAATATAGTTATCTAGGGGAGCGAATCCTTAGCGGATCCGACAAATCTCATGCTGAGATCTGATGAACACTTCAACCAGGAAGTATTGGCAGCCATTTTGGGACTCAAGCAAGTCCCCCCAAAAGTTTTTTTTTTTAAAGAGAAGGGGGCAGGGTAGGAATACCCGGACCCCCCAGGGCCGGTAGTAGGGTCCACAGGGACCTCGCAATGGCCAAAAGACATCTCACGGTGTATCCGTGGGCCTAGGAAAAAAAACAAGCATGGTTACCTGCGCTTGTTTATAGATGAGCCCCCGGGTGGGCCAGATCCTGGTGGGCAAATTTGATTAGTAATTTTGAGCAGGGGGAGCATGTGGCCCCCCCTCCCCATGACTGATGTCGGCCCTGGGGACTGCTACCTCTTTGTGGCCAGGCCATTGTTAAATGAAGAGGAGGGTGGCTGAGCAGCCTCCCTCCCCAGGCTGTTTATTGCCCTGTGGACTGCCACCTCTTGGCAAGGCCAAACTATCACAGGGGAAGGAGGCTGCATGGCCCCCCTCCTGGGGCACTTTACCACCCCAGGGACCACCACCTCCCGGGGCCAGGCTGATTTAGGAATAGGGGCAAGGGGTCAACGCAGCCCCATTCGCGGGCCATTTTTGGGCCCGAGGACCAACACCTTCCTGGTGCTAGGATGAATTTTTAATGGAGAGGGTGTCTTCACAGCCCCCCTCCTCAGCCCTTATTCAACCCCGGGGGACCACCACCTCCCCAATGCGAGCCCTGTAAAAACAAAGGAGGGGGGGGCGCACAGCCCCACTCCTGGAGCCGTTAATTGCCATGGGGACAGCCACACCCCAGGGCCGGCTCCTTTTGTTCCGAGATGGCCACCCTAGGGACATAGTTGTTTGCTTTCACTTGGCGGGAGCTTTGACAACTCCTGCCAAGTGAGAGCAAACAATAAGTCCGCTTCCAGCGGGAGGGAGCAATAAAACTGCTCTTGACCGCTGGGAGTGGATTTTTAATCTGTTTTCCTGCCCACTGTAAAGTGGGCAGGAAAACAGGTGAAAGAATTGCTCCAGCATGCAGGGAGCAGAAGTTTTTGCTGCTCTCTGTGCGCAGGAGTAATACTTGCTCTCACTGGAGGCAGGGAACCGGCAGGTACAGCAGGGGCACTGAGGTTTCCCTTGCAGTCCCAACAGTGCACACTGGGTGCCCTGGGTGGGGCCAGGGCACCCAACAACAAGTGGTCAGGCCCCGGGACAAAATGGGCCCGTGTAGGGGGGCCATGTGGCCGACCTCTCCTTCAATGAATTGGCCAGACCCCAGGGGATAGGGTCCCTGGGACCAAAATCAGCCAAGGGAGGGGAGTCACATTGTCCCCTTTCCATTTTAGTAATTAGCTCAGGGAAGGCGCCTTGTGGCCCTTCTCCCGTTTTAGTAATTGGATTCCCCGGAGGATGGGGTCCCCAAGGGCGAAATTGGCCCAGGGAAAGGTGCTTCAGGCCCCCCTTCCAGGTTGCCTATATATAAGGGTGGGCTACAGAACGTGCCCCACAAGCCAGACCCTGTGGCCGACCCCTTTGCCGGGCACAGCCAAAAGCTTTGCGAGGCATGGGTGCCTGTAGGGGGTTAGCAGCAGGCCCTGCAACTGAACCACCTCAGCGCAAAGCCAAAGGCAGTGCATGGAGCGGGTATAGGTGCCTGAAGGTGGGTTGCCCATAGAACCTGGCCGAAAAATCACTCATTAGCAGTACACAAACTAAACGAATTTATTTTTTGAGGTACCTTAGAATATATGTTTAACACTTTTAGGAAACACTCACAATCACTGGATGATCATCAGTGATCTCATTAGTGATATCATCAGCGATGTCATTAGTGATGTTATCAGCGATGTCACTGACTATGTCATGAGTGATGTATTATGTGAGGTCATAAGCAATGCATTGCGGGGGTATAAGTTATAGGTAGCTCAGGTAACTATAACTGCTGAATTTCTATGGTTTTGCATGAGTGAAATCTGAGCCTCACTAAAACGTCCCTGTAACCTTTGTTTTTTTCAGTGAATTGATAGATTTTTTTATGCTATTTCATAACTATGACGTCCTTGTAACATTTCCATCTCGGCCATTCTTTTCCTTCTGTTTTCTATCCCATCTCTTCCTCTTGTTTTGGGTTAAAGTCTGGAGAATGTGGCATAGCTAGAGTGCCAGTCACCCTAACATAATCAAGGAAATTGGGTCCCCTGAACTCCTATGAAAATAAGGCTGTTATTGGGGTGCAGTTGGCCACTCACTTTTTGCAGACATTATTGTATGACTTTACCTCTCAAATTAATTGTGAAGCTAGAGATAGTGTTGGGCATGAGTACTTGGATGTAGAGGGAGCTTGGTCCAGGTAGTAGAGCCAGTTGCTGGCAGCAGTCACTTGGTGGTGTCTATTGTTGGCGCCTGGCCAGCTGTGGTGGTACCAAATGGCCACAGTGAGTACCTTTGGCTATCAGGCATACAGCATTGTGAGGTATAATCTCATGTATAGGGTCAATGGCTGCATCATGGTTTGGAAGTAGGAGCAAAAGCTGATAAGCCAGATCTGCAGTTTGAGGATGGGTGACGATAAGAAGCTAATCTTACAAAAATGTCTACTCTTCACTGCCAAGGTTATCCTAATTAAATACACTCATCCTTGATTGCAACAATTATTTTGAAGCTTTAAAGTAATTAGCTTAATTATCAACTGATAATCACATTGACTCACTTCTGTTTGGTGCCTTTAAAAAACGAGCTATGATATTGCACCGTTATTTTGTTGGGTGTGCAACAGAGGGCGAGTTCTGTGTGAGTCATTACAAGCTGAAGGCTGTGCCAGTTCACCCCATGCCACCATAGTAATGTAAACACTGAAAAGACTAACTAGCAAAGCATACAACATGGGTGCCAATCACCAAAGTGCAAGGGGCAGCTGGGTGACTTCAAGGTGACACTAACTGATATCTGTGACACACGATAGAGAAAAGCAGCTGTGTGGTTTTCAAAGAATAGGGGATTTTTTAACTTACAAAGAAGTCATATGTTTCTTATGACTCGCCTTAATCTGGCCATTAATAAAGCCATCATTCAGAAATATGGTGTGTATATAGTATGCTGCAAAAGGTAAGCCCTGTCTGTTTTCTCCCAGTGAAACTCAGGGGTATATTTACTAGGAAACATTTGGAGCGCCGCATTAAGCTAAGAAGGCTGACGCCATGCTCCAACAGTTTCCAAACACAAGGATGCACCGTATTCACAAGAATGCGGTGCACCCTTGCCTTTCCCTTAGCTCTGGTGCTAAATGTAGCTGCCTAGCACCATTGTGCAAGGGTGCCTGCATTGCAGGGAAAGATTGTTTAGGTGCAGGAAAGTGTCTCTTCCTGCACATGAACAATCAGTAATGGGGTCTTTCAATTTCTATATGGTTTGGATACCCGACAACCCCTCTCAACACAATCCCCAAGAATGGGAAGAGGGAAACGGTTCTGAAGTTTTGGAAGGCGGGAGGGAGTTACCCTCCCGGCCGTATTTATTAAAATATGAAACAAAAATTAAAACATAAAAATAACAGTTTCATATCATGTACAATTTCATTTACACATTACGATGTTCATGGCTAACCTTAACACATCTCTAACAAAGGTTCTCCTAGCCGATACTAAAACATCCTGTAAATACATTTCTCAAAATTGAAATTGTACATCCTAACATTACGGGCCAACGGCAAGGTCGTAACCGGTGTCAGATCCCTAATACCAGAACTCCCCCCTCACTTGTGAGTGGCGGGCGCACAGAGGACTGTACCTCTGTGCCAACTACCAATTTCCCTTGTCTTAACGGGGGCCCCTGTTTACTCGACGCCATCTTAATGGTCGTCCGAGGACTCGTGTGAGGTGTCTAGAAGGTAGCGTAGACCCCCCTCCCACCCCACACTGCTTACCACATCTGCCGTCGCAGATATCCTGGCCCCGGGAAATTCCCAGGAGGGGGCCATAGCCCCTCCTCCCCAGGGAGGGGCCTTGACCGCCTTCCCTTTCGGCGTCCCCATCCTTAGAAAGGGACCGCCTCCCCGTTTGAGGGGCCACTGGCCGCCTCCCCCCGGGCGCTCCCATCCATAATGGGTGACGCCCCACCTCTAGGGATCTTCCAATTACTGCTCACCGATCATGACCTTACCGCCCGACCAAAAATAAATACGACATTTCTAAACTAAGAGAGAATAAAAGACAATTATACTGAGCACTTCAAAGTATAACTTCTACTACACACTACATCTAACTCCGCTGCAATTACTTTGCCGAAAACCATGTTAAAAAGATCAACCATTTTATTACATATCAAAATTATCAACTTTATTCACATTAACCTGTAACAGAAACAGTATCATGTCATTCGACTTTATTCAAAACAAATCGCTGTCATCAGGGGCTGGTGGGTGGGTCAAAATTGGCTCTTCGTTCCGTCTCGAGCTCACGTGCAACGGGGAGGTGCAGCTTCAGAGCACAGGAACAAGAGGATGCTTCCTTGGCTTGTTGCTCCTTTTATCCTTCTTCGGGCGGGCGTGGACCCTCCTCCAATCCGCCTCCGGGGCGTGGCCATCGGCGTAGGTGTCTAGGACAGCCCCCTCTTGGGCGGGAAAAGGCGCGCCCCGGCTACGCCGCTTCGGGCATACCAGCCGAGACTCGCCTCCCGCCCAAAATGGCTTCCCGGGGGGATCGGGGTACTCCACCATACGTTCGGGGGGACCGAGCGGTCGCCCCTTTCCATATGGTTGGGATACCCGACACCCCCTCTCAACACAATCCCCAAGAATGGGAAGACGGAAACGGTTCTGAACTTTTGGAAGGCGGGAGGGAGTTACCCTCCCGGCCGTATTTATTAAAATATGAAACAAAAATTAAAACATAAAAATAACAGTTTCATATCATGTACAATTTCATTTACACATTACGATGTTCATGGCTAACCTTAACACATCTCTAACAAAGGTTCTCCTAGCCGATACTAAAACATCCTGTAAATACATTTCTCAAAATTGAAATTGTACATCCTAACATTACGGGCCAACGGCAAGGTCGTAACCGGTGTCAGATCCCTAATACCAGAACTCCCCCCTCACTTGTGAGTGGCGGGCGCACAGAGGACTGTACCTCTGTGCCAACTTCCAATTTCCCTTGTCTTAACGGGGGCCCCTGTTTACTCGACGCCATCTTAATGGTCGTCCGAGGACTCGTGTGAGGTGTCTAGAAGGTAGCGTAGACCCCCCTCCCACCCCACACTGCTTACCACATCTGCCGTCGCAGATATCCTGGCCCCGGGAAATTCCCAGGAGGGGCCAATAGCCCCTCCTCCCCAGGGAGGGGCCTTGACCGCCTTCCCTTTCGGCGTCCCCATCCTTAGAAAGGGACCGCCTCCCCGTTTGAGGGGCCACTGGCCGCCTCCCCCCGGGCGCTCCCATCCATAATGGGTGACTCCCCACCTCTAGGGATCTTCCAATTACTGCTCACCGATCATGACCTTACCGCCACAGGCCGGATAGTTGACCGGCTATCCGGCCCCCCACAAAACTCCTACCTAAAGGTCATGGCTGCACAAACTCTTTAACCAGGCTACGAAGTCTCCTATGAGTAAAGCATTCCCCTCCCGGGACAAATGGACCCCATCCTCCAGGTACATATGGTCCCCCCTGATACATCCATGAGGAATAGAATGCAATGTACATGTACGAAACAATCTACCAAGTTTGTTATTCACCTTCTTCACCGAGTGATTCAAAGCTGACACTGAAATAGACCCCCGCCACACCTTCCGTGGAATCATGTGGGACCATGCAATCGTGCACCCTGGAACCCTTCTCGCCAACCAACTTACTGTGGATAGTATTAATTCGAGAAGTACTCGTCGACCCGTGGTCACCAAATCATTGCCCCCAAGATGCACTATGATTACAGATGGCGGTGACCTTGTCCGCCCTAACAAACCCTCCATAAAAGTTTGAAACTGGTCAATACAGAGCCCGCCCCTTCCGTAGAAGGTCACCCTGTACCCGTATTCCCCAGCCATGTGAATCATGTCACCTGCTTTGAATACGTCTGCGGCGCGCCTCACGTATGAGTGGCCGACGACCCACACCACTCTTGCCTCAGCCGGTGATCTTTGACCGCTGGTCCCCAGGTGTCGGGTCACTTGTACAGTCCGCCCCGCAAAGCCTGCTCGCGAAACTGAAAACCAAACAGAAAAACAAGAAGCGTGAGTGCATGACATTAGCTTCACAACATGTGCAACCGCACATACCTCTTATAACAATTCGAGGACCAGCGCCCCAACTGTTTCACTTTATCTACACTCAAACCCCTGGCTGTAGCCTCTGTAGCAGCACCTATCCGGAATGAGTGTGTCCCAAAATCGCTCGGGTTCAAGCCCGCTGCCGCGATTGCCATTGTTAACACCCGCTGGAACTGAAACCTGGTCAGTGGGGTGGCGTCGGTGTGCCTCAGCAAGGTTCCCCCCCATGATGCCGCCCTCTGCGCTAAATACTCCTCCACGCATTTTACCGGGCACATGGGAGACCCTGGAATCCGCGGTACTACCACACTGTCCCCGATCGCTCCCTGATCGGTCTTGGAACTGACAATTGAAACCACCATTGTCTCCCCCTTAATTTGGATGTGCTCTCGACACAGACCTCCCCTTGTATCCTGCTTGTTCCGTGCTACAAGTTCGCTTACCCGCATAGCCCCATGGAATGCTAATGCAAAAGCGGCCCGGAATAGCACCGTCTCTGTTTGAGATGAACATGTCGCCGGAAGTACGGACAGCAACAAGGACAACCTTTCTAAACCTATCGGGTGCCTCTCATCCACTCTGCGACCCTCAAGGCGTTGCCACCCTCGCAGCGCCTTTTGTACCAAAAAGGACGATGTGGGGTCCTGAATGCCATGAGCCCTTGCCATAAAAGAAATGGCGGCCCGGTGCCTATTGGCCGTAGCCACTGACTTGCCTGCCTGATGTAAAGATACCAGAAATTTCAGAACATACTCCTCCTGCCCCCAGTGCTCCCCCCTAGCTGAACCCAAAAAGGACCAATAAGAACGGAACGCCCCTTCATAAGCCTTCCTTGTCCTGGGGGCTAGACTCTCGCCCACGAGGTTTTGTAATCCGGGGCACCGAGAGACCAGAGAGCTTCGGGAAATGGTGCCGCCACCGAGTCCGCTGAGGGCAGAAAACCCCGGAAGGCCTGCATATGGGAACGAGAGAGCGCATCAGCTGCCTGATTTAGTACCCCTGGCACGTGTCTTGCCCTAAAGTGGACGTTTAGTCTCATACATAGCAGGACAATTTCCTTCAGTAATCTCAAAATCCATTTGCAGCGTGCTGCCTGACTATTGATACACTCAACCACGGTCATATTATCAGACCAGAACACCACAGAGCGATCACGAAACCCCTCTGGCCAGGTTTCCAAAGCCACCATAATGGGGAACAGCTCCAGAAACCCAATGTTACTAGTGAGTCCATTATCGTGCCACCACTCCGGCCAGGTTTGTGCCGACCATTGATTGCCGAATATGGCGCCAAAACCTACACTCCCCGCCGAGTCGGTCCACAACCCTAGTTCTTCCGAGGACACTGGCGGGTCGGTCCATACCACACGACCGTTGAAATCCGCCAGAAATGCCAACCATATGCGCATATCCTGGCGAACCTCTGTTGACAGTCTTGTGCGGTGGTGCCCTTCCCTGAGGCCCACCATGGCCTGTGCGATAGAACGGGAGAAGGGGCGAGCCATTGGTATTACTCTCAGGGCAAAGTTAAGCTGACCCACCACCTGTTGTAACTGATGGAGAGATACCTTTCTCTCGCCGAGACATGTTTTTAGCGAGGCCCTGAACTTCATAACCTTCTCTTCGGGCAAGCGAAAGCACCCCTCTACAGAATCGAGCTCTATTCCGAGAAACTCGAGTGTAGTAGATGGCCCTACCGTCTTACCGGGTGCCAGCGGCACGCCAAATTCCTCCATCAGATCACAGAATTCCCTCAAAGCCTGTGCACATTCCCTGTCCCCGGCTGCCCCCAGAAACAGAAAATCATCAAGATAATGCATAACATGTGTAAAGCCCGTGACCCTTGTGAAGGCCCATTGCAAAAAAGTACTGAATTTCTCAAAATACGCACAAGAGATGGAGCAACCCATTGGCATACATTTATCCATGTAATAGCGTCCCTGAAACATAAAACCTAGGAGACGCTGATCATCGGGGTGTACCGGGAGCAACCGGAAAGCTGACTCGATATCTGATTTAGCCATCAGCGCTCCGGGCCCCAGGCGATTCAACATGGCGACGGCCTCATCAAAGGATGCGTACCGCACCGAACAAACTCCTGGGTCAATCGCATCGTTCACCGAAAGGCCCTTAGGAGCTGACAAATTATGTATCAACCTGAACTCCCCTGGGTCCTTTTTGGGAACCACTCCCAACGGTGAACAAACAAAATTGCCAACTGGTGGTATGTCATATGGTCCAGCAACCCGACCTCGGGCCACTTCCTTCCCAATCTTTGCCTGTACCACCGCCGTATTCTGTTGAACCGATAGTTGGTTCTTACATTGTGCGTCCCCCCGAAAATCCCCCGCCGGGATGCGGAAACCATATGAGAAACCGTCTCGCAACACCCCGGCGGAGATATGATCAGGGTATTCGTTCAGCCAAGGGATCAATGCCATGATATCAACCGGGGTAGGTAATGGCGCCCCTCGGTCTATTTTAGACCTGTTTGGCGCCCCCTCTACCTCCCGTATCACCAGTCCTGGCTCTGCACGCACTCTCGGGGTGTGAGGACTGTCCGCACCCTGCACACTCATGCCTGAACCTGCACGATCCCTGTGGCCTAGAACACTTGCCTCTGTTAAAGCTCCAGCAGACCCCTTTCTTACCCGGGTTGCCATTATTCTTTGTGTTCTGATCGTTGCTTGAACCCGCCCGAAAGGGGGCCCCAAAAGAATGGCGGGAGGGCTCCACCCCGTCCCCGCCTAAAAATGGCGACTTCGCCGTGCCCGACTTCTCAATTTTCTGCCAGGAAATGGAGTCGAAACAATCCCACGTCAGAGATGAGTCGTACTCTTTGGACTTACGAAATATGCTATCGTAACAACACCATTGATTGCCCCCGTATGATTCATAAAAGTCCATGATACGTGTCTGATAAACGGCTAACTCCACCACTAATTCGGGCCTACGTTCTCCCATAATTGCAGTGAACATTCCAAACGCTCTGGCCCAATTAGAGATCGTTTCATCTACTCTGAAACCCGCCATCTTTGCGCGCCATACACTAGGGTGCAAAAACTCTTTCTGGTTTTTTACATGCTCAATCTCATAGTGATCGGTCAACAGGGAAAACATGTTCACATATTTATCCGCCCAAATCCTCTCTTTCACCTCGATCGGGATATGTTGAACGACTTTTTCCCTTCTTGAGGGTACCGATCCCTCCCCCGCCATCGGCAATGGCTGCTTACCTGAACCGGTAGCTGTGACCGTTGTCGCTGCCGAACCAACGCCCGATACTGGTTGTTCCACGGGAGCCTGCGGGGAAACAAGAGGACACGGTGCCTTCGCAGCATCTTTCGATTGCCGCAACTGCTTCATTATCGACCTGGCTTCTTCCGCCGTGGCCCCCTCATTCCCTCTGCCCAACCATGCCGCCAACTGGGCAGCCAGCTCGGGAGGCATATCCTCCTCGTTCACAGGAGTGACCACCACAGGGATTGGTTGACCCGCGTTCGGGACCGGAACTGGGGCCTCGATCGGGGTGACCGGGTCCGCTGGAGGTGATTCGGGAACCGGGGCCTCCCCACCCGATGCCCCCTTCTTGGCCCTCTCCCGTTAGGGACCACTCCCGGCAATGCTGGTCCGATGACTTTCTTTGGTCCACCCGCACCGTTCATTGCCGCCATCTGCTTTTTCATGTCCGCCATGTCCTTCACCAGCATACGAAGCATCTGTTCGGTTCCGATCCTCTTTCCGACCTTCTTGCCCGGCATCATCCAAGGGTAATCCGCAAGGTCCTAGGTCACTCGCTGAAAGAAGAAACACAAAATTAAATTCTCAAAATTGGCTCTTCGTTCCGTCTCGAGCTCACGTGCAACGGGGAGGTGCAGCTTCAGAGCACAGGAACAAGAGGATGCTTCCTTGGCTTGTTGCTCCTTTTATCCTTCTTCGGGCGGGCGTGGACCCTCCTCCAATCCGCCTCCGGGGCGTGGCCATCGGCGTAGGTGTCTAGGACAGCCCCCTCTTGGGCGGGAAAAGGCGCGCCCCGGCTACGCCGCTTCAGGCATACCAGCCGAGACTCGCCTCCCGCCCAAAATGGCTTCCCGGGGGGATCGGGGTACTCCACCATACGTTCGGGGGGACCGAGCGGTCGCCCCTTTCCATGTGTGCTGCAGAATACAGCACAAATAGAAGTCGCAACTCGTAATTTTTAAAAAATATTGTTTATGTGCAGGAAGGGACACCTTCCTGCACATTAACAATTATTCATGGCGTTTTGCTCTTTCTATGTGTCCTGCAAAATGCACACATAGAAACAGCAAAAACGAGGGGAAATAACGCATTTCTCCTTGTTTCACCATGTTATGAACAGATTTTCCCTGGCCTTAATTTTGGCGCTGCCCCATATTTACGCCACCCTTGTAAATATGGGGCAGTGTCAAACTCATTGGGTGTTGCGGCAGAACACCCACCGCAACACCCAATGCCCACCACTTTCACGCTAAGTGGTGCGTGAAAGTGGATTCATTCACAAGGTGGCGTTAAGCAACCTTAAGGGGAAACATCCTTTACCACGAAACTTTTACAACGCGGTACCATTGCCACGCAGGTTTTACAACGAAAGTCGTTACAACGACTTTCGCTGGAGGGCGCTCTAGGAAAGGGAATAGTTTAATTTACCATCCAACACCTTCCCTACTATCCACGTGGACTGGAGTTGGAATAGTAAATTAAACTATTCACTATCCAGCGCCCCCAACGCAAGTCGTTGTAACGACTTGCGTTGTAAAACCTGTGTCGTAACGGTATGCGTTGTAAAAGCACGTGTTGTACCGTCATACATCCACATTAAGGGGTTTGAAGCCGCCTTATGAATAAGGCAAAGCCCCTATCACCATAGAGACATCGAAAAAAGTGCCATCATTAAATAATGCATAGCCATATTCTGAATCATGTCGTGAACTTAATTTCAGCATCACTCTTCAGAATGTAAACGATAAACATTACAAATTCTCTACTAAAATAGCTAATGCTACCACAGATTATGGTCTTAATTGCAAAAACACGCAACCTTCTTGCATCACAAGGTTGTATACGGTACTGCACTTATGGATATCTTACAAATAAGTACTATAAAAGGAGCAGCAACTTTTTTTTACATTTTGTGCCATTTCGTTTAATGCCTTCAGAAATCTTCTTACAGGCTCATTTCTGTCTCACTCCACCTGCTACATGGTTCAAGGTTAAAAATGTGTCTTGTTTTTAAGCTGATGCATGCAGTGTGACTGCTGTCCCAAATTCTGATAAGCTTCACATTGGACTGGCGCTTTCATGGCTTCTGTCTCCTTACTAATTGAATTCTGCTGTGCAAGGTTTATTTGTCTTTAAGCTTGAGCGGGGCTGTGTGAATCTGTCTGAACCAAAAAAAGACAAAAAACAGCCATTGTCACATGACACTGTTGTGTAGTCTTGCATGTGACTTATGTTACGCGTTGGTGTCCCTGATTTAGGTGTGCCATCTGACAAACTGGGGGGCTAACACCTGTTCTGAGTGAGCTCTCACCTTCTTTTCTCAGCACGTACAGAACATTGTCAGCATTCTCTCTGCATCCCTAGAATATCAGTGATAACTCAGTATCTGCAACATCTGAACGCAGCGCCGCCAATCAGCACCCCGTGGTGTAGTCTATTTCCAAAATAATCACGGGTGCCTGTGCTTGGTTTTTTTAAAGACATTTGCTGTGAATTCACAAAAAATGTTTATTTGACCTGCTAGGGTCCCTCTGGAACCCCAGGACCATGGATTGTGTCAGGGTATTTCTACTCTGCCCTATATTCTTTTTTTCACTGGCCGAGTCCCAAAATAGCTAGCATCACTTCCTGGCTGAAGTGTTGGCAGCCAGTCAGAGCTCTGCAGATCTCCACACGAGCTGGTCATTATTCACGAAGGCTGCGCGATCGTAGATGTACAAATTTGGACTTCCTGTAATTTCTCAACAACTACTGAATGGACTTGCATCAAATAACCAAAATCGTGATCTGTGTAACCAAATCTAACTATCTGCCAAATTCGGTGTAATTCTGTCCAGCGATTCAGGCTGTAGTCATGTTCAAAACTCTTATGGGAATTAACATGGGAAACACACTTGTTTTGACACCCCCTTTCTCTCAACCTCTGCTTGAATGGATCACCCCGACACTTTCCATGCGCAACAAGAATCACCAGCACACTTTTTTGGGAATTGTGAAGATTTTGATGATTTTGTTGGAGGCTTACAATATCGCTATTTTGCACCATCAGCTGCTGTGGATACTTCTCGTGTTTTGTGCTGCTGTACCACAAGTTGGGAAAAGACTACATGAAAGGTTAGATATGCTTCTGACTGCAAACATACTGCACATATATGTGTGCAGTCAGAAGCATTTAACCCAACATGCCCTTTTGGTTAGGAATTGCAATGCCACAATATTTTGGGGGCAGTAAGATGGCTGTAAGATGGCTGTTTTATTATATGATCATCAAAAAACATGGGTCATATTTTCAATTTTTTGGCGTAGGGCAGTGCCGTAAGCCTTCTAGCTGTGTTGCCCTACATCAAGAGAAAAGGGCAAGAATGCACTTTATCTACAAGATACAGCACATTCCTATCCTTTCTGCCAGGACCAGGGCACAAACTGCACCCTTGTGCCGTGGTGCAAGGGTGTCTATGTTGTTGGCATGATTGTTTTTGTGCAGGAAGGGAAACCTTCCTACACAAAAACAATCAAAGGAGGTGTTTTCCTCATTCTGTGTGTCCTGCAGAACGCAGCATACGTTGATAGAGGAAAAAACACGGTGAAATGTAAACATTTCTCCTTGTTACGCCTACATTGGGAAAGTGTATAAAAAACCATGGGTGTTGCGTGAGAACACCCACAGTAACGCCCATGGAACGCCCCTTCTCAAGCAGAGTAAGGCATTGCCTTAGTCCATATTTACAAGGCCATGAAAAGCCAGGCAGGGTGGCTTTTCGTGGCCTTGTAAATTTGGTCCGGCCGACTGCGCCTCCAGAGAGTCACAAAAGTGACGCCCCTTTGCATAAAAGTGCTGCAGGGGCATAGTATGCCCTATACTGTTTTGCATTATTGCAACTTCTAAAAAATATTGCCAAACTACCCTTATAGCCAGAATCCAAAATGTAAATGAAATTAAGCCAAAATTCTATGCTGCAACTGTTCAGGAGCAGGCCTCTCTGCACCTGTTGAAGCAACCATTCTCATCTCCTGGCCAATGGACTTGTTATTGTTATTGTTAACTTCGGTTTGTATAGCGCCAACTCAGCCTACAGGTCTCTAGGCGCTCTAGACCGATGACAAACAGCAATGATTGAGAATGTAAGGAAGGCAGAGAAAGGCCAACAATACAACTATTTAGATGGGCCAAATGCCTCCCTAAATAGAAGCGTTTTTAACAGCTTCCTAAAACGCAGGAGATTTGCTTCTCTCCGAAGCGATTCTGGTAGTTATGGACTTGCCCATATACCTAAAAGTTGGCTAAGCATGGCAAAAGGTCCTGATCATTAACTTTAAATATCTAACTCATATACCCACGTTCAAAGAATAAGACATGCCACCTAACAGGGAATATAAACAGAGCACAATACCTGTAACATATTACCCAAGCTGAGTCGCTTTCCCGTCTTCGATGCTGCTGCAGAACCGTCTGGGAAACTAGCCACAATACTGAAAGTGCTACAAAGTCACAGATCGGCCAGAATGTATGTCACAGCATAGCTCTGGTGGCTGTGGCATGCTTGGGATTAAGTGATGCTTCTTGTTTGGTTTGTCAAATCAAGACGACAACATTCCGCCTAAGGTATATTCTCAAAGAGCATGAACTGTGGGGGCTGAGGGGCCAATTCAAGAAAAGAAGGTTGCCGGAATGTTAAATAGAAGAACAGTCTGCTTTTACTAATCTTCGGAAACATCCGGTGGCCTTTTTTGTTGAAAAGCTGGTAGCAACCTGTGACCCCTTATAAGGACTGGTGATACCAAACACTGCGAACTATGGGCCTCATTTACAAAAAATGACGTAGCGTGGCGCTGCAAGCCATTTTGCTGCGCTGAGCTGCATCATTGTAAAAGCAAGGGATGCATCATATTAACAACAATACAAAGCATCCCCTGTGCTTTCCCCTGTTCTGGAACACAATTAGCTGCCATGCACCAAAGCAAGCACCCTTGCGTCATGTTGCAAAGGCACCTGCATTGCAGGGATGATTGTTTTTGTGCATGACGGGACACCTTCCTGCACAAAAACAATAATTGATGACATTTTTCTCTTTCTATGCTTGCTGCATGCATAAGGCAGCATGCATAGAAAGAGAAAAAAACGAGAAGAAACAAAAGTATTTCTTCTTGTTACACCACTCATACGCTTCCCCTGGGAGGTATAGGATTCCCATGCATTCCCAGCTGCACAAAAATGTGTAAATCTAGGAATGTGTCAAAATCCATGGATGTTGCGTGGGAATACCCACAGCACACCCATCGAATGCCCCTTTCATGCATGAAATTGACCCATATTTACAAGGTCCATGAAAAGTCACTATGGGTGACTTTATGTGACCTTGTAAATATGGGCTAGCACACTGCACCGCCAATAGGTAAAAAAAAGTGACACACCGGCAGTGCAATGGCCTTTGAAATGAGTCCCTATAGGTTATTGCAGTCAAGACTCAGTGGGTCTATACTGTAGTTATTGACCTTCTGAGGCCCCTGGAAACAATTCTGCGTCTCTATGAATGAGGCGAGGCGATACTGTCTAAAGTGACACCCCGAGTGACAGGGCCCTCAGACGACAGATACCCCTCTCTTTTGCTTGTTTTCTAACTTCTCAATACCCCTACACGTCACCTTGCAAGCACAAAGCAATGCAAAAACAAGGGCACAGCGTTCAGAAGACGCTGATCTGCATCACAAGGCTGCGTATGAAACCATGCTCTCATTTCCATATCATTAATTACTTGGAGATTGTCCTAAATTTCTGCACAGTGATTAATATGAGCAAATGATGGAAGCGCGTGTGAAGAAATTAAAATTCATGGACTCTGCTGCTGATCCAATTACAGTGCTGGGCATTCGTGTTTTCAGAAGTAGCAAGCAAGGAATGTGAACCCCTCTCTGTGAAAGTGCTAAGACTCTGCCCTATCTGGGTGAAAACACTGCAGCGGACTCACCTGACCCTCTTTTTCACTGGCTCTATTAGTGCAGGGTCTCTGCTACGACATCACCTGTACTGACAGGGCATCAGCACCAAAGAATATGTTTCTTGCAGTAAGGGTCACTGGGCTTGTGGGGCAAGTAAAGTATAACTGTGCGGCAAGGAAAGAAAATGTATGCAGCGAATCGTGATTAAAGGTAAATTATGTGGTATATAATATGGTTAAAGGCAATTTTATGTGGCACATTCTGTGGCAACTATCGAGCTATTTTCCCAATTCATTACACATAGATATAAAAAGGTTACCAATTCCGTATGGTATAATCTACACACATTCACCATATCTTATTCAAGCTGGATACAACAACATTCATGATTTTGTCTTGCATTAAAGCAAAATAAAACTTCCTTTCTACGACCTCTCAGAAAAAAACTAGATTCAAATAATCATAAACAGTGTTGCACTATACTCAGTGCATCGCAGTTGTGTTCTAAAACTTGCTTTGGGGGCATTAGAGGGGCAGGGTGGGGGGTAGTAAATAACCCTGGGCGTAGTGTGCGGAGTGGGGCTACGCGGAGCTACGCGAAGTGGGCACAAAACTACGCCCACCCGCGCACTCCGCGTAGCCCCAATACGCGCCGCCCGCCTCCCTCCCGCCCTCCCTAAATACTTAAATAAAAGGATAGAAAGCTTTTAAAAACACTTACCTTGTCCGCCGCGTCACCGGGGCTCCCTCTCGCCGTCCCTGGATTCGCGCCGCCGTTTCGAATACTAATGCGCATGCGCGGGCGCCCGCGCATGCGCATTTCTCGTGAGAAATGCGCATGCGCGGCCGCCCACGCATGCGCATTAGTATTCGAAATGGCGGCGCGAATCCAGGGACGGCGAGAGGGAGCCCCGGGGACGCGGCGGACAAGGTAAGTGTTTTTAAAAGCTTTCTATCCTTTTATTTAAGTATTTAGGGAGGGCGGGAGGGAGGCGGGTGGCGGCCGGCTACGCACCGTCTGCGGAGCGCGCGTAGTGCCGCCTGGCTACGCCCGCTACGCAAAATGCGTAGGAGACGGCACTACGCGCACTCCGTGCACGGAGCGTAGCTGGCCGCCCACCCTTAGTAGTAAACTCCGGCATACGGCCGAACCGAGTTAAGTACATAAATAAATAAAACAAATTACATTGCTGGCGCTGCACGCCGATTGGGTTGCAGCGCGCGCAATGTAATTTGTTTATTTATTTATTATTTATGTACTTAACTCGGTTCGGCCGTTTGCCGGAGTTTACTACCCCCATCCTGCCCCTCCCCCATCCTGCCCCACAGCACTCCTTCGAGGAGCCGCCACTGCTCAGAATCAGATTACCAAGAAATGCCTCATATTTATGATTCTGCTTAAATCTGAGAGCCCTCTTAAAATAACTGCAGTTTGAGAACAGTACCACAGAAGTATACATGAATTTGTGTTTATAATGATGTAAAACATTTTCGAGATATAGATGGAATCCTTTTTAGCCCTGTTCAAACTACATTGAAGGTTTAGATTTTTGTTTCAGACTTCAGAAAAAAAAAGCCGTTCCATTAGTTCATCAGTTTGGAACATATCCCCAATTGAGGCAAAATTGTCAAATATGTTCATGCCTGAATACAACAATGAGCATCTGAAGGCTGACCAGTTAACTTTGGCAACACGATGGCAGTGTTATAGCAACCTCTGTGCAGCAATGTACATTCCTTTTGATCCAATTGAGAACAAGTATTTTCCTGTTAAAATCCGGAAGTTATGCAGCAGCTGGCCGGTTATGTGGCAAGCGTTTCTAATCCCTGTTTGTGTGGGGAAAGCTGCAGCTGTGAAATAACATTTTTCCAGGGACTCTGATTACAGCGTGCACATCCAAGGCATCATCATAGGACTAACGCAATTCCCTCTGCCAAATGCACAGCATTACCAGAGAAATTGTGCACTATTCTGTGCCAAATCATTTACATTACTTCACGAATATTGTACTATAGCTTTCCAAATCCTTAGTATCACTGTATGAATAGCAAACCATTTCGTATTGAATCTATAGGTTGATGGTATGTTGTTACACTATAGAGTGCACCAACTTGTAACAATATCATATGTGTATTGTACTAGTGTGTCAACTCTACAACATGAGCAAAGAAAGAGAGCACTATAGTGTGCCAAATCCAAAGCATCAATTTAGCACACCAGATACAAGAGCGAACGGAGCAGCATTATCAAAGAACCACCACACAACTGAGTGCCTAGGTCTCAAGATTAATATAAGGATGCTGTATGATAATGCGCAAAGTTCACATCATTACCCTTGGCACACTACACTATATTGTGCCAAATCAAAACCATTGTAACAGGAAAAATGCACTACAGTAGTCCTCAAACAGTGCATATTCAGGGGCTATTCCCACCCCTTAGGTGGGATTTAAAAGGGCCTTCTGGTGACCTGCCTTTATACCCGAATGAGAATATACACACTTCTACACCTTGATTTCACAGATACACTTCATATACCAGGCCAGGCTTCTGCACTACCTTCCAGATGCCTCACGGTTCCTGTAGTCCTTTCTGTCTCCAAACCCTGTCCAGATCACGCCCTGTTGGTGGCATTCGATTCTATATCTTGATTCTGCATCCCATGGCCTGTCTGACATCTCTACATCTGCTTTCTGGACTTTCCACTCTCATGGTTCCGACCTGTATTCTGTTCCTGGCTTTCTTGTGTCCTGTCTTGTATGTGATGGTTTGCCTTGTCCTCCCCTTTCCATGGCTCAGTTTTGTCTTCCCTTCCCTGGTGGTTCATTGGTTGCATGCACCTGGCTCTCTCCTGCACCTGTGCTTCTCACTTGAGCCTCCTGCTATTTTTGCCTGGTGAGCCCAGAGTGCAGAAGCAAGCATCACACCTTGCTGCTGAGCGACCTTGAACCCTGTTGATCCTGCTACAATACCACAGGCTTGCCATTTGAATTAGTTTTCATTGTTAATTAGTTTCATGTTCCTATTCTGAATAGTTATTGTGTCTGTTGCCTTTCTCTTGCTGATCCTGCCTCTTTGTTCCGTTTTTTTCCCCTTGTATCTACTTCTGCCTGCAAATACTCAGACCTGCCTTGTATATGCAGAATCCTTGTTATTTTGTCTTTCTGTATTTCTTACTGCATATTCCTGTCCTATCCTAGCTAGTGTGCAGGTTTACAGTATATTCCGTTTTGTATATTCTAGTCCTGATCCTGACCCTTATCCCAGTCCAGATCTCCCCCCCCCCCCCCCCCCCCCCGGAGCCCAGCGCTCGTCTTTGTCTTCTTGCATGTTTATGTGATTACTATGATTTATCATTTTTCCCAAGGGTGATAGTCAGACTCCAACGCTTGTACCTTTGGCACAGAGAGCCACCCATCACTCCTTCTCCATAAGAGCTGCTGTGTGCCTCCCTGAACTTTGTGAGATTAACCCACTCCTTCCCTTCTTTACCTCACAGAGAGATCACTTTTGAGGAGCAGACAAACTATAATGTGTGATAGTTTGTCTATTATCTCCCTGCTGTCCCCTTCCTGTTGTTTGTTTGTACTTGTTTTATATTAATAGTTTACCCTGCAATCATCCAGTTCCTTATTCTCTTCCTGTTCCAGCCTGCTTCTGGCCTGCTTCCATCCAGCCTTCAGGTCCTCTCTTCTTTATGTTGAACCACTTCCCTAGAACTCTTTTGTCCCTGCATAGATAGATCAATGAATACTTGCAATAATGCTTTAGGCCCTTGTCATGAAAGTGCTGGGACTTTGCTCTTGCCGCTGGTACAGTGTATTTATTCTCTTCCTGTGTGATGAGTGTTCAGGGGCTTTACACCCCTATGATGAAAGTGCTGGGACTTTACTCTTACTACTGGTACCGTATATTGACTCTCTTCCTGTGTGATGAATGTCCAGGGGTTTTAAACCCTTGAGATGAATGTGCCGGTACTCAGAGGTCTTTGCTACTATCTTGCACTGGCTGTCTTCTACTGAGATGAGTGCCCAGAGGCTCTAACCCACGCTGTGAAAGTGCTAGGATCATATTTCACAGCTGACACAGTGCACTGGCTCTCTTCCTGTGTGATAAATGCCCAGGGTCTTTGAACCCCTTTGATGAAAGTCATGGAACTTTGCTCTTACTCCTGGTACCATATATTGACTCTCTTCCAGTGTGATGAATGCCCAGGGTCTTTAAACCTCTATGATGAAAGTGCTGGGACTTTGCTCTTACTGCTGCTACCATATATTGACTCACTTACTGTGTGGTGAATGCCCAGGGTCTTTAAACTCATGTGATGAAAGTGCTCGGACTTTGCACTTACTGCTGGTACCATATATTGACTCTCTTCAAGTGTGATGAATGCCCAGGGTCTTTAAACTCCTTTGATAAAAGTGCTGGACCTTTGCTCTTACTGCTACTACCATATATTGACTCACTTCCTGTGTGGTGAATGCCCAGGGTCGTTAAACTCCTATGAGGAAAGTGCCTGGACTCTGCTGTTACCGCTACTACCATGCACTGGCTGTCTCCTACTCCAGCTTTGAGGTGAAAGTGCTGGGACTGTGCTCTCACTGCTGGTACTGGGTATTGACTCTCTTCCTGTGTGATTAACGTGCCGGAACTTTTCTCTCTTCCTCTGCGATGACTGTCGGAATGCTCTAATCCTTTTCAGTGAAAGTGCTGGGACTCTGCTCTCATGCTGGCTCTCTTGCTGGACGACGAATGTCCAGGGCTATAATCCCCCTGCTGGGGGGACTTCAACCCCCCCCCCCCCCCCCCCCCCCCCCCATAATAAGAGATCTGCAGGGCACAAGTCCTAAAAAAAGAAGTGAAGACGGAAGGGGCGGCCAACGGGAGCAAAGGTGAGAGCTTCGCCTGCAGTCGCGAGACATAGCGCACCATCCCCCGTGTAACGCCTTGGTCTGAGGAGTGGGCCTGAGTTCTCCGAGCGGGATCCGTGCCCCGAAGCCACATGTTCAGTGAGGTGAGTCTCTAGCCTGCTTTGGCGACTTTTGGGCATCGCTGGGAGCACACCCCGCCCCACCGCTGCCGAGACCCTCAATCGGGTGCCGGCCTGATTTTCGATCTGCCCCTGCAATATTGTTTTACTGTATTGGGGATCAGAATGCTAATTGCTGTGAGGTGCCGCTGGAGGAGCCTGGGGCCAACGAAGAGTGCTGCGATGGACTAAGTTGTCACGCTATTATTAGCCAAAAAACAACTTTGATGATTGGGGACATGGAAGCTGCAAAGCGAACTAAGATGGAGTCCGCCAGTGTGCCCTGACCGAACATCGGAGAAATCACACGCAGGCAAGATCCTGAATGCTATTTATGCGAGAAGTGAGTGTGCGCAAGGGAAAGCGGAACTTTCACGGATGATAACTGCGGGGTTTCAGCTTTGTGCCTCATTGCCGATTGTGGTGCGTGCCCTGTGGCGCGACCCCCTCACCCGGGTAAAAGGAAAAAGCAAATGGCTGCGCGGAGATAAGTCAAACTTTATTGAGACGCTTGTTGCAATGCAGGTCATGCACTCCCCCTCATCCTCCCTCTCCCCTTCTATTCTTCATTATAACGCTGTCCATCACAGCCGCACTGAGAGCTGTTGAACCCCTGCAGTGCAGTGAATATGCCAACGCGAATTGGCAATAACTTCCATACCCCGCTACACGCTAGGAACACCATACAGACTGAGAGTGGGGCACAATATTGCAAAAAATACGCTGGATGACGTGCAACCGAACGCACTGAACACCCGCACTGCTGTGGCACCTATTTGAAGTAGCGCCGGTCTGCACCCAGCTTGATGCAACCTCCCTCCCCGCTGATATCTTTGGAGTGAGGCCTCCCAGCGCCTGCCAGATGGACTGAGTTCCTGAGGCGCAATCCATCACCCACGCATTGAGTACCCACGGGGAAGTGGGGAGTGGACTACGCTTGACCGGAAGTGACTACTGAGGGGGAGGCCACACACGATTTTCTGAGCTGGGGAACTGCACAGACAACAAACAGTGCACTTCACTGGACCATCAGGTGACACCCGCTCCACGCAGCATAATGGGGAAACCAAGGTTCTCAAAGAACGCAATGGGACCAGAAACCACACCGGAAAACCTACCAAATACCCGCGCCTCCTCAAAACACCAGCGACCCCCTCGGACCCATAGTGGTCCTCTACCACGTTGTGCTACTACTATTGGTCATCGACCAGTCCTCAAGCATATCCTCTATCCGGCTCACCCATCAAGACATTGAATCTGCGAACTTGCCGCCGACCGCTGAGACCTAGCAGTTTGGCCGATGCCCGGTGGAGCTACCTTGATAGCTATAGAGGATATGGGCTGTGGACTTCCCCCTCGGCCGTCACCTACCCAGCCTTCGTCTCTCCGCTGTATCTCCCTCCTCCCCGCTCTACTCCTCTCTACTATCCTGCTACCGACCTCTGCCCTCTTCTATCCTGGCCCTTAGTCCCCACCCTGCTTATCTGTGAATTTTCCCTCGTCATTTGAGACTTAGCTATTTTGTCTGATGCCCAATGGAGCTACCTGGTCTAGCTATAGGGAGATGGGCCGTGGACTCCCTCCCTTGGTCGTCACCTACCCAGTCGGCCTTTAGACAGACTTCGTTTCGTCTCTCCTTGTTGTCTCTTCCCCTATCCTCCCTTTCTCACCTTCCCTGCCGCCTCCCCTCTAAGCTCCATTTATTTTGCCCTCCATGTTCTTTAAATGTTTTCCCATTGAGACCTAGCTATTTGGCCAATGCCCGTTGGAGCTACCTGATAGCTATAGAGGAGATGGGTTTTGGGACTTTCCCCTCGACCGTCACCTACCCATCCGGACTTTGGGCAGACTTTCCTCCGTCTTTCTACCGTATCTCCCTCCCACCCCTTTACCCTTACCCGCTTCCCCTCTACACTTCACTTATCTCGTCTTCTGTGCTCTTGTAATTGTTTGTCTAGCAACTGATGTAAATTGGAACTGATGTAATCTTGTAATTTTGTGGAACCTCATGTAAAGCGCTCTGATACCTGGATCTAGCCAGCGCTATATAAAACTCTTAAAATAAAATAAAATAAATTAATAAATACATCGACTCCCTTCTTTTGCAGTGACTGTGCAATGCCTCTTAACTCCTTGCAATGAAAGTCGAGATAGCGCAGTGACAATGACGACTCTGTAAAGAATGTACAGTGCTCCTCCTTGTGCAGGACGGAAAGTGCAGGGGCTACTTCCTTAAGGAATAACGCGTCACGTCGGAGTCTTCACCGTGCAGCAAAAGAAGTACCAGAAATCGTCCAGACTATAATGTATTTAATGTTAATAAATAAATAGACAGATACATGAATAAAAAAATAAACAAATAAATTCATTCTTAAGTGAGTTCTGTCATGCATATCTGAACAATCTCCAGAGGTTTATGGTACTGCCAGGGTCAGAGGAGGAACGCCGCCCCCTGATTGGTCACGCCCTTTGGAAAGTAATCACCTGGAGACGCATGCCGCTTTGGAGAACCCAGTTGCCATGGCAACCTCATCTCTTCAAAGATGCCCAAAGATATACCAGCCGGGGAAGCGATAACAGTGCAAACCGATCTTCATTTTGATTTGAGCTGTCCTCTTTTTATCACAATATTCACCTTGATCGGGCTGGGCACTTCTTCTGCCGGAAGCATTGAGTAAAACCACAGCGTTGTGTTCTCTTCAAGCAGCAGCTTAGTCAGTTTACCAATGTGCATTTGTACACTTTCCATTCGAAATAATCCAAACCTCTGAATATTGTAAGAAAATGGAAAATGCAATACTGATGTATTTTGTTAAATGGTTAGTCATTTCCAAGGCTGGCATCCGAGGTGGGCGAGAAGCTCCACTTAATGTAGGAGGCACTTTATTTTCTTTATGTATCAAAAGGCTTCTTGGTCACAGTAAAGTGACAGTGAAACATAACACATGCATGGAATGTAAATATCTCTTAATGCCTGCATCACTGTAGGGTGTGGCGGATGAAAACTCCGAGAGGCAGGAATTGAAAAACCATCACCTGGCAAGAGCTACTTCAATATCCGAATTTCACCTTGGAATACTGGCTGCCAGCAGGGTCATAGATCCCTGGCACAATAGCCTTGTGCTATACTGCTCCTCGTTTCACCTTTTCGGTTAACCCAGTATGTGCTAGATGTGTTTGGTTGTTGCCCCTTAGGAGAATACTAGACTGTGTGGGAGTGGGACCGTAGGACTCCACACAAAGCGGTACTCCTTTCATTATGGTTAATTAGCATCCCTGTGGCCGGCTGCTAGCGGATAAGGTTTAGAGACAGCCGATCTGTATGTTTTGGGGTACAAGCTTTTTACCTTCGCCCCACTGAGGGATAGCCTCCTTACTCTGCCTGTTTAAAGCCATGTAGTCTGTCGTGACAGGGGCTCCCTCAATTCTCCCTGAGTGTAATAGTGCGCATGAGCAGTGCTTGCACGCATCAGAGGTGCACTACTGCAGTTTGAGGGCATGCATGTATATCCTTGTACATAAGGAGCCCCAAGGTTGTGGGGTGCACCAGGTGGTTCACACTTGCCCTTAAATCCCTGAATTGGCTCACACTAAAAGAAAGAGCATCATTGAAACACTGCCTTGTACGCAATGTGCTCCATGGAAGCGCACCAAATAACTTTGCAAAACGGATTGTCTCTTAGCACCCGTCCGGAAGGCTCAGGTCCACCTACCAGGGCATGCTGTCGAACCGACCACTTAGTTACAGAGGATATGATGGTCAGTCTATTGACATCCAATGCTCTTCAACTGGGACTGAAAAATAAATCTGAACCCTTCACCCTGGTATTTGTACAATCATGCCTTCTCCATGACAGTCATCTTATCCTATCCCACATCTAGGGCCACCTTGACCTCTTCATCCAGGCCTTCAGGACCAGACGCGGTCGGAAGTGCGAGTACCTGCAGGGCAGTGACATGGGGAGGGGGAGGGGCAGGGTGGGGGGTAGTAATCTATGGATTACGGAGCTTTACAGGTAAGTAAACATATAAATAAATAAAACTCATTTTGTTGCGTGCACTGCATCCCCAAATGCGATGCTGTGCTCGCAACAAAATTCGTTTTATTTATTTATATGTTTACTTACCTGTAATCCTCCGTAATCCATAGATTACTACCCCCATCCTGCCCATCCCCCTCCCCTCCTAGCAAATTTACAATAATGCAACAGATCGCTTCCAAAGTTCCAGGAGGCCTCCTTTTGGTGGTTAGCAATATTTTATAAAAAAAAAAACATTCTGTGACACCTTACCATAATTGGTCAATTTTCAGTATGGCATGTAGTTTAATGCACATGGCAAAGTTAATGATAATATGAAAACATATAATGTGTCATCATTTTGGAAGTAGGCATTCTGTTATTAAAATTGAGTAATTTTCTCGGAATGTACATCGATTAGCTGCTGCAGACTAAAAATAGCTTAAGTAGGCAGTGGTGAGGTGTGGCCCAATGGCCAGGGCAGCTGACTCCAGAGCTCAGGGCCCACGGTTCGATCCTGGCACTGGCGGCAGCTCAGCACCATGTGACTCTGGTAATAACTCTCTTAACAGCCCCCAGCGCCTTGAGATCCTTAGGGATGAGTAGTTTGTGCTTTACAAATTTTGGATTTAGATTTAGTTTTGTGAGGAATATTAACACAAATAATGTCCAAAATCTGTTCTCAAACAGTGACTTCCCGACTATTTCTAACTTTGGGAACATATAATAAAATGTGATGTATTCAATGTAATAATGATTAACCCTTGACGTAGCACTATGCTAAGCTCGCGGAGCGTGCGTAGTTTGTACTGCTACGCACTACGCGAATTGTACGTAGCACAGTGCAAAAACGAGTAGTGTAGCGGGCATTTTTTGCTTGCTCGCAGTCCTCAATGTCATGTTGGCGACCGCGAGCGAGCAAAATCAACATCCCAGTGAGACTTTTTCCTTGTTCGTGATCAGCAACAGCAAGTTGCCGATTGCGGCCGTGGAAAGTAAACCTCCTGGCAAGATTCTCAACTCGGGGAGGTCAGTTTCTCATTGTGAGTGCTCGCGACCGCTCACAATGAGAAACTACCAGTCCGCGTTGAGAAAGCTGCCGCTCGAGTACAAATCTACTCGAGCGGCAGAAAACGACCGTATGCACTGTGCAATGTGCCGTATGCAATGATTGGACAGTGCGGACAAGCATCCGGCACTGTGCAATCAGTGCGAACAGCATTTCCCTACCACACTATGCAGTTCGCATAGCTATGCGAAGTGCACTTTGCATAGTGCGAAGTGCACTTCGCATAGGTTTGCATAGTGCTGCTACCCAATCTACGCCCAAGATAAATAATGATTTACATAGCAGTATAAACTCGTCAATTTTGAAAGATGAAAAATATATAAATGCCTGCAAATCAATAAATGCGTTACTACAGCTACAGCCTATTCATTTGACAGCAGCAACAAACATTACAAGTGTTAGTTAAAAGTAAAGCCAAAGCCATCATCCTTTGAAAATAAAAACACAACTGAACAGGAATACAAACCTAAGCCTGGAGAAAAAAAAAATCTATTGCGCTTGTCTAATGAGCATAATTTTGGAAATTTTGCATTATGCTTATTTTGCGAAATTCCATTCAGCCACGTCTCATAAGTACGCCACCATTCTCAGCAAAATTACAGCAAAGAAGAGCAGGACCAAAGCGAACAACCAGAACCTGAGCAGCTGTTGTTCGCTGCAATTGTGTTTTTCACTTTCTTTGTTATTACGATGAGTCTGTAGTGTTATAACTCAGACTCTCACCTGTTTGTTGGTAAAACTATGAGTCTTTTTCTTCGGTGTGCATTCTGTGTGTGCAGACTTGCAATGCAACATGTCTGTCGTGAAGAACAAACCTGTGAAATGTAGCTATGGCTGACAGAGTCCGTCTCTATCAAGTGAGCTGCATGTTGTCGGTGAGGGTGCAGGAACCAGGACTCAATTCATAAAATAGAAACTTGAGGCCTACATTAAAAGCGTTGGGTCAGCTCAACTGCTCCTTCAGGGCCGCATGGATGCGGATCTTCACGTGCCTCGTGGTTACCACGTTTATGGTACACCATTGTGGCGAAAGCTGCGCATTTTAGACATCTCCCGTGTTGTCCCTTTGGTCTCCTATGTGCCTCACCAACATAGTCTTGCAGCGGTCCCTCAGGAACACAACATGCAGGGCTGCAGAGGAAGTACTGTTGGGTCTTCTCACTCCAGCACGGGGGCATATTTATCAAAATAAGGTAGCGCAAGGGTGACGCAAAACATAGAATGATCTTTACCACCAAGCAAGGCCCTGTGTGGCTTGGTAAATTTGGAGTAATGCAAGACAAAGCGAGTCACTGCCATGCATCACTTTGCCCCAGGGAAGTGTTCCGTGGGTGTTACACACGTTGCACACATTGATTTTGATACATTTCGAGATTTACCAAGACCGGTAAACATGGGAATGATTCAAAATACTATGCCTTTCAGGGGAGACATAACTAGGAGAAATAGCTTTATTTCTTCTTGGTTTTTCCCCTTTCTATGTAGAAACAGGAAAAGGCCTAAGAGGATTGTTTTTTTTAGGTGTCCCTTCCTTCACAAAATCATTCCTGTCTGCAATGCAGGCACCCTTGCACCTGGGAGCAAGGGGGCCTGCATTGACTCTAGGCAACAGTTTGTGCGCCAGCGCAGCCAGAGAGCAGGATCGCTGTATATCGAGATAGATATGGCACATTCCTGCTCTCTCTCTTTTGTGCAGTGCAGCAAGGTGTCTTGTTGCATTGCGTTGCGTGAAATAATGATGAATATGGCCCTGGGTGTTTTTGACAACATGAAAACAAAGAGCACACAACTTGCAATTTACTCTGGTCCGTCTTGTCACCGGCAGTGAGCTGCCAATGGGGACGGGTTGTGGTGCTGTACCCTCCCCGCTGACTCCAGAGGGCATCAGCAAGCCTCTAACTGTATGTAATGCATATACAGTGCATCATACCAGCCTGCTCTCACAAGATAGCATGACATTATGTTTAACCTAAACTGAACTCAGTGACTCACCAAATTTCTAACAAGTTCCAAACTTTGCAATGATAATCTTTCTATTACTCATAACAACACGTATAATCAGGGTTCTGTTCTCTCACTTTTTTTTGCTAATATAACTGTAAAACTAATAAGAAGATGGAACCTGATTGAAATTCAAGACACTGAAATATAAGTCAGAGCTGTACACAGCAACGTAGCCCGTGTGTCATGGTCGCTCGTGCCAGGAAGGCAATGGGCCCCCTGGCCACTGTTTGAATTATAAAATGCAGAAATAATAGGGGTTCAGTGGGCATCTTTGACACTAAATCTGCTGCACCCATGGAAGCTAGGTCCCTGATCCTACTCTGGCTTGGTAACAAAGATCATTATCTTCTCTTAGCTAGAGACACCTCTAGAGACTCGCATACCTCAATGTCACACCTGACAATAGACACATTCCTACAGGGGTGGACACACTGTCAATATTCCTCATCCTCAATCCCTGCTCTCCACAACATTGTTGTGAATCAATGCTAGAAAGTAGTGGGATACTGGCAGATCCGGGTACGGCAGCTATTCTGGGCTGCATCTGGGATATGGCCAACCCAGGGAAAAAAGGCTGAATTTGTCATGGTGTCATTTTCCTACACTGTGTAGCAACCTGGACGCAGTGAGGAATCTTTCTTAGTTTTAATTCCAGTCAAGCACAAACAAAGGCCTCACGTAAAGGGTCATCAATGATCCTTTTGTTCAAGTAGCATCCTGGCTGGGACCCATTTGGAGCCTAACCCCTCACGCCAATGTAATGGAAGGAAACAAAGACACAGCTTAACACTTAACAAGCATTTTAAGAGAAACTATGACTTGGAGGCAGGTTTTTAACTTTGTTCAACTCTCAATTTTAGAAATGTGCGTGCACTGTAAGGATGCAAGATGTATCTATCTTTATTGGTCGGTGGGTATTTGCAATCTTAGAATACAACAGATTGAGAAAAAAATAAGGACCTAAACCCAAGCTCTTTAATGCCTGTAAACAGATTACAGTGCTATATCAAAGGCCTTGCAACTTATGAACTGATAACCAATCTCAGAGTCAAAAGCAACATCTTGCTTACCTATCTAAATAAAATACAAATATGTGATCTATGTTACACAATGTGCTTTGCAGGAGGCACATTAACCCTTTATTCTACTTTATGAGTCAAAATTGTGACTGGACAAAACAAAGAATTCTCACAGGAATGTGTTAACCATTAGAGTTACCTTACCAGTATTATAACCCCTCCCCCTTAAAATCTCCAGGCACACAAAGATCTCTGCAGCAGGCACCTTAACCCTTTAAGATATTTGTAAGTTCACTCCCTGTGACTCCACTCCATTTCCCCTTTCTCACCTTGACTCACCCCCCCCCCCTCACTCACCCCCCCCCCCCAATTTATAGGTTCCTGGAGAAAAATATTTCCAATTCCAGCACTGGTGTGAAATTTGAAACACAGCTTAACTGCTGTGTGGTTTGTTAAACAATAAGAACCATGAATTGATCAGCCTGCTAGAGAATCCTCCCTTTGATCTGCAACATGAATTTCTCGTGACCACGGACATTGCACCGCAATACGTGCATATATCTCATGGGCAAGCACTTATGATAGCAGTGGACTGCCCGTTCTTAACACGTTAATATGCAAACTCTGGCACGAACAGATGCACAAAAACTAATTGTTGTTTGTCTCTGCCCAGTCTGCTTCTTTATATGCCTCCTATGTATGCTCTCTGTTATTTTGGTGTTTCCCCAGGTTGCAGTGACACTGTGTTTTATTTCTTAAGATTCCAGTGCTGCTGGCGTGCAGCACCACAAGCATGGGAACAAAAAATAAGGCTCAGACATAGAAGGGTCAGAAAGTGGGTGGTTTCAAAGAGATACAACACTAAAAATCCCTGTGCATCTCTGCATTTCTGTGTTAGCACATTAATGCTAGACCTATTGGCTTTGCCAATGCTTGTTCCTCTGTGACATCTTCCGTTATCCCTTCCTCTTTTCCTGTCACAGGGGTGCCCACAGTGGGGGTAAGGAGGAGGTGGCTTTCACAGGTGACTTTATTTTATTTTTGTTTTCACCCCCATTCCAAGGCAGTCGCCACTGCTCTCCTAATGCAGTTTGGGAGGGATACACGTGTTTCTATTTCCCTTGGCAAATGCTGCTACTTTTTGCATTGGCAAACTGCACAGTTTTAGTATACTGGACAATCTCATCTAATTAAAATTCTGACATGCGCTTTTTGCAGTCTACATTTGAACAGATTCTCGTTCTGGTGATTGCCTAATTGGATAGATCATCTTGTGATCTACCCTAAAATAGGAGGCGTCCCGCAGTCCCACAAATGATCAGTGGATCTGAGGTAAGGTAAGTCCAGTCCAAGAGAGTATAGAGTCCATTATAGCGGCAAAGACTTATACATCACCATTGTCTTCGACAACAGTATTAGTGACCATGTGAAGAAGTGTAGTAAACTCCCCATGGCAAAGGAAGACATTGAACTGCTTTGTAGGGTCTTTAACTCTAAGACCTTAAACATTCCATTACACTCTGATGGACAGCCGGAATGAGGAGTGTCCCTTTCATGAAATTGGAGGTTGTACTATGGGGATAAAAGTGGTTGCGTCAGTGCTGCTCTCTGCTCACAGTCTGTTTCGCACCAAAGGCAATTCTTGTGCTCAAATGATGAAGTCTAACAGGAGAGTCTAACAGGATTCTTGGACCCTTTACCTTCACTGCTGGGATTAATCACACTCGTTTTGCTGTGACACTGGTCCCTCATGCCTTTTTAGGTCTCGCCTTTACCATTTCGCAGGAATGGGAAATGGGGAGAATTCAAGTCGGCAAAATCCTCTTCAAACCACGGGCTTTCAGCCGCGGTTTTCTTTAAGTTCACGTGAATCACGTGATTAAACATGCACACGCATCGGCAGCATTTCTCCTGCAGGCTCGCAAAAGGCTCTCCTCCCTCCCCACATCAAAGGCATCAATCACCCTCCCACAGGCTTCCCCAGCGCTGCCCCGCCCCCTGCTTCACAGCCAGGCCATCTGTTCCCTGCCAGACCTCTCACACCTCCGTCACAGCATGCCTGTGTACTTCAAAGGCTTATCACTTCGCACGGCCGGCCGCAGGCCGTGCAACCGGAGCACTTCAGTTGGTGTGCAGCCCCCCTCCCAGCACTGCCTTGTTACTCTCGGCAGCCGTGAGTCCCTAAAAACTTTTAATATTTAATTAGCAGCAGCAGCATTTCTCCTGCGCCAGGCCACATCAAAGGCTCTGTGCCACTTTCACCCACACAGCAACACTTACAGACACGCAACGCCACTCACACCCATGCAAGCCCACTATCATCCACGCAACACCACACTCACCCACGCAATGCCACTCACTCACTCACTCACTCACTCACGCAAAGCCACTCACACCCACGCAGTGCCACTTTCACCCACACAGCACCACTTTCAGACACGCAACGCCAGTCACACCCACGCAAGCCCACTATTACCCACGCAATGCCACACTCACCCAAGCAACACCACTCACACACGCAACACAACTCACCCACGCAACCCCACTCATCCACGCAACCCCACTCATCCACGCAACGCCACTCATCCACACAACGCCACTCATCCACGCAACGCCACTCATCCACGCAACGCCACTCATCCACGCAACGCCACTCATCCACGCAATGCCACTCACACACGCAACGCCACTCACCCATGCAATGCCACTCACCCACGCAACGCCCCTCACACACGCAACACCACTCACACACGCAACGCCACTCACACACGCAATGCCACTCACACAAGCAACGCCACTCACACACGCATGGCCACTCACACACGCAACGCCACTCAGACACGCAACGCCACTCACACACGCAACGCCACTCACCCATGCAACGCCACTCACCCACGCAACGCCACTTACCCACGCAACGCCACTCACCCACGCAACGCCACTCACCCACGCAACGCCACTCACACACGCAACGCCACTCACACATGCAACGCCACTCACACATGCAACGCCACTCACACATGCAACGCCATTCACACACGCAACGCCACTCACACACGCAACGCCACTCACACATGCAACACCACTCACACATGCAACGCCACTCACACACGCAACGCCACTCACCCACGCAACGCCACTCACCCATGCAACGCCACTCACCCACGCAACGCCACTCACCTACGCAACGCCACTCACCCACGCAACGCCACTCACACACTCAACGCCACTCACACACGCAACGCCACTCACACACGCAACGCCACTCACACCCACGCAGTGCCACTTTTACCCACACAGCACCACTTTCAGACACACACCGCCACTCACACCCACGCAAGCCCACTCTCACACACGAAACGCCACTCTCACCCATGCAATGCCACTCACACATGCAACGCCACTCACACATGCAACGCCACTCACACACCCAACGCCACTCACACACGCAACGCCACTCACACACGCAACACCACTCACACACGCAACGCCACTCACACACGCAACGCCACTCACACATGCAATGCCACCCACACACGCAACGTCACTCACACACTCACTCACGCAAATCCACTCACACCCACGCAGTGCCACTTTTACCCACACAGCACCACTTTCAGACACACAACGCCACTCACACCCAAGCAAGCCCACTCTCACACACGCAACGCCACTCTCACCCATGCAATGCCACTCACCCACGCAACGCAAATCACACATGCAACGCCACTCACCCACGCAACGCCACTCACCCACGCAACAACACTCACACATGCAAGGCCACTCACCCACGCAACGCAACTCACCCAAAGCCACTCACACACACGCAGTGCTACTTTCACCCACACTGTGCAGTGCACAATAGGTCTCGCAGTAGGAAAGTTGGAGCTATTGGTTTTGTAAATGACAAAGCCCTTTATGTTTTTAAAATGAAAACAAAAATAAAAGGCATTGTTATTTGCAATTGTAATAGCTCCAACTTTCCTACTGCAAGACCTATTGGCAATGCCAGTGCTTGTTTGGGGGGGGAGCTTTCAGAATTCTTGACTACATAGCTGGCAAACACAGTTCAAACACATGGGGATTCCACGCTATAGAACTAAGTACTGCTCCACCCACTCAGGACAAAAGATGGTCCTTCCTGATGGTTTGCCTTTTCTTCTGCCCCCCACCCTGTATTTTCATGCATAATGTTAGAAAGGTGTTTAGTGCCCAACCAGACAGCTGTTTTGGAAGGGAGATGGTTTCTTAAATGCCCTGCAGTTTGGCTTTAGAGCAGGTCATGCAGTCTGCTTTGTCTCAGGAGTCATGACCTGCTGATGGTTTAGGGAGGGGCTCTATTTCAGCACATGCCAGGTGGGATATGTCAAAAGGCATCAAAACAATTGATCATGGAGTGGTGCGCCACCTGAGGGGCCTGGATCAATGGGACCAGTGCCACCTTATTCCTACATGGCAGACACAAGAGATAGAAAGAAGCAGCTTCTGGGAACTGTCCATTTCTTGCAGAGATTAACATTTTCAACAGGTTTCTTGTGTGTGTGTACATAGTTTAGGAGACTGAAGGTCATAATCGGGGGCATGTTCTGCAGTGCCCCCATCATGCAGATGATGTTGACATTGGTTTTCTTCAAAGCCCAGGCACAGGCTGCCTTTCCTAACAAAAGCCCTGGCTAAAATGGCCACTTGGATTAACATAAATGTAATTGAAGCATACTCCAGACAACTGTAACTGATGATTGTGAGATGGTGCATTGCCTGCCGCTGGGAAACTGGGAGTGTTGGCTACCAATAATTCCTTAATGACATGCATCCACTCCACGTAACCTTCCAGACTGCAGCCTGGCCATGCATACCCTAGAAGCCAAAGTAGTCATAACAAGTAGTTTGTTGTATCTGACATAATTCTCGGTTTTAACCCATGATTATTAGTTTAACCCATTGATCTATGGTAATGGTACCTGCTTTGTGTCGACATATCTAAGTTACACATAAGCTGGATTTGCCTAGCCTGCACTACATGTCAGAACTACAGGGCAAAATGTCCATATGCAGTGTTCCTCCTTGTCTCTCAAAAGCCAGACTAAAGCAGAATGTGGTTGCTAGGCAGTTTCTAGCTTTGAGCATATTACTAGAAGTATATAGATTCCATATTTTGGTAGTATAGTTATTATTTGCGGTAAACTTGTAGTTTGCAGATTTTCCCATGTTTTCTATGCCTACAGCCTTTATAATTTTTCTCTTGCGTGTTATCTGGTGCTGCTAAATCAGTGCTTAATTTTAGCCTGTGGTTTTCGGTGCTGTACACCAGAACTTGATTGTCAACACCAGCACTTCTGAGAGTGTGCCACATGGTGGTGATGTTTGTCTAATTTAGAGATGAGCACAACAACAGTCTAATACTTGCCCGCTAAGCCTTTCTTATAGCTTTGGGAGCCTGGAACAGTCTTAATTGTCACACTGAGGATGGTTAGTAGTTGTTTTGGTGCTGTGATTGGAAACACACTGGCTGGGGCAATGGGTGGTGCAAGCTGAAGTGGCTCCTGACAAGAGACCAACACTTATTTTGGTACAAATAAAGCACTGCCAAAACCATGTACATCCCTTGCTTAGGTTTTTCTTGCAAATACTTTGAAATAGAGTTGCGCCATTGACTTGCAAACATTCTGTGCACAATCACTCACGTTGCTTTGCTCATCGCGAAACAAATTACATTTGCATACAAAATACTCTCAAAGTCATGATTTTCACAAGAAAGCACAACTCGCGTGGAACTATGTGACTTTGCATATTTTTAATTGCTTTTGTAAGAAATAAAAAGGCTCGTGAGAAAAACCTTCACATCCTCGCAGACTCCTACATATGACCCTCATTTATCTTCCAGATTGGCTTCCAGTTGGCGGTATTTGCCTCAGGATTTGGAGGGCACTGGGCCTCTATGACCTCAGAGGGTGCCTTCTTGATTACCTAAGGATTTATACAAGACCTTCAGAGGCCACACCCTCTGAACTTCTGCTTGTTCTTTATCCACATATCCAGACTAAAAATAATTGTAAATAATTTAGAACCAGTTTTAAAAGGCACTCTTACCTCACTATGGGCCAGATGTATCGCATTTTTTGCGGTCGCAAATGGTAAATTGACCCGTTTGCGACCGCAAAATCAGTCTGCCCTATTTACAAGCCTATTAACGACTCGCAAAATAGGGCTTGTGGCTCGTTAGTTTTGAAGGGCGTGCCAAGCCCCTTCCTAATAGCGAATCACAATGGTATGTATCTTTGTTTTGAGACCATAGTTGCAGTCGCAAAACACTTGCAGTTAATCACTGATTTCAATTCGGTGGTGAGCCACTCGCATACAGGAAGAGGTCCCCTCCGCTTTGTGACTGGCAGCGAAAATAGTTTTTAGGATTAGGCAGTGGTTCCACTGACTACTTTTAAAAAAGGAAACAGAAACGTTTCATTTTTCTTTTTTAAATGCATCCTGTTTTCCTTTAAGGAAAACGGGCTGCATTTGAAAGAAAAAACTGCTTTATTTAAAAAGAAGTCACAGGCATGGTGGTCTGATGACCCCAGCAGGCCACCATCCCTGGGAGGACTAGCCATTCCCAGTGGGCCGGCATATTGCGACCTGCCTCATGAATATTAATGAGGCAGGCAATTTGCAACCCATTAGGAATCGCAAACAGTTGTACTTTCTATTTTACGAGTCGCAAATTGCATTGATTTGCGACTCGCAAATTGGAAGGGTCGTACAACAGGCCCTAGGAATCTGATGTAACCTTAGCAGCAATGTGCAATTGTGATGCTTTTCCTATAGTGGCAATGAAATAATTGTTTTTTTGGTTGTATTTGCTGTATTTATTAGTTGTATTCGAGGCTCAGATAAGCTGGTACTTTGAAAAGCCAATTAAGGCTGTGGTAGACGTAGCCATGTTTAAGGCTATCAAATTCTGAAAATCTATGAGTATATTTAAAATAAAAGTCAAGGAAGTACTAAATTTTAATTGAACTGGCCATTTGCTTATGGGTAAATTGGAAGATTATTTTTCTGCAAAAACTTTCTCCTGATAATTTTCCTACAAAATAGTAGGTTTATGAGATGTCACTTACTTTTAGTTTAACAATTCTCCTAAGTTAACATTGTTTTTAAAAAGAAGACTTCCAAGCTCTGCACCCATAAAAATTATCATCAGAAATGATCGACAAGGCACTTGAAGGGATTTATTGAAACATTTTAAGTGTTAGGAGGGATGGGTTGATGTAGCCCACAAAGGTCTTTAATACAAACTCTTTGCTCAGGAGGACTGGCACTGCTCTTAGAAGAAGACATGTGAACGATGGACTGCTTGTTGAAACCGTAGCAAAGCTCAGGGAAGGAGCAGGCTCCGAAGGAATTCCTTATGAAACATAAACTCTGTTCACAACAGCGATCAGGGTGCACAAATGTGAACAAGGTCTGTCCAGATCTTGCCCATGCACACCAACGCTGAGACTTTGCAATTCCTGAATTAGAGATATTTCTTATGAAAGTTATTTGTTCCACTCACTTCTTTATATTTTGGAAGTCGTCTCACTTTTTGGATGTTTTAATAGTTTACTGCTTGCAGTTTTAGCAGAAATCAACTTCTTGGGCAAAATAATGGAAATCAACAGTTAGGTAATAGTGTAGAGTAGACAGACTAATGATGCTCTATGGTTTTCAATTCAGTGAGCAAAAGCCAGGGAAGAGCAACCAATGCGACTGGTAAGAGTGCTGGTCTAGGCCGGGGGTCTACATTGAGGGTCTCCTGGAGACGTCACAGGGAAAATAATACATTTTAATCACTTAAGAATACCACTGATGCTCCAAATCTGGAACACACACATTAAACACAAAAAACAAATACAAGTACAGTTGGGGATTTACATCTTTGCCTTGCTGTTGTTTTCAATCCACAAACATTTCTTGGCATATGCTTGGAAACCGGCACCAGATGCCGGTTTGCAGTTAAACTCCTGGGAATGGCCTGTGACATCACCAGCAGGTGTCCATTCCCGCAGAGCGGAAATCTACATTGCATAGACTTCAGTACAGAGAAAATAAAGCCAGCTGTACAAATGCCTATTTTTTATCTGTGGGCAAAAGATTATTCCCCATGAGGAATGCCCTTCCCTTTAACCTCCACCACATGTGTGTGTGATCCATTTCTCTTCCAATTATGGAAGGGAAGTTAATCTTACTCTTAGCTGGAGCAAGATTCCCACCACTTCCAGGGTGTAATGGGGTCAGACTGGAGCTTGTTAATGCCTTCGAACATGTATAGCTGTGGGAAATCACAAACTTAAAAGGCAAACCAAGCTGTGTAACTCACACTACCTTTCCTTTCATAGGATTTAACATTGCTAGTCTCGCTACACTGTTGCAGGGATTCTGCTCAGAAACACAGGGCATCAGCATGTAGGGGCTCAGTCGGCATTCAACATCAGTACCTATGTGCCCAAATCCAGACTCATAGTGCTTTACCTGTCCTCCTAGCCTTCCAAAGGGACAGATAAATTACCACTCCAGAATACAACACTTGGAACTCTCACAGAAGTCACAGTAACAGGTCATCACCCTTCATGCTCTCGCTCACGCGTGTCTACAATAAAAGGAAAGAGGCACGAAGAAAGCGTACAATATTTATTGAAACTAATGTGCTCTATCATGAATAAATTGTGAGGCAATTAGGAGACATTTGCAAGTCAATAATATGATTAGCACAATTAATAAACTGTACACAATGAAAAGCCCTGTCAGAGCGAATGTCAAACCAGCCTAAGCCCACCCCTGCTATAAAAGTACAGTGTAATACTAAAGATCTCTGGGATTAGTGTTGTGCCCCATTCCTGAGGGTCATAATCAGTTGGTCCACATCGCAAGCGTGCAGCTCTTTTGTCCCAGGAGCTTTTCTCTGCAATTGACGTTAGTCAGAAAGAAATTCCCTTTGGGTAAAGTAGCAACAGTACAAAAGTGCTAGTGAGTAATGCGCTAATCATGTGTATATATATAAATATTTTTTCAGCTTCCAGTCATTTAGCTGGAGTACTGCATGAGTTGGAAAGACGTATTTACGCCTCTTACCATTACAATTTAAATAGTAAGTACCTGAAGCACAATTTCTTGCGTAACTGTACGAACTCGTTGTATATAAGGACACGGGCCAAACAAAAGACATTAGGCCGGTCTGTTAATTATAAACATTTATTCGCTTTTCTGCTGGACGTCAGACCAAATGTAATGAGACATATGACTATTTGCGAATGCAATGAATAAGGGGCATAGCAAAACAGAAGAGAATATCGAGTAAATCACAGCCTAAATGGTTGTGAAATAAAGGATACATATCAGTCAAAGTTCTGTGTGAACCCTGTGCCATAGCATCCAAAGGGCCACCCGTTAATATATTCATTTTTTCTGACCAGGTGTCTGAACACATAGACAAAAGAATTCGCTGGACGAATCTCTTGATCTGACGTTAAGGAGGCGGAATACCCCTTACAATATCTGTCAGACTTATTTTATGTCTGAGGTAGGTGATGTATCAGTGCTCTCCTTTCACGCCACCCCCATGTCTACTAAATTTGGGAAATGTAGTACATAAATACTAGTAGAAACCCAAATGTTCCTGGATTCTTATCTAGGCATGAACATGTATATCCTAATGCCTTTAAGGTTGTTATGAAGAACAAAAGTCTTGAACTATTGCTGTCAAACTATGAATGCTGTATATTTATATGAGCCTGATCAATGTATTATGTGTTTTGTTCTGGAAGCAATGTATATATGTTAGTATAATGAGCTGGAAACATTACGTTTTTTAAGGATTGTGATTTTAGATTTCTGTATGTTTTCAGGAAGTAAGCCTAAGATTGGTTTCATTTAAATTTCAGAATCTATTTGGGAAACTTTATTGTTTTACTGTCCTGATGAAGGCGGATTAAAATGAATACACCGCCGAAACGCGTCGACGCCTAAGGAGCGAATCTGGGAATACAAACTAAGGAGGAATTCAAAATTGTTGTCTTTTGATTGAGTTCTATCCTTTTTCCCTGTATACTCCTTTTTATTTGAATGTGGTTTTTATTGATTATTGTACCGTCCTTGTGTGTTTCCCAATTTCTGTTTTTATCTAATGTAATGTATCCTTAATAAATTGTTTTTATAATTTGAAATATTTTTAGAGTGTTTTCACATATATTGGCAAATTTCATTTATCTACATTGCTTCCTTGTGATATGTGGGTGTCTTAAATGGTCGTTTGTATGCTTGTGAGTACTTTTGTACTGTTGCTACTTTACCCAAAGGGAATTTCTTTCTGACTAACGTCAATTGTGGAACCCTATCCCTTTGGCTTCGGGGTCCCTCTCTCTTTTATTAGAGCTTTTCTCTGCAAGCCTCGTTCCTGTCTGTTTTTAGTATGGCAAGTCTCGACTTATATGATAAGACTTGTCCTATTCAAAAAACAGCAGCTGGATCTCTCTATTATGTTAGGTGTTAGTGTATGATCCCCGCACCCCCCCCCCCCACCGCCGATCAAGCTGTCTCTGCCTCTGCTATCTCCGCTATGGCTGCTGCGCTGATTCACGTCCTCAACAGCCTGACGCTCTACAGTTCGGCCAGCCCTCCTCTGCCGGCCCGCGCTACTTAGGGGAGACACAGGTCAGTCCTCGAGGCTGCCAGAACCGCCGCCAGCAATCAGCCGGTGCTCCACAGAATCTGCAGCATCCATGGCAGCACGGTCATCACAATCAATGTCCAAGTAACCTGTAGTGGGTTGTGGACCAGGGCAAGACCTAAAGCGGCGAAAAGGTGTCGTGTCAAGCTGCTCGTAGAGGTCTAGCGTGAGCCGGTGGGGAGAAAAAGACCTGGACTTCGACAAAACTGAGCTGAAATACAAGTAAGAATGGCGGGACATAGGGGGGCAGAGTGCGTGCTAGCCAGTGATCAGGCCAGTGATCAGGCCTAGGTATTATTATACGAGAGCTCACAAGAAACACAAAAACCATTGAATACACAGAGCACACAGAGACGACCCGAGACAAGGGGGTGCAAAAATAAAGAAGAGAAAGACAAAGACAAAGACAAAGAGAAGGATAAAGACAAAGACAAAGATAAAGATAAGGATACGGAGGGCAGCGATAAAATGGAACTGCTTGCTAAAAAAGCAAAGAGACTGCAAACAATTAAAAACCTGAAGTCGGGAGCCAAAAGTAGTGGGCAACCAATAGAGTCTCAACCAAGGATCTCCAACATCTTTAGCCCTTTGTCCAGGGAAGGAACGAACATTTCTTCTAAATCTGAAAGACGGAGAGCTCTGCTCAATAATTCGGCAACCCAAATAACTAAAGCCAGCGGAGCAACTGAAATCACAGCATCAACATCAGAAGCAGAATTGGCGCTAGGACCCGTGTGAACTCTGTAATCCCAGTCTCATCCCCCATTCAGAAAAGTATTGCGGATACAAAAGCAGTTGCCACTAAGACAGATGTAGGCCCAGATTTAGGTCCAGGACACATTCACGATCCAGGCACAGTAGCACAAGTTTCAGAGATGACTTCAGAGATAACTTCAGACATGAATCTGTCGCAAGAAGGTTCAGGGGAGCACATGTACTCAAGTCAAACTCTACTATCAAATCCCTCCTCTCCCTCAGCAAAAACTTCTCTCGGTAAGAGATCACAATCTCAACCCCAAATTGCCTCTGATGAATCAGACTCTGAAATATATACGAAACAGGCATCTCTACCTCAAGTGAGGCAAGTGAGGCACAGAGACTAGAGCAATCAAGTGCTGAGTCATTAGACTCCCCAGATCCAAACGAAAGGAAAATGAACAAGTCTTTGCAAGATAGCACCCCAAGAAAGAAGCTGGAAAAAAAGAGAAGAAGACACAAAAGACAAAGTAAACTAATGTATGAAGATACTACCGATCAGGGGAGTAATACAGATCAGATTAATCATACTCAGAAGAACCTGGCTTAAAATCTCGCGACCAAATCAGACCTTAATCTATGCTTGTCGAGAGATACCTAAGGGACCGATCATAAGCAATATGACAATGTTGGTTGCTCTGGAAAGCAAGCAGAACCCTCCCTGAGTGATGAACTAAGCTCTATTAAGAACTTTCATGAAGACGTTAAAATGGACAACAAGAAGAACCACGTCGCCATCCAAAAACTTCAAGGAGCAATTAAAAAAGTGGGTCAGACTTGTTTGGAGATCTCCAACAGAATGGCTTCAGTGGAACTACGTACCGAGAACCTGGTGAAAGACGTCTCTGCTCTCGAAGCATAGGGGAACGAGCAGGAGGGAATTGTAAAAGACTTGATGCTGAAGGTCGAAGATCAAGAAAATAGAGCTAGGCGAAACAACCTACGCTTTCTTGGAAATCCCGAAGGAGCAGAGGGGAATGACCCAAGGAGCTTCATGACTTCTCAGCTCAAAGAAGCTTTTCCAGAACTGCAATCTTGGGAAATGGACAAAGAAGCACACTCACCGCTTTCCTTTAACCCTCCCAAAGCGACCTCACACACCAGCACAATACCCAAGGGCAATGCTGGTATATTTTGGAAACTTTCTCTTGCGTGAAGCTATCTTCGATCTTGCTCGGCCTACTCATAAAAGGGAGCATAAAGGCTTCATGTTCTTTACCCGACCAGATTATGTCCATGCCATGGTGGAACGAAGGTGGAGGCTGAGACAACTATTTACTCCCTTCGAGCAAATCGGCGCTACAGTTGTTCTACACAACCCGGCATGACTAAAGATAATCTTTAATGGAGTGACACAAAGCTTTACCAGTGAAATTCAGGCACAGGCATATTTAAAGGAAATTTCAGACTCAGGAAAGGACAAATATAAAAATAATCAGAGTAATAAGAAAACATAACTACTTCATCATAACTAAACCACCAGCGATAATATCAGAAGAATAAGAAAAGGATGGGGCCGAGTAGGAAAGTTGAGGGGGGGGCAAAGAAAAGACTGAAAAACAATCATAACATTATTTTATATATGGTTATTTGCAAAATGTATTGGGAAACATCTATCTTTCCTATTCGTTGGATACAGGGATGGGGGCGCAGGGCGGGCAGAGGCGTGCTGACTATCCCGATGCCCACACCTGGGTTCCTCAAGAACCAGGAAGCCTCTATGGGTGGTAATGTGCGGGGTGGGTTTCGGGGGAGAGGGTTCAGGGTGTCGTAGGGGGTGTGCAGGGGAGGGGGGAAGGGGAGGGTCTACAGGCATGGAATTATGGCAGTAACCTTAGTCAGGGCAATTAAGACCAATGTCCTGGAATTTAAACTCATAACAGATAAGATCTGCAAAAAAAGAAGGTCTACTAGAATAGGCAAAATTTCAAAATTAGGCAAGGCAGAATCTATTCACATGAATGGCTAAATTAAAAATATTAACGATAAATATCTGTGGTCTCAACGATCCGAAAAAAAGACAGGGAGGGCTTAAATCAATTGGGGCAGATATTGTTTGTCTTCAAGAGACACGTGTGGAAGGGTCCCAAATGCATCTTTTGAAAACCCTTGGATATAGATTGGTCACTGCAACAACTCAGACAAATAAAACACGAGGGGTGGCTATTTTGGCAGGAGGAGGGGGGCTCCAATTTAAACGATCAGCTGCCGATAAATTGGGACGGTGGGCAATTACGGAGTGTCTATATGGTGCCGAACAAAAAATAACTATCTGTTCGGTATATGGGTGTGTTACAGACAATCCAGACCTCTTGGAATTTATGTCCAACAAATTAGTACATTGGCCAGCCCCAATGATTGTATGTGGTGATTTTAACCTAAATCTACCATCTGACTGGTCATCAAGGCACAATTTTTTTATCAAGGTAGGAAACCAAAAGTATTCAGTGCCCTAGAGGTATTATGCAATACACATGGGATATCGGACTGTTGGCAGATGAAATTCCCAAATAATCCCGGCTTTATTTTTTTTTCTCACCCACATTCTAAATTTGCCAGACTAGATTACATATTTGCCTCCCATACCATCATAACTAAGTGCTCTATAGATCGATTGCCCGGGTACTATCAGATCATAATCCTCTAATAGCAAGCATTGATACAGGAATGATACAATACAAACAAAGTAGATGGACATTCAAAAGGGCATTATTGTTAAATGAAACCTATTGTCAGTATATTGAAAATTGGATCACAGAATTTCTTGGGTGTAACCTGGGTACTGCTCCATTGGAAATGGTTTGGGATGCACTCAAGGCGGGAATCAGGGGGGAAACTCTTAGATTCTCAATTAAAAGTAATTAAGAGGCAAAACAAAACCTTAAAAAGCACAGGAGAATTTGGTATCAAAGGAGGAATATCTTATAAGAGCAGTTCAGGGAGGCACAGACATTGTGGGTGCAGTAAGAGCGATGTAGCAATTGCAAAGAACAAAATAATAGAGATCTTTACAGTAAAAGCAATACATAAAGCCACCCTGAATAAAGAGAAAATCTACGAACTAAGCGAGCAGGTAGGACATCATCTAGCAGTCCGAACAAGACAGCAAAGCTCGGAAAACATGATTAAACAGATCAGGGACCCCATTAATGGCCTTACACACGACTCCAAAGAGATTAGGGAGGCGTTCCATAGCTACTATGAGGAACTATATACTGAGACAAACAAAAACCAATCTAAAATTGAGGAATATCTGGACTCAGTTATAGGGATACAGCTCCCGCAAACCGATCAAGAAACTCTGGTAGAGATACCGCAAGGGGTAGAAATCCTTCTCTCAATAAACAGTCTGTCACCTGGAAAAGCTAGATGGGATCCCTACGCAATTTTATTCTAGATTCCACAAGCAGCTGAAAATGATCTTAACAAAACTAATGACTCATGTTTACCAAGGAGGGCGCCCACCAGAATCCTGGGCTTGTGCTAAAATCATTGTATTCGCCAAAAAGAACAAAGACCCCACAGAACTAGGGGCCTATCTCCCAATCACACTAATAAATAGTGATTCTAAAATGTATTCAAAATTGCTAGCTAGCAGACTCGCACCAGTAATCCATAAAATCATCTCATCCAGACAACACGGATTCGTACCGGGCAGATCTACTACTGACCATATCCAGAGGGTGATAACACTCTTTGACATAGCAGAAGTGGCAGGATACCCTATGGCACTTATGTTGCTAGATGCCGAAAAGGCGTGCGATAGGGTATTCTGGCAATACTTATGGACTGCTATGCCAAGGAGTGGAATTGGGGAACAATTTATTAACGCGGTCCGCATGTTGTATGTGAATCCGGAAGCTGTGGTTATGATCAAGGGGGAACTCTCAAATTAGATAAAAGTGACCAGAGGGACAAGGCAGGGTTGCCCGTGCTCCCCTCTACTATTCGCCATATTTATAGATCCGTTCATCCGTAGACTAGAAACCAACTTAGCTATAACACCAATGAGGACTTCTAACGGAGAAACTAAGACCCTGGCATATGCGGATGGCATAGCAATAGTCACACCCAACCCAGAAGAAGCAGTTAACTCAATGGAAGAAAAAGCAAGCAGTTTTGGTAAAATCGCGGGCTACAAACTGAATCAAAATAAAACCCAGATTATAATCAACAACAAAAGCAATTATAATGATGCCCGGATAGTAGACAATGCTTTATACTTAGGAGTTAATATTACCTCAAAATTAAATGACCTTGTTAAACTAAATTTAAACCCACTCATGAAACAAACAGAAGAGAGCCTTAGTAGACTGCACAATTTGCACCTAACAATCGTTGGCAGATGCAATCTAATCAAAATGTTATTTTTTCCCAAATTTTTATATTTTTTCAGAACTTTTACCAACAGATTTTTAAAGAAATTGATAATATTTTTTCCCGTTTCCTTTGGGGGTATAGCAGGTCACGAAGAGCCCATAGATACATCACCTTACCGAAGGAACTAGAAGGTCTCTCCTTGCTTAACTTTAAAGCTTACTGGTGGGCCACAATACTTAAATATAGCGGGGCACTCATAATTCCAAATTGGGAGCCCGATCAAGAGAGGGGGGTTCCAACTCCACTGGAACTTATCCTAGGTAATGAAACAGGGGAACATCTCTGGAGATTGACATATGATTGCCACTTTAAAAAAGTTTAGTTCAAAACCCTAAAAGGAATCTATAGTGCATGGAATAATATACGCAAACTTCTAGGGATCGGAGGGTTTTCTTATTATACAACACTGCACAGAAATAACAACCTCCCAGAGATCTTTAGGGACACATGTATGATGCGTTGGGTCAGATCAGGCATTACTCAATTTGGATCATTTTATAAGTCAATTGGTTTAGCTCATTTGAAGACTTAAAAAATAAATTGGTCTAGAATATAGGGATTTCTTCAAATATTTACAAATCAGAGATTTTATAATGAAAAAGGGGGAGGCAGAGTTGCATTTCAGAGAAATCAGACAATCGAATCAATTGTTGGAAATACTAGAGTCAAAATTGGGGAAATATATAATAATTTAATTACCGGTTTTCCTGATGACTTGGATAAATACATCTGTAAATGGCAAAACAAATTAGATATACCGGAAACCTCAATACAGAGGGCGTTCGAACTTTCCCAATCCCTATTAATGTTGACCAAATTGCAAGCTCAGCACTATAAAACCTATTTCCAATTGTACTATACCCCCAAACGAATAGCCAAATGGAGTACGGGTGAAGGGGCGCAATGTCCACGATGTGCGCTGCCCGAAGCAGACCTAATACACATGTTTGCTACATGCAATACACTCAACCCCATTAGACAGGAAATCTCTATTTTCCTCTCAGGAATCTTTGCAACAAGAATAGAAATCTCAACGGCAGAAATTATATTAGGGGTAGACAGAGATATTCGACCAGATAATGTGAAAGGACATTTGTTTGTTTCACTGGCAGTGTTTAGAATTTGCCTGGCATCGGTTTGGCTTGACCCACTCCCGCCAACATTCCAGCTATGGCGAGCACGACTTCTAGCAACATATAGTCTAGAGATAGCTATCTATAGCAGGAAGGGAAGGAATAAGAAAAATAAAGGATTAGAAATATGGGACCCCCTTACACGGTGGAAAGAAAGAAGCGACTAACAAATTCTCCAAATTCACTGGTATTTATATGATTGATTTAATATTGAATTTGTCTATCAATATGTTTACACCTGGTAATGTACGTATATATTGTATGAAAATGCCTGTATTGGGGACGGGAGGGTGGAGGAGGGACGGGCTGGCTTAAATAACTGTAAATACCCTAATAAAGAACTGTTAAAAAAAAAAGGAAATGTTTGCTTTATTCATTAATTAAAAGTGTCTTGTTTTTACTGGACAGAAAGCACTACAAAATTGGACTTAATTTAAACATTGTCTGTATTTTGAAGCACTCCCCTTTTCATCAGCTCACCCACTTTCCTCCGTGCAACTCTGGTGCAAGGGTTTTCAAACCTTTGGGGCCAGTTTATATTTGAATGTTTGGGCATCACCAGTCCTTCAACAACAAGGCCACCTTTGAGGCAATTTATTGTGATCTGGTACTTTCTTGTCGCTTCTTACCTTAGTGCCCTAAAGGCAGCTCTTACAGTGCTTGCAAACGCTCACTGATCTCTTACCATTTTGTTTTTGTAACTAAGGAACTCATTTATATGTTGGGGCGAGGGACCTCTATCGGAATGGCAACGGTGTTCCCTTCCCACCATCATACTGGACTGCACGCCTGATTTAAATGCGGGCAGACCATAGTTTGGCCATGGCGGTGACTACTCTGTCCCTGCCATTGCCAAACGTCTCTGTTGGCATGACGAGTAAGGGCCATTGGAGAACAGTCTATTCCAATTAGGCTGAGTGGTCATATAGCCATTTTCTTTACTCCCTATGACCACGATGCAACCCTGGTGGGAAGGGGCAGTAACACACACTAAATTTCGCAGTCACCATGGGAGAGGGGGCATTATATTATTTGTATTTAAAAAAAGAAAATCCCACTATGGGATTTTCTATTTGATAAGAAAAAAGAAAACAGTATGGTGCAAGGCTCAGTCATGTTGATGAATACCGGCACAAAACTGCAAAGGCATTGACAGGAACTGCTGTGACTGTGGTCTCTGATAATGCTTTCGAAATTACCCCCTGCTTGGCGGCCATTTCTAAATTTGGCAGGCAGCATCTCCATCAGGGAGACAGAATAGATTACTCCTCCCTGGTGGAGAAACGGACGGCCCACCAACAATTAAATTAGACCCAATATCTGGTGAGCAATTACACCTTGCCAGCTATATACTTTCTTTCACTTTTAGATAACTGAACTGGATAGACAGAATCAAACAACGAAAACCCTTCTTATTCAAATCAGCTAAGCATCTCCATGGAATATATTCTGATGAGCCAATAAAAGAACAGTATTCACGTTTTACAAAGACAATACAGAGACAATACTGAAATACGGGTACCATCTTGCAGCGGCATCTTTAGGATTGCACACACCATCACAGGGGCGCTTGTCTAAAAGGAAGCAAGAATGAACAAGCTTAAGTGAGGGCTTAAAATAAGAAGACGACGCTGTTATCAGATCACACAGAAATGTTCATTTGTCAAGCAGAGTTGCTACTACAAGGCATACAAGCCAATTTAAACTGCCTAAAGATATACTCTCCAATGTGCCTAATTAGCAGCAAAAAGGCAGTAGCAACAACGTTTTGGAGGAATATTTGTGATGAATTGTGAGCTTTTGCAAAGCAAAGCAAGACACACTTCTGGACTCTCTGCCTCCAGGCCATCTCAGGGGTCTCTTTGGTGCACACTGTGACTCTGTTGATGAGCGATGGTGGACAGAGGGGTCAGGGTGAAGATGCAGTCACGCCGCCAGGGAGCCTGGTACCTTACCAAGAAACGCCGTTTTAGGCGCCATTAGAGAACTGATTAGTCTGCCTTTTGTTGACAGTTTCAGGACCCTAACAAAACACCCTCTAATTGGTGCTCTTATAAGGCCTCTGGTGGACATGCAGCACTGTGTAAGACTATAAAGAAACAAGTTATACAAATTACCAGGTAAACTCTGAAAATATGTATTCGGGCGGAACACTTGCTATATGAACCATAATGTTTCATATTTCCCTGGAAGAAACCTGGTGAGCGGTTGTTTTCTACTCACTAACAAATAAAGGGGAAAGGCATGCCGGGTAATACTTTATCAAGGGAGACATACAAAGGGCAATTTGATTCTGATTTTAAAAATCTTCCCTGAGTATAATTGTGGATGATAAAGCTCTTTGAGGATTGCAGAGTTAATGCTTTCTCGTGATTTTCTATCATTAACAAATTGACAGTTTACGAAATGGGCTGAAAACCCACCAGATTTGGAAGATTCGCCACAATTAATACTGTATGAATGATGAGAAAATGAACACATTTGTAAATTCAATCAATAAAGAATTCTTTCAGTTGTAAGGTATTTGCTTAAAACTATGCCGGATAAGTGAGTTTGGTATAACTATTTCAGAAGTACCAACGTTTGCAGCGTTTAATCGTAAATACTCCCTCTCATATTTTATGTGGAGAATATCTGCTACCCACATTTTGAATATTAAAGCGCTCACATTTTAAAATCCACTGAATTTAGAATTTTGAAACACATTGGTTTATAAACATTACGGGGTAGATTTACAAGCCCCTTGGCTACTTTTGCGTCACTTTTCCCATGTTAAAAGTTATACAAAAGTGGTGCAAGGGGCATGTAAATCTGCCTCAACATATCCAGGTGGGTCGCACTTATCAGGCCAATGCATCGATACACGTAAAACCTATATTTGAAGCATAGAGGTAAAAGATTTTAAAAGATGGTTAAAAATAAACCAGGAGCGCACAGTGTAGTGATAAAGTCCCTGCGCTGGGATTTACCCACGCGGAAAAAGACAGCTCAGAGCCTCTGCGCGCTGTTCTCATAAAAGCAAATGTCTACTTTGTTCACCATCAGAGCGGGAAGCAGTTCTTTAATACAGAGTTAATGCCTCGATTACTTACACATAATCCTCATTACTCGTTGCACATTTCTTACCTCCGAGGCAAGGATTTGTTACGGTGGTTTTCCTCGCCCGCCTTCGTCCCAGCCCGCTCACAAGTAGGTCAATGCCAGCCACACGCCTCCTGGTGATATCAAGCTCGACTCCAGTGGCGAAGGAGAATAGAACTACAGGAAAGATGGCCGCCAGCAGGTAATCTAGGTAAAAATCCGTGCGAGGACTGGTCTTTAGGGTGATTTATTGATGGGAGGGATGCAGCAGTCCTGTCTACATTTCACGTGTTTCTTCATCTTACTTTACCTAAGAGTAGATGTTTTTACCAGATGTATTTCTGTAGTTTATTTCCATACAACAATGTGCTCTTGTATAGTACAGAAACCATGGTCGGACTGGCCTGTAGGACAATCAGGCAATGCGTGATGGGCGGGTCTGACAGGTGAGTGTGTGGGCAGGTTTTCTGGCCATTTCGTGGTCTGCTAGGCCAGTTTTTTTACTGTTTATTTTCCTGCTATTAAAACTAACATTGCCTGCAGCAAGCTTAAATAGATGCGGTCTCCCATACCTTGCAAAATTACTTATGTATCATTCATTTACAAGTTAAAAACTGCCACAATTTGCAAATATGGGCCACTCATTTAGCTTTCCAACTCACTAAAGGGGCCACTTTATTTTGGTGTCCGGGCCCATTTTCTGTCCCAGTCTGACCCTGGCATAAACTGTGGATGGAGTCACCTCTATGTGCCTGGGTGAGTTCATGTTATTGGCTGGTGCACTTGACTGGTCACGACTGAGAGCTCTGGAGTTGAAAATTAAGTCAGTGAGACTAACTCACAGTCCCGGTTGGTTTGGCATAAAGTTGTTCTGATTATGAGCCTAGGATTGCGATTGATGGTCCATGACGCCGTGACTCTGCGCGTTAGTAGGATTCCTATTCTCCGAGATCTACCATGATCTCCATTGACTATTGACATAAGGACCCACAGTACAGACTTCTCTGTGGTGTGGCCCTCTGGAGTTGGAGGTCTTTTTGGCCCATAAAAGCTATACCCGTTTTTTACAAAGACGCCCGTATACAGCTTTTATAAAGACAGATTGAATTGGCAATTGACTATAAATAAAAAGGGAACAGAAACGAAGGAATTGTAACTAATATGTCCATGTCGAGTACTCTGGGTCTATTCTAGGAACCCAGCTATTCATCATTTCTTGCCCTGAGGAAGTTCCTTGCATAGGAACGAAACGCGTCGGCTGTTGTCAAGTGTTCGTATGAAGCAAAATAAAGAACTTGTTCCATAAAAAAGTGACCAGTTTGTGACTTCCTCCCTGGTGCTGCCTCCACTTTTGCATTGCATTTCGTCTCTGGATTCCAGTGGGACCGAGCTGCAGCAGGTTCCATGGTGGACTAGCACAGGACTTTACTCAACAGGGGATTTTTATGATTGATGTGCTCATCGTAGAGTCAGATGCAGGTTCATTTTTGTTGTAATTGTTCTGATTATGCGCTCATCCAATTGCTGGTCTCTCTGCAGAGTGCACAGAGCGGCGGTAACTCATGTGCAAATTGCAATTATCATTTTATGAGAAAGTATGTGAAGGAGGTACATAGCTGTCAAAATATTGGTGTGTAGCTACATGTAACGCTACTACGCGAACTACGCCCAGGGTTACCATTCAGTATACCTTTTTGAAGTAAGCATCAGTTCAGGAAATCTAGCACTCACATTGTACAAGCTTGGTAATGGGACTATCTAATTTTACCTTTTCTACACTCTATTCTGACTATTTTTAAATAAATCTCTTGACAATTGTTTTGTTAAATTGAAGGCATAAATATATATATATATAAGATTAGTTATTTGTTGTAATTTCAATTGAAAAACGTATTTCTCAGTGTACTTTTAAAATTACTATTTTTAGGTAACTTTGTGGCAATTCCAGACAAAGGTGCAACCGCGCCAAAACGCGTGTCGAAGAAGATTCAATTTCTGCCACTATTGGTTTTTACTGTTGGTTTTTACTGTGTTTTTTAAAATGTCGTTAATATATTGAACAATATTATTGATCAAAGATTCCATTTGATGTTTCTTGTGAATTAAGATCATTTTTAATATTATTTAATTCAATCAATGTGAAATTAAAAAATATTTTTTTATTGCATTTTTTCTTTTCTTTGGGTCTTACACTGAGGGTGTGATTCCGACTTGGTGAACTCCCTTACAAATAGCCGTACAGAGCATATTTCCGGTACGAATCGTACCCTTAAACGTCCCCGTACGTACAATGAAGTACGATTCGGACCCAAAGCAGATCTCCGTACGAATCATACAAAAGACCACGACTTAAAAATCCATACGAATCAATTTTGGAACACGCAGTACGCAACGTCCGTACTGATCGAAGCAGCATTTTCAGACCCAGCAAGTACGATTCGTCTTGTCAACACTCCGTACGACTCTTTTTCTACGGGAGCTCAAAACGTCTGGAAAAGCAGATTTCGACTCGAACTGCGTACGAAACGGACCCCCCAGGTACGGTGCGTACACCCCATGATTGCAGGGGTACGGTGCGAAGGGGTACGGTGTGTACATCCCATGATTGCAGGGGTACGGTGCTTAGGGGGATGGTGCGTACACCCCATGATTGCAGGGGTACAGTGCGTAGGGGTACGGTGCGTACACCCCATGATTGCAGGGGTACAGTGCGTATGTGATTGTGTGGCTGTCCATACGAATCGCTCATACGCAACGTTTTCCGTACGAATCATGTTCTCATTCCCCGGTCCGGATCGTACTTGTTGGGTCGTACAGCATGTTTACGATTTGTACGGTTCATTGTGAGGGTCCATGTCGTATGGATTTTCCCTTGCTTTTCCTACGATTCTCAATGATTCGGTCGTATATATTTCAAACGAATCGCACTATGCGATTCGGACGGAATTGGAAAGGGCTACGGATTCGATTCGGTCGTACGATTGGTTTACCTAATCGGAATCGGCCCCTGAGTCTCGTTTTAATGATTACCTATTCTGTCATAGAATAATGTTTGACAAGCTGTTTATTGCCTACGAATTTATTTTCAATTTCGCTATATTGTAAAAACAGTGCATGCATGGCGTCACTAGGGCATTTGTGGCAGGCGCAAGAAGTCTGACACATTGATGCCGAAGACTCAGTTCTTAAAAATATGCCCTGTGGTGTCTGTTACAGTGCAGCTCAAGTCCTGTGTTGAATTTTCCTTTTCTCTGTTTTCTTCCGGTAATCCTTTCGAAGCTGCAGCTTCTCAGATGCCACTCTTGTGCTTTTGTTCTTTCCCAGTTTCAATTTGTCCTTCACACTGTTGTTCTGCACATTTCTTATATTTTCATCTTACAGTCTTTTTAGTTTTGTTTACTTTTTGGTCCACTATTTTTTGCTCGTTAAAATTGCCAGGTCTACTTTGTTTGCCATGCAATGTTTTGGTCTTTACTCTTTACATTGCTACCTTTCTCTCTTCTGTGTTACTGTTATTATGCTGCCTGCGCTTGTCCAGCTCTGTCCAGTCTCTAGTTTGTGTCTGCTGTTGTGAGTGGAGCAATCGTTAGATTACGTATGCTTTTTTTGTTCAATGCAATCTCCACTTTTCCCTAAAGTATGTATGATTGTGTTTTTGTTTCTTCTGCATTATCACCTGTCAGTTGTCTTTTTAGGAGAGCTCTTCAGTCCAAGCTATTGCTCATGGATTTAGAGTGTGTCTTGAACTTGTTTGAACAGGGAAAGAGAATTTGATGCATTATCACATTTGAATGACCCTGAATTCCCAGTCATCCAAAGTGAATTCTCCCAGGTCTTCTTGATAATATCCAGGCCCTTCCTTTTGGCCACTGCATTCACTTTTACCAGGATCGGTGAGTTTTGCGGGTGGAGGTGGGGCAGGAGGGGTGGGGTTGGGAGGTCTCAGAGAGCCGTCAGCCCATGTTTGAAGAGCCCATGGACCTCCTTCATGACTCCTGTGTGAGCCAGTAGAATGATGGCCGTGCGGCTCAGGCACTTTTCTGCTCCTGGTGGACGTTTTATTCTGATTAGTGCATTCTTGTTCTTCTTTACTTGTAAAATTCAGCCGGTTTAGTCTACCATCTACTTCCAGAACAACATTTTTTTCTGGAATGGAATTTTTGAGGCAGTATTTCTCTGTGCCAAACCTGTCTGCAGTCACAGATGTGCAGATGTTATCCGGGTGCCTCACATGCCCATGCTACCAGTGCATTTACACACTCCCCAATCGAAAGGGCCTGTGTGCTTCTGAATCCAATCCAGCAATGCTGAACATACTGTCTCTTAGCCCACTGCTATGAATAATCCCTGAGATATCTAGTGATGAGGAGAGACTGTAAAATACAGCTTGAGATGCACTGTTTGCATGGACTGCTTTGTTACCCATTATGTTTGTTTGGGGTGGATTCTCCTGCCAGTCCACTGGATCTTCCCTGCACTAGAGTCTTCTGTTGACATGGAGGTCAGCCCAGCTCACTGAAGAGAATGAACATTCCCGGGGACTGCTTCTTCCTTCCCCTACCCCACAGTGGAATACTCAATGGTATACTCAGTGGCATACTCAATGGTATACTCAATGGCATACTCAGTGGCATACTCACTGGTATACTCAATGGCATACTCAGTGGCATACTCAATGGTATACTCAGTGGTCTACGCAGTGGTATACTCAATGGTATACTCAGTGGTAAAATCAATAACGTACTCAATGGCATACTCAATGGTATTCTCAATGGTATACTCAGTGGTAAAATCAATAATGTACTCAATGGTATACTCAATGGTATACTCAATGGCATACTCAATGGTGTACTTGATGGCATACTTAATGGTATGCCCAATGATATACTCAATGACATACTCAATAGTATATTTAAATGGCATACTCAATGGTATACTTAATGGCATACTCAAAGGTATACGTAATTGCATACTCAATGGCATACTCAACTGAGTATACCATGGCATATTCAGTGGAATATTCAATGGTATACCCAGTTGCATATTCACTTGCATACACAATGGTAGGCTCAATGGACTTGGACCTGGGATTTAAAATTTATTTTGAGTCTTCCCAGTCATGATAAATCGCTTTCTTGACGGAGTTGTGAATGTGCAGCCCCGTTGTAGAGATGACTGAGACTCTGACGAAGAACTGGGTGCTCTGGGTATGGGAAGCAATGTTCTTCCTGACCTTTGCCAACGCTGGTCCCATGCCCATTCTTGAGATGAATTGCCCGTATTCATTCTCCTTTGGTGCTTCCTGGGATTCACTCTGGTTCTTAGCAGAAGAACCTGATGATGGCTTCTATCTAATTACTGCCTTCTATTTGTTCTCAAAGGCCATGGCTATCGATGGCATTGCAATCACCTGCACTGTTTATTCTAAATTGGCAGCGGGTGGCAAGTGCTCCTGTTTATATTGCTCCCAATCTGACATTTTAAAGGACACTGATTTGAAACTGAAAGCACGGACTGGAGCCAAATTTTAAAAATATATTTCAACCTTTCCATTACCATCACTTACAGTGCCAAGCCCCTTTCCCACGTTGGTTTCTTCTCACCTCAGGTGATGGATCTCTGTCACTGTATTTTGATTCAAAGAGCTAGTTCGTCCTCACAAGGAAATTTCAAATACAATTAAAGTTCAGTCAATGATGAGAGTATGGCTAAATTTTAAAAGCTTTATTCTCATTAAGAGATTAGTAGATTTCTTTTTATTCTTTTACTCAAATAGAGTCATTAAATTTTCAGTAAGGTTTACAGAAATCTCATAAAAAGGTTTGGTTGGTACAGATATTTAAATAAGGCATTAAGCGTGTTCCATAAAGGAATGAAACCCTATTCTAAAGAACAGGACTGAATTTTCAAAGTTAGTAGAACTCATGAAGAGTTCAAGTTCAAAGGAAAAGAGTGAGATTCAAAGAGCATAAAGCTCAAAGCCAAATTAAAGCAGCAGAACTTCCCATGAAGAGTTTTCATGAGACTCAGCCGCGTCTCAGAAATATGAGCAAATGATCATACAGTTGCAGTAGCAATCTGAAAAAATATAGCATCAAAACAAAAAGTAAGGATGAACAGAAGCAGCAGTAGCCACAACCATCAGTTTAGGAAGTGTTTTGGGGCTGGAATTTAGAGTGTTGTATAGATTCTTAATTCTTGTATTCCACTGGCGCTGGTTATTCTCAGAGCGTTCTTGGTCTGACAGTTGATTGCTGTCTGAGCCTGGAGCAGCTGCAAAGAGACACCAGTGCTGATTCAGTGGCGTAACAAAGACCCCCGCAGACCCCGCAGCACGGGGGAGGCCCGAGCTCCAGGGGGCCCCCTCAGCAAAGTATGCAGGCCCAGGGTCCCTCCATGTACTTTGCAGGGGGGCCCCCTGGAGTTTCGTTACGCCACTGTGCTGATTCTATCAAGAATAACCTTGGGCCAGATGTACTACCCACCGATTTGCGACCCGCAAATTGCGTCGCATTTACGACTCGCAATTTGCGACTCGCAAATTGGGATGTATAACAGTGTCTCAGACACTGTTAGGGATTCCTAATAGGGTCGCAAATTGCATGCCTCATGAATATTAATGAGGCTGTTGCAATTTGCGACCCCATTAGGTATGGCTAGGACTTTCACGGATGGTGGCCTGCTAGGGTCAGCAGACCACCATGTCTGTGACTGCTTTTAAATAAACTTGTCGACTTTTTTTTTTAAATGCAGCCCGTTTTCCTTAAAGAAAAATGGGATGCATTTAAAAAAGAAAAATTAAACTTTTCATTTGATTTTTTTTTAAGGGCAAGCAGTGGTCCCTGGGACCACTTCCTGCTATTAAAATATTTTCTTACATACTCACAAAGGGGAAGGGGTCACCTGTGGACCCCTTCCCGTTTGCGAGTGGTTTACCACCTACTTGAAGTAGGTGGTAAACTGTGAGTCTTATGCAGCCGCAAATGCGGTCGCAAAACACTTGTACATGGCATGGTGGCTCGTTATTAGGAAGGGACACCTCTTCATAATAGCGGGAGTCACAAATGCTATTTTACGAGTCAGTGACTCGCAAAATAGCATTTGTACATGCCAATACGCTTTTTTGCGGTTGCGAATGGGAGGATCTCCCATTTGCGGAAGCAAAGAAGGGTTGTACATCTGGCCCTTAATCTTAATTTGAACTTCTACTGCCACCTCTGCTTGTGTGTGTTTAAAACGCAACATTATTTGATGATGAGTCAGTGGCAGGAGTCAGCACCTGTGGAACAGAGCCTGCGGTGTGCTCGTCAACCCTTGTTTATGTTTCCCCACTGGCCGGCCAGATTCCTGCTCAGCTTGTGTGTGTTGTCATTGTACACCAGGGTAAGACGATGTTTCAGTTTTGAGATTTTCACCAGTTTCTTCAGTGTTTATTGCTGGATTTTACAAGACACAAGCCTCACACAGCAGATGACAGTGCAGGCACTTGTATTCAGTGGCCCACTCACTTTACAATGTACGCTTGCCCCGCACAAGAACGTAGACTAATTTAGATTAATTGCTTCACTGTGGACAAGCAAAAAAATACGTTGTCGAATTTCAAAAGGCCATATGTAACTGACGACAGCACAAGCACTGAGTGAAATACTTATCTATTGTTTCCGCGACTCTGAGAGATATATACTTATTCTTGGGAAACAAAGTTGTCATGTTTATGCCTTTGTCAGAAACTAATCCCTTCTTGTGTATTCAAGAAAGTTTCTATTGACCTCTGAGTTAGCTGGCACACACACAATTAAGTTTAGTATATTCGATAGAGACCTAGTTGACCTCAGTCCTACGTCAAATCTATAGTATATATCATTCCAATGCACAGAGCCTATTAGGAATGTAGGAACTACACTACATGGCACCCAACGTTTGGTAAGGCACTAATTTAACTCTAGATACTAAAGTAACTCAGTCGTGCTTTTCTCAGAGACCCCTTTTTCCGTAAATACTCCAATAGACGTCTGAAGTGGGTGACGGGATAATATCCGCCATAACTGAGTAGGACGAAAATCCTATTTATTAGTTTTTGATTTATTCAACATTGAAGGATACAGTGTTCCAAAATATTGTGCATCTTATCTTTGTTTCCTTGAAACTTGCTTTGCAAACTTTCAGTCAACAAAAGGTCCCTCGATAATAATACCAAGGCCGGAGGAGCTACAGGCGATGACGCCGCACAAGCTTTAAACTTTACATAAAACGACGAGGATGCTATATATATTTCAGAAACTTTAAGGAAAGCCATCACTATAAAACGTATATGAAATGGCAAGAGGTGGTAGGGTAGTTTTGTGATAGAGGCACATGAATATCATCGGACAGGTATTCTATTCATGGATAATCTTCCCTGAAGCAGATCCAGGAACAAAAGAGTTTCACTTCTACAAAGAAGATGAACCACCAGAGGAATACATTCCTTTCGAGGACATTGAAATTCCACTAACATACCAAGAGCATGAACTCTGGTTTAAAGGCTCTCTAAAACATATACATCACATTACCAGGCTCGGTCCACTAGGTAGACCAGAAGCAACATGGCTAGCTTTAGCCAACTACAGACCTGACCCTGACATTGAAGCAATGTCAGACGATGAATTAATTAGTAATATTCAAAATTTAATTGAATTATATAGTAAAAGGTCTTTATTAAAAACACTCCTACTCCTCCTAAAAAGAAGTGGGAGAACACTAAACAAACTTCTAAAGAGAAGCGTTCTCAATCCTGAGGTAGGTCTCCTCAAAAGGAGCCCTCTGAAAGGAGGTATAACCTCAGGAATAGGGATAATTTGAGAAAACCTGATAGATATCAAGATACTGATACACGTTCCTCTCGTACGTTTCAGACTTCATCACAGAAATCCGAAAGAAGAGGACGGTCAGAACTGAAGGAAGAACTCATGAAGTCCAAAGACAATCAACACGTTCAGAAAAATAAGAAAACTGAATTCACCAAAAAGAAGGTAGCAGGTCTAAAAATCAGACATGCCGAGGATCTTGAGGACACAACTAAAGAACGGGGAATGGGCTCAAATGATGTTGGACAGCGCAGCAGAAGTCACCATAGCTTGCAAGAAATTGAAGGATCATCTGGAGACAGTGGACTTGAATGAGTACATCCAAGTTGAAATTGCAGATACCAGGGTTAGTGTCCCACATAAGTTATATGAAGTAACACTCCGGATGGAGGGGGACATAACTAGAAAAATAAGAGCACTCTTTTGGGAGAAGCTCTCTCAGGGTTATGACATTCTTCTAGCTGAACAAGACTGGCCACCTGAATTTGTCAGGGAGTGCCCACATGGCGAAGAAATCATTATGCCAGCTTTCTCCAACCACATTCTAATTCATTTAAAATATACCTATGCCAGGAAATGGGCAGTAGCGCAGGCTCCTGCATTATATAAAAATCATGTAGGATGGGATGAAGATTCGCCTCACCATAAAATCCAGTTAAAAAATCAACCAACTGCACAAAGGCAGTATCCAGCTAAGCAAGAAGCTAAACAACAGGTCAGGGAGATCTTAGATCAGCTTGAATACCAAGGGGTGATTGAAACATGCACCTCGTCAATGAACAACCCCTTGTTTCCTGTTTCCAAACCAGACAATACATATCGTCTAGTATTGGATTACAGACATCTAAACTCTTTTTGCAAAACTTTTGCAGTACAAAATGCACACAGTAGAGCACTAATGAATAACATTGTGCGTATAAAATACAAAACCACATTAGATAGTTCTAATGGTTTCTTCTGTCAAAACATTGCACCAGAAAGTAGGTACTTGACCGCTTTCTCAATTATGGGGACACAGCATCACTTCTGTCATCTCCCCCAGGGATTCAAGAATAGTCCAGGGTTATTTTCAGCCAGAGTAACAGAGTTACTACAAACCTATGATGATGATGCATTATCATATGTCGATGACATCTATCTAAAAGACGATGACTTGGATAGGCACTTGAACAGGGTGAACACCATAATATTGGGCTTCGCCTCTGAAAGGTATAAATTCAATTTCAAGAAATCATGAATTGCCCACCTCAACGTCCTTTTTCTAGAATACGAGTTATCAAGTGAAGGCAAAAGCCTGGCAGTAAACTTTCTAGAGAAATGTGTGCTGCTCCATCCTCAAAAAACACTGAAAAACTTAGTCGATTCTAGGTTTTCTGAATTTCATAAGAACTTACATTCTAAACTACGCTGAAAGGGTTAAACCTCTCTACGAATTAATCCAACCTGATTCCAAAACAGTTAATTAGACTCAAAAACACACAGAAATGTTGTGTTAATTGCAAACAGAGATGTTAGCAACAACACATTTACAAACACGCGTAAACATACACAACTTAGTGATCCGAATCATTCCAGGACAATGCGGATTCACATACTTAACCTTTAAGGAAGGAGAAAAAGTACCAATAGCTTGCAAACAACATTTGTACACACAAGCAGAAATGAAATTCACTTCAACAGAAAAAATTCTGACAGTGGTTCAAACTGCAGTAGCGAAAAGAGAGAGCCCTCGCACAGGGTAAGCGCATTATGGTCGTTACACCAGTACCTGCCTTAGAGGCAGTGACGAAAGCGAGCATTCCGAATGCTAACGCTTTACATCTGAGATGGACACAATGGGTTAATTCTCTTGCTGCAATAGACTTTGATTATGTTTTTGACCCTTATTTGAAAACACAAGCATTTCTACAATACGAAAAAGAATGTCCTCTGCCTACTGAGATTCTGCTTCTAGAGCTTTATGAATGTGTAATTTATACTGACAGATCAGCCCAACCCGCTACAGGGGGTAAACAAGCTAATAGTGCTGTGTGCGTGATTGTTAAAGGTCGCTGGTGCGATGGTAAATTCCGACCAATGGTCACTAAAATACAAACTCTAGGAGATTGTACAGCTCAGCGAGCTGAACTACAAGCATTGAAGATGGCGCTTGAAAATACAGATCGCGAATTCCCCACACTCATAGTGTGCGATTCGTATTATTGTGTTCAATCTTGCAATGAATACTTACAAAACTGAGTTCAAAACAGTTACAACGATGCTAAAGGTGGCACAATTAAGCATAAATTGATTTTGGAACAAGTAGTTCAGTTACGACAAGAACTACAAACGGCTCACGTGATACATACACTGAGTCATCAACGTGATGGCGTTCACGTTGCAGGGAATTCATTGGCTGATGAAGCCGCGAAGGCAGCTGTGCAAACGGCTTCCGTAGCTGCAATCACTCGTTCAAAAACGAAAATAGACGGCGAAATATGCTAGCTGTCAATGCGACAAGCAAAGGCAGTAGTGTAGCGTTACCTCAAAACTATCCACTCAAATACTCATACATAATTGACTCAAACTCCATTCCTTTTACTCGAATTCCTGGAGTGGGGGATAGCGTGATTCCAAAGAGGAAACGTAGAGTAGCTTTGATGCACAAAAGCACATTTGGGAGCGGGTCTGCTACATCAAGGAGTCTCTAAGTCTATACTCGAATTAAAAGAGACATATTGGTGGCCAGGGATGAATGCCCACATTCACACATTTGCAATTAATTGCCATGACTGCAACAGAGATCGCAGCAGGGAAGGCCACCAGATACCTGACTACAGTGTAGCCAGCCTATTACAGACACCAGTATTAGACAGCATTAGACTTTCTGCACGCAGATGTCCCTATGGACAAATGCGGTCCCACAAAAATTAAGACAAGATTTATTTGGATGTGGCCTCAGCGCTCGGCTGGCGCTCAAACTGTTATAAAAGATTTGAGAGTCTTTATCGGCACATACGCAGTCGGCACACTACATTCTTACCAGGGTCCTGCGTTTATCTCTCGAGCTTACAAGGAGGTCATGGTCAAATTGGGCGTTGCATTGCGGTACTCTAGTCCATTCCATCCTGAGGGAAATTCGGTAGTGGAGAGAAAAAACCAGGACATAAAACAATCTAAAACAGCTAGGGTATTAGGCTCGGGTGATGGGTGGGCCAAACATCTAATAGGTGTCCAAAGTAGTCTTAATAATCTGCCAAGAAGTTCTCTAGGGGGAATCACTCCATATAAAAACCTTTTTGGAACAAGAATGATTATTTCGGATCTCGATTGTCAGACTTCAGTGGTAGAACAAAAACCCTTTGATATCAAAGATCGTTTGGCTGTTTTACAGGACTTAAATGAAATAAGGAAAAGCCAAAGTAACGTGTTCCTGAAGTCAACAACCACTGAAGAGAAACCAACCTATCCCAGCAAGACCTGTCTGGATTCCAAAGATTGGGGATCTATTCAGAGAAAAGATCGTGGACAAGAAGGAATTTGGGCCTTCTTACAGACAACCAGTACCTGTCCGAGCAATCCACATATCAAGAACAGTATTACTGCCACCCCTTTCTGGTAAAAAGGAAAACAGGTTTGTGTCCATCGACCTGGCAAAACCACATCATGTGGCCGATCATAAGCAGTAGGCCAAGTGGACTCCAAAGATGTAGCAGATGCCCTAATCTGGCTATTGTCCAAGAGGTTCAAACTGAGAGACTCATCACCTTTGAAGAATCTACAGTGCGAAAAGAAGGACTATGCAACAAAGCCATGGAACTTGTACCTCTTGAGACCCAAATAACAGTTCATCAAGAAACACCTGTCTACAATGAAATAGCATCTGACTATACAAATGTAACAAGTGATCTAGTGGTTCCAGCGATTTCAATGAATCCTGATGCAATCCCTACAATTGACAGAACTGCTTCTGGCTATTTCATTAACTTTGATACGATTTCCGAGGATCCCAGTGAACCTGAAACAACGCCAGTAAAAATAACTTATAAAGAACAAGTAACAGAACTTTTTCATGACCTGGAAAAGACTTATCTGGTTTCACCATGGTTTGAACTTTGGATTGTGTTGGGTGTACTTTTTCTTCTACTTTGGTTGACTCTTGCTGCATGCAAGTATTGTTTCCAAAAACCAAGACAGACCGGGAGTCGCCGTTATGGCTTTCACTGAACATCTCTTCTATACGAATTGATACTTTAAGCAGAATTTACAGAAAACTGAGACACTGACCTCGGCCAAAGAGACCTATGATCTGCAAGTTGCAAGGACTTCTGCAGAGATATAGACCCTCTTAACTACAAATTGCCCTGTACATTTCACAGAAATGTTAGGTCGTATCTTAAACATGTCTGATACAATTTGTATTGTACATGTATTTAAGACTGTTTTTTTGGGACTGTTAGCACCTTTTGAAGCAGTCCTAGGCATATTTCCAAACTTTGTGCACTCTGTGTTTGGCGGATTGCCTCTCATTTAGGGACTCACTGCAGGGATACCATTTTTGCTCCTACTGCTTCGATATGGCAAGCCAATCCACAGCGGAAATCCAGATCACTGTGGAAAATACTCTACTGGCGATGAAGTGTCGTGAGCTCATAGTCCATATTTTGGGATTAACTACTTTAAAAGAATTGAATACCACATGTTTTATGTCTTTCAGACCAATCTGGCAAGATTGCATCTTACCTGTTCTACGATGCCTGCTATGTGGAGAAGAATGTGTGTTTCTCCATTTCAATTCATTGAAGAATGTGTGTTAGACATCTGTCTCACATTCCCATCAGTCCTGCCAACGGATGTTGATACTTTGCTTGGACCAGTGACGGCTCATGCACTGTGTTGTCCCCAGCGGCTACCAATCCTGATGACGGCATTCATTGAGATCTCACAGACGCAAAATGCTGACGGTGAGGTACGAGAGGAAAGCGGCACACAGGTACCATCCAATTTGAACATTGCTAATGCGACCAACGCTGATGGCGATGCTTCACATCAATGTGCGATTAATCTTCTTAGCGAGGTAATCCAACTTTCACCTACAATGGTAGATGAATTCTATAAATCCTTTGATGCTCATGACGAGCTCAGCTCATCATGAGGCACGGTTGAGCTGTGCTGATGACGAGCTGAGCTCGTCATGAACAATGGGAAAACATAATAGTCAGCACAGGAGGAGAATTGCTGCAGCAGCGATGGTGTTAAAGACTTAGAAGACTTGATGTTTTCTCCAAACAATAAGACTGACTTTTGATTTGGCATGCAGTGTTCTGAGCGACTCTGAATTCGACTTTCATTTTTTAAAACAAAGTCCTAACTTTGGATGATCAAACTTTTGTTTTTCCAAATTTGTATTTTTTCATTTTTTGGCAAAAAGTAATCTGCTTAAAGTAGAACTATTCATAGAGAACTAGAATTCTTTGAAAACTTCCAAGAGACAATATTTGACCTTGTCCACAATCAAACAGTTTATATAATCTGCCATGGAATGGTCTCGACTTTTTGTTCTGTAATTAAGAGCCATTTCATAAATGTGTTTTCGTGATTCATTCAGATAGCATTTTCAAATGTCATCTATATGCTTTGAATGAAACATTGCTTTAAATGCGTACAGCATAAATGCTTTTCATGTACAACCAGTACCAACGCATTTTTAGGTATTTTGGGTGGGTTTTTACACATCATATTTAGATATGTTTTTATGTGTTTAGAACTTAGTAATGTCATACATAAGAAAGTGGAGTGGGTGTTGCGTGGCGTTTTAAGCTCCGAGGGAATTTTCCAGATTCATGCCCTTATATAGGTACAATTCACATTGCTCTTATATAGGCATAGAAATCAAGCCCTTATTTAGGTATAGCCCATGCTACCCAAATACAGGCATGGCTACTTCCACCCGTACCAAACGTCACAACGACTTCTTGGAAAACCTGCTTAAGCAGTCAGGGACTTTCCCTTGCCTGAATATTGATTTGTCCAAGAACTCAGTTACTTCACAAAGAACAACTATTCCCTAGGGGTTCTTTCCTGACTTTCATATGCCCGACTTTATGTCAAACTATGGCATTCCTAAACACCTTCAAGGTATAAATATACCTTCACTTGCTCTAGCACGATTCAGTGGTTCGGAGCAGTTCGAAGACCTACTTGCCCGACACAGCTTGCTACAGCAAGTGCAGAAGGAAGCCGACTCTCCAGCTGCCGCACTGAACAGGAAGCTGCCCTTCTCCTGCCGAGAATCCAGCTCCAGTGTTTCCGGCTCCCCTTTCGGGGTGTTGGAAAATCGAGTCCCGAGACAGAGATACCAGACCTCCTTCATTCTAACCAAGGTATGGAGCTGATTAGAACCTAGAGAAACCTTTGGTAGATTCTTGGCAAAAACTAAACCTATGCTACACAATACTTACTTCTTCCCTTGTACTAGACTTAGGTTAGGTACATTTGGGTAGGCGTATTTTAGAAGCACCAGTTGAGTATTTTAGTCAATGGTATTTATGTATGTATTTTTATATGGCTTAGAAACCATACGATGCTCTTACAGTATTATTTCATACTTCTGTTTACGCTGTACGCTTTATACTTTGCAGTCTGCATAACAATTGTAGCAGTTCACCTCTCTTGCATGAGAAAGAAGACTGTTCAATAAACCCTTTTTATTGAAAACGCCTGTCTCACTATTTCTCTGGAACTCTGTAGAAACGAAGCATGCACGATTGACTGAGTGAAATACTTATCTATTGTTTCCGCGACTCTGAGAGATATATTTTTATTCTTGGGAAACAAAGTTGTCATGTTTATGCCTTTGCCAGAAACTAATCCCTTCTTGTGTATTCGAGAAAGTTTCTAGTGACCTCTGAGTTAGCTGGCACACACACAATTAAGTTTAGTATATTCGATAGAGACCTAGTTGACCTCAGTCCTAAGTCAAATCTATAGGATATATTATTCCAATGCGCAGAGCCTATTGGGAATATAGGAACTACACTGCAGTACAGATCACTTGAGAATTATGTACTGATGGTCTGAACTTTTCAGCAGCCAGGAGAAAGCAATTTTGTACAATTGCCTTGGTGTAGAATGACAAATAATATCTGACAATTTTAAGGATAAGCCTAGCATCATTGTTGAGTGAAATAGATTTTGTTTTTTACAAGGAAATAGTTCCAACACAAATCTATTGATAGTTTTGTGACACAGTTGAGGTTGCTAGCATGCAAGCGTGAATTTTTAGATCAGTACCTGAGAAATCAATTGGTTGTACATTTTTATGACAGCAAAATTCAAGAAAGGATTTTGTGTTGCGGGAATCTCACATTGGATAAAACTGCTAGGGGCATCCATCATTCTATATTAGCATCTAAAGAATTGTGAAGAAGAAAGGTCATTTCACTCGTGTATGCAAGAATTCACAAAACGTTATGTGAATAGAAACTCAACAGGAACCACAGATGCTTAACGACGTTGATGAGAAATTCTTTAAAAATAAACTTATATTATCTGTTAATATGTTATCCACTCCAAAAACGCAGACTGTTTTAGATATTGAAAATGGTGGCGACCCTGGTTCTGAGGTGAGAATTGGTGAGGTTGAAATGCTGGTTAACGTGGATTCAGAGTTACCCATCAACATTGTGTCTGATAATCTATACCACATGAAGTGGGGAAATGTCAATTTGTTGCTCCTGATATTCGTGCAATAGCCTTTGGGAGGCAAGAAATTGACATTTTGGGTTACTTTGATTAACAAGTCAGTTATGAGCATAAAACCATATGTACGAAGATGTTTGTAGCTAAAAGTGAATATAATATCCTAAGTTAGCGGGACCAGGGAAGGTTTGGCATGGTACTCAGACCTGAAACTGTCCAGCCTATTACCCTGGTGAAAATAATTGAAGTGGAAGTTAACTCCTTGCCTAATGTCCTAGAAATAAATAAAGCCATTTTTAAAGATAGATTGGTATGGTGAAGCAATATAAACATAAGATCATTCTTAAGTCTGCAGCTATCTCTGTGGTGCATAAAGTGCGTAATGTTCAGCTGAGTGTCAGGGGGAGGCTAAAAAGAACATTTGCACAAGCTTTGTGTGGAAGGGGTCTTTGAACCCGTAGACTCATCTCAATGGGTGTCTCCGATAGTGGAGGCAATTAAAAATACGAGTGACCTTAGGCTTTGAATAGATTTAATATCCCATAATAATAACATACATGTGGATTGTTTTCCTTTACCAAGGAGCCAGGAAATGTCAGCACAGTTGGGGTGAATGAGAGTTTTTTCCACCATTGACCTCAGAGCTGCTTACTATCAGGTCGAGCTCATTCTCATTTGGTGAATTTTGCTTCCCTGAAGATGCAACATCTGTTTTTCAAAGCTAATGTGCCAATTGTTGGGGGAAGAGAGTGATGTGTTAGCATATCAGGATGGCATCCTGATATGTTCTGATTCTGCCCAGGAACATTTGATCAAGCTTGATTCAATTTTTAGTATTCTTGAGGACCCTGGTGTTACAGTGAAAAAGGAAAAGTGCAAATTTATTGACTGAAGAGGTGGGGTACTTGAGACACAATTCTCAGCTCAGGTGATATTGCACAAGTAGGATCTCTTGTCGGCACTTAACAAGTGCTCATCAGCATCTGATAAGGACCAGTTGAGGTCGTTCCTAGGGCTATGTGTGTATTACTTCCTCTTTGTGAAGAATTTTGCGCTTCAGGCAAAGCCTTTTTGAAGGCTGATGAGGAGTGGGGCAACATGTGTTTGAGAGGAGGCGCAAGAGAAGAATTTCGAATGCTTAAGTACTTGATCATAAATGCTCCAGCCTTTTAAAGATGATGGTCCCTAGAGTAACAGTGGATGCCAGGGGAGAGGGAATTGGAGCAATTTTTAGGAAAATGGTGGAAGGCAAGGAAAACATGATTGGCTTTGCATCCAGGTGTCTTTCGATGACTGAGAAGAACTAGAGCACCATTGACAGAGAAGCCTTGGCTTGTGTGTGGTGTACACTTTAATGACCATAAGCCGTTGCTAGATCTTTAGAATGACAAGACTTTCAGTAATACTCAACTTTTGTCCAAGTGGTAGGATTTTAATATTAGAACCAAACATGTTGTGGGAGGAAAGAATTGTAGGGCGGATTTTCTTTCAAGATGTCCCACCCCAACCAGCCAGCAGGAAATGAAGAGTGAGGATTAAGAAATTTTAATTGGCCTAGAGGATGGGTTGACTGTGCATGAAGAGGTTATTTCACGACAGTGCTGGAAGGAGTTTGTGTGCAGAGACAGGTGTTGGGTAGCACTTAAGAAGTAGACCTGCAAATGTTGTCCCAGAGAAGGTATGTTGAAACCATATTTCAAGATAAAAGAAGAATTGAGTGTAGAGGATGATCTGGTGATGAGAGAGTCAAACATAATCCCGCCAAATAGTTTGAGGGGTAGATTGGTAAAACTAGCTCACAGGGGACATGTGGGTATCACTTGCACTAGGAAAAGGTTGTTCTTGTTTTACTGCTGGCCAGGGATGGATAATGCGGTGAAGGTTACTGTCAAGAGTTGTGGTGAATGTCGTCAAGTGGATAAGATTGTGAGCACCCATAATGTACCATTGTGTCCCGTACAATTTCCTGACCAACCTTGGGAGAAAGTGGGAATGGATTTTATTGGGCCCATTGGTGGATTGAGTGATGGGAAAATATACATGTTGATTGCTGTGGATTTTCATTCCAAATGGATTTCTTACAAGTTTTTGAGGGAACACAATACAGAAAGTGAGTTTTGCTTTTTGAAGAAGAAATTTCATGGTGTGGGTATTCCTGGGTTCCTAGTCACTGTCAATGGGGTGCAATGTGTTTTGCATCGCATGGTTGAATTCCTGAGGAACTTAGGTGTTAAGCATTTCACCACTGCATTGTACAGCCCGCAAGGGAATGGTGCGTTTGAGAGAGTAAAATGAATGTTCAAAGAGACCATACAGTTGGCTAATACTGCAGGATTGCTGGTTTAAGATGCTATTGCTGAGAGGGCTTGGGGTTATAACACACCACATTCTACAACTGGGGATACTCAATGTGTGCTATTGAAGGGGAGACATTCCTTCAATGACTTGTCATAAATGCCTTTGGGTGTATAGGAGACATTGGCGCTCATATAGTTATGTACACAATTAGTCCTTAGTAAATAATAAGTCTGGTGCATCCAAAAGAGGGGGAAGGGAACACCCTACTTCCTTTAACTCAATCTAAGATTGAAAAACAGTTAGAAAATATTTTTGGAGCACGCGCGCAATTTTAAAGTTCAGTTTTCAGAAATGTCCAAAAAATCAGCAAACAAGTCGATTGGGCTCTTGTTATTTTCTTCTTTAATTCCATCAAAATACAATCCCTCGTGCCAACGCGTTTCGCCGTGGTAGGGTCAACCTACGGCTTCGTCAGGGCTTAATATTTCTCTGATATGATCCTCACTAAAGAATTAATGCACCGCTATCTCAGTGTTCTTGTCCATAAGTTCCGTGCGAATCACAGCACGGAACTGGTCATGCTGTCTATTCTGGATGAGCTCAGGAATAGGGCAGATAAGAAGATACCTGGTGCCCTGGTGTTGTTAGACCTCTCCGCGGCGTTTGACACCGTGTGTCATAAACAACTCTTGTCGCGGTTGAGGGATTTCGACATTCAGGGCACAGCTCATGCCTGGTTTGCATCTTTCCTACAAGGGAGGACGCAAAGAGTACAGCTGGGAGAATTGCTCTCCACTGTAACACCAATTTCTTGTGGAGTGCCGCAGGGGTCTGCCCTGTCGCCCCTCTTATTTAATATATATCTCCAACCATTGATTTCACTCCTCAATCAAATGTATTGTCAGGTATATAACTACGCTGACGACACCCAAATCATTATCCAAATGGATAATGCTCCTGGGGCATCAGCAAGGCTGCAAAACATTCTCAAGCATACAGCGAATTGGATGTCGTTGAACCCTGACAAGACGGAGGTTCTACCTATCACCATCGCTGGTAATCCATGGAACGACGGGTTTTGGCCAAGGGAACTTGGGCCACCCCCAGAACCTGCAGTGGAGGTAAAAAGCCTAGGCATCCATGTGGTTGATAAACTATCCATGCGGAAGCAAGTCACCACGGTGGTAGAAACCTGTGTCGGCCTTCTCCGACAACTTAGAAAAATTGCGCCATTATTGTCCTTCTCCACCTTGAGACGGGCAGTGTCCGCAATGATATTATCAAGGTTGGATTATGGCAATTCGCTTTATCTTGGACTGCCCCAAAAACTCTTGGACAAACTTCAAGTGGTGATGAATGATGCCGCCAGGCTCATTTTTAATAAACCAAGGAGCTCGCATGCGTCCCCACTTATGCGCGAGCTACACTGGCTGCCAGTAAGGCAGAGGGTGCTCTTTAAAGGGCTCTGCATCGCACATAAATCGCTCTATGGAAAGGCGCCAAGATATATTAAGACCCGCCTGACTCCATACAAACCGGGTAGGTTGTTAAGATCTGCTGAAGCAACTTTTCTTACCCAACCACGCTTCAGATTGGCTACAGTGGGTGGCCGCGCCATCTCCAATACTCTCCCAGCAGTCTGGAATAATCTATCGGCGGATCTGCGGAAGGAATCTAATTTGATGTCCTTCCGGAAGAAGCTGAAAACTGTTCTTTTCCAGAAGGCCTGGGTTGGGCTATAATTCCTGGTAGGGCTTTTTAGGAATTTCTGCTGTGCTTACCTGACAAGCGCTTAGAGACCCCTGGGTTATAACGCGCTATATAAATCGAATAAAATAAATAAAATAAATAAGTCTGTTAGTCATAAAGTAACTTAAATTCTCAGTACAACTCTAGTTGAATCTTTCAAAATAATCACTATGACTTTACTTGTTCCCAATCAGCCTATTCAGATCATGCCCACTTTTCTCGTATCTAAATCAGACTCCCTGCAGTCTGGGAACCAAATATACACCGCCGCCGTCACCGTACCAAAATTAGGGTTACTCTCAATATCCTCAGTGTTTATTCTCCGTTTTCCAAAAGAAACGTCTCCTCATTTGCTGCACCCGAGTACAGGCAAGCAACCCCTGTGTTCCGGGTTTCGCAGTAAAATAATACTTCAATGAGTAGTCTCTAAGGGTGCAGGAGGGGATCCTGAATCTTAATTAATTAAGAGCAAGAGTGGAGGAATCTCAGGCTGTGAGCAAAGCAAGATATGATGCTCTCAAAAGAGTGTAGGATGTACAATTTCATATGGGTGAGAGAGTCAGAGTTAGGAGGCCCCAAAGTACGAGCAAGACTGGATCAAAGTACTATCCTGATACCAATGTGGTTTGTGTTTCTAAACATTCTGTCAAGGTTGAGAATGGGTAGTGGTTGAACATGAGAGACATACCCAAAGTTGCTGAGGAAGATGTTCGGTCTGAGAGTTGTGCTAAGTTGTTACTCACAAAAAGTATGTCCTAAAAGAAATATATAACAGAAAGAGCTCTGTAACTTGTATAAAAAAGGGGATTAAGTGTACTATCGGAAATAAGAAAGATCTTCTCTTTAAAGACGAGAACCTTCACTCAACCGAAGGTGACATGCTTCCTCATATGGTTCCCTCCTCACACTTGGGCCACAAGGTCCAAAGTGTGGGCTTCAACTCTCCCCAAACATTTTTTGAAGAGGAGCTGAGGCGTTTTAACTAGAGGGGACCAGAAGTTTTGGTGAGTGAGGGGCAGAGTGCAAAATGAAAAAAAAGTTTTTTGTTTGTGAAGAAGTTAAAACTGTCCTCAGGAAACCAAATAACTTTATCGGACGGTATCCTGGGGCTGGGTTAAAAATTCAGAGGACCAAAGGTTAACAACAAATATACACAAAAAATCAAAAGAGGGAAGCGTAGAGGTTGAGATAGAATCACCCTCCTGAACATTTCATCTAAACATAAGGATTCTATCAATGTGTGGAGGTGCAAGATATTTTTAAGGATTTTTACAAAAATTTAATTAGAGTGAAGTGATAGACTCTCTCTTAGAGATGGAAAGATGAGAGCACATGTGCTTGTTTAAAATACCCCTCACACACTAAAAAAATCCGTTAGTGTCATGCTTCATCATAGGGGTCTTCCCGTCCCTATAACGGGGCGGGGCGTGCTGCGACCAGACGGACTACGCGGGAGCACTATAAATCGTGACAGAGCTATGTGTAGGTGTAGTGATGAAAAGTGGAGTGTAGGGATCTAACTAGTGAGTGCAAAAAATATAAAAAAATAAAAATTCCCTGGCTAGTAGAACAAATACACTTTATTGGAGTCTCTGGCTGGGAATGTTAAAAAGGGGATGTAGGTAGAGCAATTACTGACTACCAAGTCGACATGTTTCATAGGCAGTCCCCTGCTGCCTACTCATCAGGACCAAATCGTGATCCCTACTGTGAATAGCTCAGTTCTAAAGAAGTAGGCCTACTGTCCTACAAATATACCGGCAAAAATAAGCTGGATATTTGTGCCTCAGGGCATGAGCTGGCCCGGGTGAAGCAAGGCATCAAAAAATAAGTGCCAAAAAACGGTGACCCTTGGTCTCTGTAAAGGAAAAGGAAGAAAACGAGGGAGAAAGCACAGACATATTCATGTCATTACTGCTGGTCATGAAATGTGCATCGTTGATACGCTTTGATATTCACAACCATAGCCAGTTTGGTAGAATTCGTAATGCTAGGTACAATTACCTTCACCGCAGGTTTGAATATATTAATCAAAATGCACCTCTTGTTGTTGGACAGAGTGTACGTCATATTGACCAGAACCATCCAAATGGACGTGGTTCATTCATAACCCATCATACATACATTAGTGGCTCAACACATTCATACAAACGATCCCAAAAGCATCAAAAAGGACATCAATATTTCGTATTTTTTCAAGATCGATATTCTAGACACAGTATATCGTATTTTCTCAGCATAATTATTCTAGAAATAATGCCAGTGTAGATGGTCACAAAATACACTCGTTATATACATACTTTTTGGTAGTTCTCTCAGTGCCCCATGAGCTGGCAGGAGGAGGGAGATTAGCGCGGTCTACTGAAAAATAGAAGTGGCCGCCCCCACTGTTAGATGTGGTTCGTTCGTTTCCTGACAGTGAAATGGCCCAGTAACCCGTTTATTAAAGACTCGGGGTCTGAGTCTATCACTTACGTTACCGGCTCGAGCGATTCGCCTGGCATTCCTCCCGTCCGAGCTCCGAGGATAGGTAGTCGCTCGTCTGCCGGTGGAGTTATATTGTGCCTTCCGTCATGCTCATTGTTACACGGAGAAACGCCCAAAATGAACACTGGAATGGGCAAATCCAAGATAGCCGCCGCAAAACGGCTCAATGTGAGGATTATGACCGATAGTCTTTTCTCGCTTTCTGTCGCCAGCGTGAGGGACCCGGATTAACTTAATGCAACTAAATACAAATTGTATACTCGTGCTATGCCTCATTATTAAATACTATGCCTCATTGTTAAATGTTTTACTCTTTGGTGTTCACAGGTCAGACAGAAAAATAAAAAACTAAATGTAATGTATTATCACATTCACAGGACACCTCATTGTTGATGCTTGTTAATTGGTGTTCCTAGGTCAAAAAAATAATAAAATATAAAATAAAATGTAGTGAATAATCACAGTTTCAGGAAACAAAAATGTTGTCACTCTGATTATCATGGGTCAAATTTGTCATTCAGCTGGTGGGTTTTTTTTTGCGCAGGGTCCAGTGTTATTGCATTCCTGCTAGATTGGTGTAGCCCAAGGGTCACAGGATTCAGCTCGCAGATTACCCAAAAAGACAGATAGATTCATTATGTATCTATTGCATGAGGATAAACGGATGAGGTTCACACCTATCCCCAAGGAAAGGCATTGTTCCAGAGTTCATGTATGTTGATTACATCAGGTTGGGATACTGGCTTCAGAAAAACCAGGGGTCACAGCTGTCCCCAGGGTATGTCATCGTTCAGTCCCTTTTTATGGGACTGAATGCGAAACACCCATCTCTGTTCTTTTTCCAGGAGGTACCTCTCGTTGTTCACTAGCTCAACTACAGTCCAAGATATTTCGCCAGGTTTGTGGTTCATCTCTAGGTAGTGATTCGTGAGTTTCGTGCTGGTCTTCTTGCATTTGATGGTGCTCTTGTGTTCACCTATCCTGACTTTCACTGCCCTGCTCGTCATACCTATATACTCCAATCCGCAGGGGCATATGATTAGATAGACCACATTGGTACTATTGCAGTTGCTGAAGCCCCTTTGCTCCCAGGTTGTTCCATCACTAAAGGTCAGATTATTGCTTTTCTTCGTGAGACAACATACTTTACAGTTTCCGCATGGATGATGGCCATGTACAAAGTCGGGATTCTTCTGTACAGAATTGCTGTTTGCTTTTGGTCTGGTGTGGACTAAGGCATCCCTTATGCTCTGTGCTTTTCTGTGAGAGAACAACGGTTTTGGTATTTGCAACCCACCGCTATTCAGAATTTTCCAATTCCTGTTGATAATCTTGGTCACCTGATTCGAACAGGTATTATAGGTGGTGACACAGATCGGTCTCTTCTCCTCCTCTTTCTGTATTTTTTCTTCCAGAAGGCTCTCCCGGCAATTGTTTTTTGCCCGTTTGTATGCCTGGTCGATGATCTTATCAGGATACCTTCTGGCTTCCAGCTTCTTCTTCAGATCCTTAGACTGCAGTTTGAAGTCTCCAATTTCTGTGCAGTTCCTGCGAAGGCGCAGGAACTGACCATACGGGAGATTATCCCGCAGATGTCTCGGGTGAAAGCTGTTGTACAAAAGTAAACAGTTCTTCGAGGTGTCCTTGAAATGAGTTGTCGTCCTCAGTCTGCCTTCTTTGGGGAAGATATTCAAATCTAAAAATACCAAGTTACTGTTGGAGGTGGTACTGGTGAACTTTAAGTAGTTGTCTTGCAAGTTCAACCAGCTCAAGAATTGTTTAGAGGTCCTCTCATCTCCATCCCAGATGATCAGGATGTCGTCGATGTATCGTTTCCATACTTTGATATTGTCTCTGAAAGGGTTGTTTGGATGAAGTATTTTAGTCACTTCTAAGTGGTGCACATATAAACCAGCTATGCTGGGAGCAAATGTGCTTCCCATACTACAACCGTGTTTTTGTAGATAGAGGGTACCTTTGTGCTCAAAGAAGTTCTCTCTAAGGGCTAGGGAACAGCATTCCATCACCACGTTACGTGGTGTTTGGTATTCCCAGAAGTCCTCAAAAAGGACGTCTTCCACAATCTCACAATTCCAGAGGGTGGAATAATTTTCAACCCCATATGGTATATCCGCAACAACCACAATTCGGTCCACAAGCCCCTTTTCAACACCCACAAGGCCCTTTTCCCGTATGGGGGTATCAACAACAGGATTATGGCTACTTCGACCAATCGGCGCCTTTTTTAGGGGGGCGCCAGGGACAGACGAGAGGAAGAAACCGGAGGGGTACCTCCGTACACTGGAACACAGGAGAGGAAGAAACCCCACGGGTAGCCACGAGAAGCATGACAGGCGCCAAAAAGAGCCAGAAGTAAGTCTGGTGGTAAACCTCTCTGACTGTGAACTCACGGAAGCACAGAAAGCAGTACTGGAGAAAGGCTTGGGGTATGTACCCACTGCTAACATGGACAAGTTTCATCTATGCAAGGAAGTCCAGGAGTTCATGCGACGTCTTAAGTTGCAAGTCTTCTTCAAAGACAAAAAAGATGAGATTGAACCTGGTGATACTAAACTTAGACCAAAATCTACGTTCACACCGATGAATAACACTCTACCAATCGAATTATTAACTTTCGAAAAGTCGGTGATGAGAGAACTTGAAGACATCAACCCACGAGAAAGGAGTACCTTCCAAAACACGACCAATGCAGAAAGACAGGCACTACGGGAGTTGAGCAACAACAAACGTATAGTGATCAAACCGGCTGACAAGGGCGGCGCAACTGTCATACAAAATGCAAGCCAGTACGATGCAGAATGCATGAGACTGTTGGAAGATGAAAGAAACTACGAAATTCTCCACACGGATCCAACACAGAGGATAGCAACAAAAATTAGCACAATGGTAGAGGAAGCTGTGACACACGGCTGGATCACCAAGAAGGAGGGAGAATTCTTGTGTCAAAAGAACCCCAGGACCCCGTATCTGTACACACTCCCTAAGATACACAAGAACTTACAGAACCCCCCAGGACGACCTATCGTATCTGGTATTGGGTCAGTGTTGGAACCTCTGTCGAGGTTTGCAGATGCTTTCCTCAGACCGATTGTTCAAAAAACGTCAACATATCTCAGGGACACGAAGGATGTCCTGAACTTATTAGAAAACATCACCTTTGATCCCGACAACCAATTACTGATCAGCTGTGACGTAGAGAGTCTCTACACCAGCCTGCCACATCATGCTACCCTAGAGATTGTGGAAGACGTCCTTTTTGAGGACTTCTGGGAATACCAAACACCACGTAACGTGGTGATGGAATGCTGTTCCCTAGCCCTTAGAGAGAACTTCTTTGAGCACAAAGGTACCCTCTATCTACAAAAACACGGTTGTAGTATGGGAAGCACATTTGCTCCCAGCATAGCTGGTTTATATGTGCACCACTTAGAAGTGACTAAAATACTTCATCCAAACAACCCTTTCAGAGACAATATCAAAGTATGGAAACGATACATCGACGACATCCTGATCATCTGGGATGGAGATGAGAGGACCTCTAAACAATTCTTGAGCTGGTTGAACTTGCAAGACAACTACTTAAAGTTCACCAGTACCACCTCCAACAGTAACTTGGTATTTTTAGATTTGAATATCTTCCCCAAAGAAGGCAGACTGAGGACGACAACTCATTTCAAGGACACCTCGAAGAACTGTTTACTTTTGTACAACAGCTTTCACCCGAGACATCTGCGGGATAATCTCCCGTATGGTCAGTTCCTGCGCCTTCGCAGGAACTGCACAGAAATTGGAGACTTCAAACTGCAGTCTAAGGATCTGAAGAAGAAGCTGGAAGCCAGAAGGTATCCTGATAAGATCATCGACCAGGCATACAAACGGGCAAAAAACAATTGCCGGGAGAGCCTTCTGGAAGAAAAAATACAGAAAGAGGAGGAGAAGAGACCGATCTGTGTCACCACCTATAATACCTGTTCGAATCAGGTGACCAAGATTATCAACAGGAATTGGAAAATTCTGAATAGCGGTGGGTTGCAAATACCAAAACCGTTGTTCTCTCACAGAAAAGCACAGAGCATAAGGGATGCCTTAGTCCACACCAGACCAAAAGCAAACAGCAATTCTGTACAGAAGAATCCCGACTTTGTACATGGCCATCATCCATGCGGAAACTGTAAAGTATGTTGTCTCACGAAGAAAAGCAATAATCTGACCTTTAGTGATGGAACAACCTGGGAGCAAAGGGGCTTCAGCAACTGCAATAGTACCAATGTGGTCTATCTAATCATATGCCCCTGCGGATTGGAGTATATAGGTATGACGAGCAGGGCAGTGAAAGTCAGGATAGGTGAACACAAGAGCACCATCAAATGCAAGAAGACCAGCACGAAACTCACGAATCACTACCTAGAGATGAACCACAAACCTGGCGAAATATCTTGGACTGTAGTTGAGCTAGTGAACAACGAGAGGTACCTCCTGGAAAAAGAACAGAGATGGGTGTTTCGCATTCAGTCCCATAAAAAGGGACTGAACGATGACATACCCTGGGGACAGCTGTGACCCCTGGTTTTTCTGAAGCCAGTATCCCAACCTGATGTAATCAACATACATGAACTCTGGAACAATGCCTTTCCTTGGGGATAGGTGTGAACCTCATCCGTTTATCCTCATGCAATAGATACATAATGAATCTATCTGTCTTTTTGGGTAATCTGCGAGCTGAATCCTGTGACCCTTGGGCTACACCAATCTAGCAGGAATGCAATAACACTGGACCCTGCGCAAAAAAAACCCACCAGCTGAATGACAAATTTGACCCATGATAATCAGAGTGACAACATTTTTGTTTCCTGAAACTGTGATTATTCACTACATTTTATTTTATATTTTATTATTTTTTTGACCTAGGAACACCAATTAACAAGCATCAACAATGAGGTGTCCTGTGAATGTGATAATACATTACATTTAGTTTTTTATTTTTCTGTCTGACCTGTGAACACCAAAGAGTAAAACATTTAACAATGAGGCATAGTATTTAATAATGAGGCATAGCACGAGTATACAATTTGTATTTAGTTGCAATAAGTTAATCCGGGTCCCTCACGCTGGCGACAGAAAGCGAGAAAAGACTATCGGTCATAATCCTCACATTGAGCCGTTTTGCGGCGGCCATCTTGGATTTGCCCATTCCAGTGTTCATTTTGGGCGTTTCTCCGTGTAACAATGAGCATGACGGAAGGCACAATATAACTCCACCGGCAGACGAGCGACTACCTATCCTCGGAGCTCGGACGGGAGGAATGCCAGGCGAATCGCTCGAGCCGGTAACGTAAGTGATAGACTCAGACCCCGAGTCTTTAATAAACGGGTTACTGGGCCATTTCACTGTCAGGAAACGAACGAACCACATCTAACAGTGGGGGCGGCCACTTCTATTTTTCAGTAGACCGCGCTAATCTCCCTCCTCCTGCCAGCTCATGGGGCACTGAGAGAACTACCAAAAAGTATGTATATAACGAGTGTATTTTGTGACCATCTACACTGGCATTATTTCTAGAATAATTATGCTGAGAAAATACGATATACTGTGTCTAGAATATCGATCTTGAAAAAATACGAAATATTGATGTCCTTTTTGATGCTTTTGGGATCGTTTGTATGAATGTGTTGAGCCACTAATGTATGTATGATGGGTTATGAATGAACCACGTCCATTTGGATGGTTCTGGTCAATATGACGTACACTCTGTCCAACAACAAGAGGTGCATTTTGATTAATATATTCAAACCTGCGGTGAAGGTAATTGTACCTAGCATTACGAATTCTACCAAACTGGCTATGGTTGTGAATATCAAAGCGTATCAACGATGCACATTTCATGACCAGCAGTAATGACATGAATATGTCTGTGCTTTCTCCCTCGTTTTCTTCCTTTTCCTTTACAGAGACCAAGGGTCACCGTTTTTTGGCACTTATTTTTTGATGCCTTGCTTCACCCGGGCCAGCTCATGCCCTGAGGCACAAATATCCAGCTTATTTTTGCCGGTATATTTGTAGGACAGTAGGCCTACTTCTTTAGAACTGAGCTATTCACAGTAGGGATCACGATTTGGTCCTGATGAGTAGGCAGCAGGGGACTGCCTATGAAACATGTCGACTTGGTAGTCAGTAATTGCTCTACCTACATCCCCTTTTTAACATTCCCAGCCAGAGACTCCAATAAAGTGTATTTGTTCTACTAGCCAGGGAATTTTTAATTTTTTATATTTTTTGCACTCACTAGTTAGATCCCTACACTCCACTTTTCATCACTACACCTACACATAGCTCTGTCACGATTTATAGTGCTCCCGCGTAGTCCGTCTGGTCGCAGCACGCCCCGCCCCGTTATAGGGACGGGAAGACCCCTATGATGAAGCATGGCACTAACGGATTTTTTTAGTGTGTGAGGGGTATTTTAAACAAGCACATGTGCTCTCATCTTTCCATCTCTAAGAGAGAGTCTATCACTTCACTCTAATTAAATTTTTGTAAAAATCCTTAAAAATATCTTGCACCTCCACACATTGATAGAATCCTTATGTTTAGATAACAACAAATATACCCCTGGTCGGTGAGTGAGGGTTCTCGTCCTTAAAGAGAAGATCTTTTTTATTATGGATAGTACACTTAATCCCCTTTTTTATACTAGTTACAGAGCTCTTTCTGTTATGTTTTTTGAGGATGTACTTTTTGTGAGTAACATCTTAGATAAGGACTAGTACATATCCTGATTGGGTGGTTTCTCCTTGTGATCTTTGGTGCGGATTGAGTTGTAATAAGATGCCCCCGCTGCGGGAACATTTTCTTATGATGGAGTCACAAGCACGTTTGAGGCTGGAGTTGGTGATCATGAAGGTTGAGTGTCCCGGGGTACCGGCAAAGTTCAGTTTTTCTGACAGGATAAAGTCTCAAATGTACAAGATGATATTGGAATGCAGGATCTTGTTACAACGGATCTAAATGCCAATGACATTAGTAGTCCTGTCTGAGAGGATGCACAGTCTAAATATCGACTTTTAAATATCGACCTACAGAAAAATCGAGTTGCAAATATCGTAGAGACAGAATATCGAAATCAAGAATATCGACAACCAGAATATCGACCTGAAGGTAAGAAATATCGTTTTTGTTAATATCGTTGTTAGTAATATCGATAGCAAAAAAAATGGTTACTAATATCGTAATTTATATTAGTGTTATGCATTTTATTATGTATTTTAAAATTATTTGTTATATTTTTTTGTTAAGTATTGTAGTACTTGTTTTTAAATATATGTATAACATTTTTAGAAGTTAGTAATGTTTTTTATGCGTTTTAGTACTGTAGCGGGTTGTGGGTTTATAAGGGAATAGGGTGTGAAGTAATTTCATTATAGTAAATTAATTAATAATTTTTAGGAATTATTGATTATTTTTAATTAAATTATGCATTTTAGTACTGTAGCGGATTGTGGGTTTATAGGGGAATAGGGTGGGAAGTGATTTAATTGTAATTATTTTTATTTATTTATTGGTATTGATAATTAATGTATTGTTAATTAATTATTATTTGGTAATTAATGTGTATTTATTGTTAATTATTTTTATTAATTTATTAATTGATAATTATATTAAGTGTATTAATTTATTATTGGAGTGGGTTGTGAATTTATAGGGTAATAGGGTGGGAAGTAATTTAATTCTAAATAAGTAATTATTAATGTTATTTTTTGGTATTGATAATGAATTTATTTTTTATCAATTATGAATTGGATTTTTTTTAAATAATAATTATTTTTTGGTATTGAAACTTAGGGCCCCATTAGGATGGCGGGAGGATCGCCCCTGCCGGGCCGGCGATAGCCGCCGCCGGCCCAGTGGGGGCGATCCGCCCACCATCCGTGCAAAAATGACCCCTCGCCATATTATAATGGCTGGGGGGTCCGCGGCGGGCAGAAAGACCATCCGATGCTTTTCCCCCCGGTCGATATGTCGACCAGGCAGAAAAGGGTTCCATATGGTGGGGGTGTCTAATAGACACCGCCAGCCATATTAGAATGTGGCTCAGCAGATACAAATGGTCCCCAGGGACTCCAGTGGGTGGGGGTACACATGGGGGGTAGCTATGGTACCCCACTGCAGTTCCATGCACAACATAGCAGGCACCACGCGGTGCCTGCCATGTGGTGCATGGAAGTGCACAACATGCCTCCCTGGCATTGTGGCGAGCGGTGCTGAGTGCACCACCCGCCACAATGTTAGGGATGCAGGATGCGCCCGCCACTGTGGCGGGTGCATCCTAATGGCACATACGGGACCCCCCGCCCCTTGTGCTAGTCCCTTGTTACGACAGGCACTTTGTCCGCCCGCCATCCTAATGTTCCCCTTAAAGTATTGTTCATTAATTATTTATTGGCAATTCATTTTTAACAATTAACATTTTTTGGATGTATCATACATTTTTTGTTAATTCATTATTAATTGGTAATTACTTTTTACTAGTTATTGTTTTTTGGTTTTGAAAATTAATTTATTGTTAATTCATTTTTCTTTGGTAAATAGTTTTTAATAATTATTAATTCTTGGTATTCATCACTAACTTATTGTCAATTAATTATTACTTGGTAATTAATTTCCATCAATTATTTATTGGTATTGATAATTAATTTATTGTTATTTAGTAATTAAAACATTATTTATTAAAAACAATTATTTTAATTATAAGTATGTTATTTTTAACCTCTACGCTATTCAACACTTTCCCTCCTTTTGCACTCTCTGGAGTGGGAATAGTAATTTTTACCCCCACTCTATCCAACACTTTCCTACTGTTGTACTCATTGGAGTGGGAATACTAATTTTTACATCTACGATATCCCACACTTTCCCTACTGTTGCACTCACTGGAGTGGAAATAGTCATTTTTACCTCTACGCTATCCCGCACTTTCCCTACTGTTGCACGGTCTGGAGTGGGAATAGGAATTTTTACCCCTACGCTATCCCACACTTTCTCTACTGTTGCACTCACTGGAGTGGAAATAGTAATTTTTACCTCTACATGATCCAATACTTTCCCTACTGTTGCACTCACTGGAGTGGGAATAGTAATTTTTACCCCTTCGCTATCCAACTCTTTCCCTACTGTTGCAGTCACTGGAGTGGGAATAGTCATTTTTACCCTTACGCCATCCCACACTTTCCCTACTGTTGCACTCACTGGAATAGGAATAGTAATTTTTACCTCTACGCTATCCCGCACTTTCCCTACTGTGGAACGGTCTGGAGTGGGAATAGGAATTTTTACCCCTACGCTATCCCACACTTTCTCTACTGTTGCACTCACTGGAGTGGAAATAGTAATTTTTACCTCTACGTGATCCAACACCTTCCCTACTGTTGCACTCACTGGAGTGGGAATAGTAATTTGTACCCCTACGCTATCCAACACTTTCCTTACTATTGCACTCTCTGGAATGGGAATAGTAATTTTTACCCCTACGCTATCCAACACTTTCCCTACTGTTGCACTCACTGGAGTGGGAATAGTAATTTTTACCCCTATGCTATCCAACACCTTCCCTGCTGTTGCACTCATTGGAGTGGGAATAGTCATTTTAACACCTACGGTATACAACATTTACCCTACTGTTGCACTGTTTGGAGTTGGAATAGTAATTTTATTCCCTCCGCTATCTAATATGTTTTGTATTATTTTAGATAATCTAGTATATAATTAATTTAAAAAATATATTTGTTTTTAATTTGTTACATATATGTATTTAATTTTTATTTATATTATTGTTTTGTGTCTAGATGTATTTATAATTTATTCATAGAATTAAATAATAAAGGTATTAAAATAATTATTTATACATATTAATAAGTAAGTGTATATATTATATGCATATATTAAGGGGTCAATTCCGATTCGGGAAACAAATCCGTACAATGATTCAAATTCGTAGCCCTTTCCGTACGAATCGTACAAATCCGTCCGAATCGCGTAGTACGATCCGTAGGAAAAAAATACGTCTGAATCTTTGCAAACCGTACGAAAAGCAAGGGAAAATCCGTACGATACGGACCCTGAAAGTGAACCGTACGAATCGTAAACATGTTGTACGACCCGACAAGTAGGATCCAGACCAGGGAATCAGAATGCGATTCGTACGGAAGACGACGCGTAGGAGTTGCGATTTGTACAGTAAACATCATGTATGAGCGAGCCACAAAATCAAATACGAGACAAACCCACACTGAACGAAGTGCACGCGAACACCCTAAAAAGTCACGTATGAGCGAGCCACAAAAACAAATACGAGACAAACCCACACTGAACAAAGCGCACGCGAACCCCATAAAAATGTCGCGTATGAGCGAGCCACAAAATCACATACGAGACGAACCCACACCGAACGAAGCGCATGCAAACCCTGTAAAACAGCACAAGGAGGTTATAAACGACCCGTACTACGAGAACGTCGCATTGGACACACAAATAAACAGAAGCAAATACAACTATACGAGCCTTACTGAACCACGCAGACACTGGAAAACAGCACAAGAAGGGTGAAAACGACTCACACAACACCACAAAACATGTCTCCAGTGTACAAACCATGGAAATGAATGTCCTGGGCAGATCCAAACAGGCAAACAGAGGGGCTAACTCAGAACCACCCCTTATAACGCACCCACCAAAAATTCAAACTAAGCCACGCCCACAAATGGACCAATAAAAAGGGTCCACACACACAAACCATGATCCTTTGCAACAGACCCAATTTGCAAGAGACACTGACAACACATCACCAACTGCACACATCCACCTTCACACATACCCACAATCACATTCAGACCCACACACACCCCCATTCACATTCAGACTCACACACCCACATCCATACACAGTCACCCCACACCATGTCCGCACAGAAGAATCCAAAGTTCACAAAGGAGGAGATGGAGATCCTTGTATATGAAGTCATCAGAGTCGAGCCACAGCTGTTTGGCGCATTGGTCAGACGGACCAGCATAGCTGAGAAAACACACCTCTGGGAGAGGATAGTCAATAGGGTGAATGCTGTTTCACCCATCAGACGCACAAGGAAGGAGTGCCAGGCCAGGTGGTACGATCTGCGGAGAATGATCAAGCAGAATATGGACGAGGAGTACCTACAGAGCCAGCACACTGGAGGTGGTGGTCCCCACAGACCAGTATAGTACCAGCCCTGGGAGGAGAAGGTGATGGCCCTGCTACCGCCGGTGGGAGTACATGGAATTGAAGGAGTCATAGAGCCTGGTGAGTACACAAGCAACTCATGTAACATGGGGGTAATGGCATCCACACCCCAAGTACAAAAAATGCCCGCACCAACCCCCAAGCATCCACCGCCCACAACTGCATCCAAAAACAATGCTAATGCCACTAACATGTGTATGCCCCATTGAGAAAGCAAGGCCATGCTAAATCCCATGCTACAGGAAGCACAGACCCAAAAATGGACGTCTGGTATGCTGGGAGGGTGGGTGTCACAAAATGCATTGTGGGACTCCAAATCAGACCCAATTGCATGGGCGTCTGCAGTGGGGGTAAGGGGGGCTCTTGCCCCCCCCCCCCCCCCGGATCACCAGTGCATCTGGTGTGGGCCCAGTCAGGGCCAGACCTAGTCCATCATGCTTTTGAAATGGTGACATTGTTCCTGGTGGCAGCCCCCTCCATTGGGTGGGAAGGGTACAAGGGGCTATCCGAGAAGGGTGCAAGGCAGAGGGCGAGAAGGGTGCAAGGGGGAGGGGAGAGTGTGCAAGACAGAGGGTAGAAGGGTGCAAGGTAGAAAAGGGTGCAAGGCGGAGGTGGAGCAGGGTACAAGGGGGAGGGGGAGAAGGGTGCAAGGTGGAGGGCGAGAAGGGTGCAAGGGGGAGGGCGAGAAGGGTGCAAGGCAGTGGGGAGAAGGGTACAAGGGGGATGGTGATGAAGTTAAAAATGTGCCCACCCCTATAAACATATCTGTGGACGACCATGCCCAATTTCCCTCATCCCATGTGGCCCCAGGAGACACCCATGCACCATGCTCAATGCACAGGGGGTGGGAAAGTACTGACAAGATAGCTGACACTGGGCCCTGGTGTAGGCAGCACAAGGCCCTCCTGTGACCAGTGCAAGCACAAACACCAGGACAACAAGGTCAGATATCTTGGACAGGAACTCACAACCACTGTCATGGCAGCATGCTCCATGGGGGTCAGCCACACCACGAGGGAGCCCCAGTTCCAAATCAGACTCCAATTATCAGCATGGCCTTTCACACACACACACCCCTTACACAAAATAGCCTCCTGTGACAGGCAATGGAGTGCCCCACTGTCACAATGCCCATGTAACACAACAAAACCAATACAGATCTGCTGAATCATCCAAGCAAAAAACTGCATGGTGCAGATTCCGAAGCCCCTTGCGCTTCTTTCACGCTGTCGTTGCGTCACTTTTGAGACACAGCGGCCGCACAAAAGTGGCGGCATGGTGCTGGGTATTTACAAGGGGACGCATCTGGGAGATGTGTCACGTTCTAAAGCCCTGCGCCAGAAGTAGGTGTTCTGGCGCAGGGGTGGGGTGGGGGGGGGGGGGGGAATTCTGGCGCATCAACACCTCCCAAAAGTGGCTGAGTGAAATCTGCAAGATTTCACTCAGTCGCTTTTAAGCACATGCTGCGTCAAAACCCTGCGCATGCTTGAAGCAGGCGTAAGGATTGAAGCAGCATTGTGCAGATAGGGCCTCACAGAGCATTGCTGGAGCTGCGTTGCGCTGGTGACGCAACTCCAGCAATGCGCCACTTCTTTGGCAAAGATGCATGACGCAGCTGTGCCATCTTTCCCCCATGGTGCTCCGCATTGTAAATGTGCCGCATCCATGCTGGCATAACTGTGGTGCACAATGACTGGCGAATCCCTGCTGATATGCAGGGCTATGCCAGTGATTGTAAATATGCCCCCACATGTCAATGACTCCTGAGCATAGATCTATCTGACCCCACAACATACCCATCCACAAGTGAACATTGAGGACAATCCAAAGCATAAAAAACTACCAGATGGAACTGTGCCAACTACAATGTGTATGAAAAATGGATGTTGCATTAAATGACATTAACATTGTATGTCTCTCACACCCACAGGGCAACATGCATACTCTACCCCCAACAATGGGGGAGATGATTCACAGTTCCAGGCTACGCAGGACCCTCATCCCACCGACAGCGACGCCTCTCACCACTCCATGGATGACCCCGACCAACCTGGCACCTCTGGTGCCCAAACCCGTGGATCAGCTGGATCAGGAACATCTGCGCCAACCACCACCATTCCTGCCACATCCCAGCAGACATATTGTAGCCCTGCCCACAGTCAACAACTGAGCCAGTCTGATAATGAGGGACAAGGTTAGCCGGGCACCCAGGAGGTGGCAGACAACACCATCACTGCCATCCCTCATGGGTCCCGTCGACCCGATGTGCCCACAACGGCAGGCCAGGCTCGTGTGGGCAGGGGTGGTGGGAGTGGCGGCAGGCGGAGGAGAGAACCTGACCAGCCAGCTGTAGGGCACGGTATGTCTCAACTACGCAACATCATGGAGGCATACCGGCGGGACACCAGGGAGATCAGCTAGGTAGTGGGGACCCTCACAGAGATCAAAAACCTGCAGGCCAAGCAACACGCCAGTCAACAAGAACACCAAGGACGGATGGAGGCAAGACTGGCTGAGCTCCTGGCGGTGCAAAGGGACATAAGCCATTCACTCCGTTGGATCGCAGACAACATGGAGCACCCTCCCTGTGTCACCAGGCAAGACACTTCTTGGCGAAAACCCCCACCAGGCACAGGGAGGGAGGAGGAGGAGGAATCGTCGACGGAGCATCCCATGCATCGTCTAGGCCTGCATATGAGGGTCCCCCAAGGAAGGTGGGTCGTCCACGGAAAAGACAGTGAGAGGCAGCGGTCCATGCGCATCTCCCAGGTCACCTGGACTTTGTGTGCAACAGCATCACCTCATTGACTGTCCAACTCTGCCACATGGACTTGCTGGTTGCTGTCGGATCAATGATGCCAAGCACTGTGGTCTGGATTCTGTTGACTCCAACTGCAAGGCATCACATCTCCCTCTGTGAACTTTGGATTCCCGGCATTGTTGTATAGCACCTATCACTCACGATTCACGCACCTCACAGATAAATAAACAAAACAACCCCAAGGAAAATTGATGTTGCAGTCATGTCAAAGTATGCCTGAGTGTGGAACAAACTCAAGCCATCCATACACTGGGATCGGAGTCATGTCGAGGACACACATAGGTCACATTGTATCATCAAAAACATATATGGAGCCCAAAACTCACCCATGATGTATCAAGCTGCTGATAGAGGGGTGGGGGGGCTGGCCATACTGCTCAGACAGACAGGTTTTGAAGAGTATCATGAAGGCGTAGAGGTCATGGGTCATGTGGAGGTGCCCGGGGAGGGAGTCCCAGGTCTGTTCGGTGAGGTGGAAGATCTATCTCCCGCATGCAGTTGTTCTGTGGATGTGATGAATGGTAGCCAGGGCAACGTTGGCTGGACGGAGTTGGGGCAATGGGGTATGGGATGAGAGACGTCCATGGTCGTTTTTGGGTCTGGGGTTGTGGAGTGCCTCCTGAGTGTGGCAGAGGAGTCTGAAGGTGATCATGCAGTTGACAGTGAGCCTATTTTAGGTATCTCATTGTGGACGGTCATGTGTCTGTGGCAGGGAATGTTTAGGATGAGGTGTGCGGATGCACCCTGGATGTGTAAAAGTCCTCCTGGAGTCTGGCTGTTGTTCCTGCATAGAGGGTGCTGCCATCGTTGACCCGGCTGGTGTCGTGGACCTGGGTGACTGTCTATCTTGCCTAGGAGTGGATCTATCTGAGGATCATTTGCAGCATGAGGAGGGTGTTGCAGCATGAGGTAGAGATGGTGTTGAGTTGCATTGTAATTGTGAGAGAGGAGTCTACGAGAAACACCAGCATGCGTGCGTGGCCACTGGGTGCTGGTGCGCGGCCCAGGCCGGTGGGACACAAGGAGTTGTCCCAGCCGTAAGGGGACAATCCTTAGATGATGACCTGGGTCTTTGCTGAGGGTGAGGAGCAGCTGGGTGTCAATGGCATAGGACATGATGATGAGGTCGTGTGCGCATGTGATGGTGGAGAGGGGGTCATGGAGACATTGAAGATCGTCACGCTGATAGATGAGCCCTGGGGCATGGGCCATATGACCCCAGTGTACTACGTGCTGAAGGGGGGAGGCGGACTCCCTGGGCCTTGCTGGTGAGGTACCTGGCGATTAAATCCTGGGCCCTCCTCTGGATCCCAATGTTGGAGATGTGTGATTTGACAGTGTGGTAGCACATGGTGTAGAATGCCGTTGAGAGGTCGAGAGAGTGAGGGTGGTGGTCTCACCATTGTTGAGCAGGGTCCAAAATGTTGGTGGTGGCAATGAGGCCAGTTGCAGTGGTCTGACTATTGTGGAAGATGGACAGGGGCGAGTTGCCTGGATGTGTTTGCTTGGAGGGAGTTGGTCAGTTGCTCGTTGACTATCTTCGAGATAAAATTTGCCGGGTAGGGAAGCAGGGTGATGTTCCAGGAGATCCTGTGGTATTGCCGTCCATTGTTTAAGAAGCGCCTGGGTCTCTACATGCCTCCAGCTACCATGGAATTTGGCGTACTCAAAGGAGACATTCATGACGTGCTGGAGGTGGGCTTCAAGGATGGGGCATGCTGTGATTGAGATGTTGTGTGGGAAGGGTCCTGATGGAGAGCCGGAGTGGATGGTGTACATGAGCCGTGTGGTGTCTTTGCTGCTGACGGGAGTCCAGGACCGGAGGCGGGTATGTCCCATGAAAAATAGCGCTGTCTGCCTCTTTGTGGCGAGGCTGTTGTGTATGTCCACGAGCTTGCAGTGGTAGAATGTTGCGAGGGATTCCCCTGGCCTTGCAATGGTGGGATGTCTTTTGGATGGAGAGCTGGAGTTAGATAGTTCACTCACGATGCTGATGGGCTCCTTGATGTTGTGTGTGTTGGTGCCTATGCCCTACCTGAAGGATATCCTCTTGTCCATGCTGATGATATGGTGATGTCTGTGTGTGGCGAGTTTCAGGGCTGAAAGGTAACTGGTTGATTGTTTCGCAAGGTATGCACGAGAGTCCGTCTACATCTGTATGAGTCCAGTATGTCTGCCTTGTCCCAGGTGGCTTAACTGTTGCTGTGCTTCACAGGAAAGTCCGCCAATGTGGCAAGAGTGTTAGATCTGTCGCTGATCCAGTGTGTGAGGTTGCAGGGAGTGGCGGTGGTGTTGGTTGGAGTGTCATGGGCGAGGGATCCACACAGCTCGTCTGTGGTGACTTAGATCAAGCATCTTTGGGGGATCTGTAGCGGAGTGTGGGGCAGTGTGTTGCTTGTCGGAGAACTTGATGCAAATGTTGATGTACCAATGAAGGATGGTGGTGTGGTTGTCCTCCAGCCAGAAGTTGCTGTCCCCAGCCACATGTAGTCTGTGGAGGTGAGGGCCTGCGTGTAGATGTATTTGTTGATGGCTTAGCGAAATTGTGGGTGGAGGCCTGGAGATCTGTGGATGACTGTTAGTTTGAGGGTGGTCAGGGTGTTGGTGTGAAACCTGAAGTGCAGGTGCTTGACAATGCTGAGTGTGTCCTTGGTGTTGTATGTGACTCTGAGGGTGTACTTCTGAATGAATTGCAATTCATCCTCCTGGATTGATGGTGCGGTCCCTGCAGGTGATCTTGTATCCGTCTGTGATGGCAATGTTGAAGTTGTGTGCTGAGGATGTGTTCAACCAGGTTACTGTATTGAAGGTGATGTGTGGGGCTGTTGTGTTGAGGAGGTAACAGAGTCCAATGGCGTGCTGGTGGACGGAGCGGGTGTGAAGTAGAGGCACATGACCTGGTTGTACGAACATGGTGTGGTAGGCGGGGCAACGTTGTGTAGGCAGTAGGAGTTGCACACCCAGCATGCAATGCTGTTGTGTGTGCCCTTAGGGGTTGCCTGATAGCAGGTGGTTGATTGTCTGGTGCTCATTGCTTCGAGGGTGGCTGGAGCATGAGTCTGTTGTGTTACGTGGGTCATGCAAGCACCAGAGGGTCTTGCACTGTGCACGTTGCAGGCGTTGACGGTCCTGCCTTTGTCATGGCGTTGGTGCAACAGTGGCACAGACAAGCTGCTTCCTGCATCAAGAATGGGTGGAGGGAGGGAGGAGCATCTGGGAGGCGTGTGTGTTTCAGAATCATGGCCCTCGGTGGGGCAGTACCGCAGGGGAGGCAGCAGCAGGAATGCGTGAACACCTGATGATGGCAGGGGTAAGAAACTAGGCAAAAACTAGCACACAAAGACAAGTAGGTTAGAAAGTCACAGTGTAACAGGTGTATGGAAATGAAGGAGTGTCTGGTTCCTCATGGGTCACTCAAAGAAAAAGGATGAACAATAACCAAAAATGACGGGCACAGGATCAGGCTCCAAAAGGCCAAGCTGTGCACAGGACACACAGTGTCAGCAGGTGTTGCCTGCCCGTTATGGGTAGCAAGCAGCACAAATACATACACAACCAAGTACTTAATGCACAATAGGGATCATTAGGCATGAAGAACTGCATGCATATTGCCAAAGTACACATACTCCTATATGCACTATCTTTGACAGTTATGCCATAGATGACGCATGCAAAGTGGCAAGAGATCTGCGGTGACAGAGATGAGGCACATTGTACTGTGGTGAACACGTTTACTACACCAACGGATCAAGTATGTGTTTTTGGCCATGCTGCATGAGCCAATGTCCATGGCCAGTGCCATTGGTCAGCGGAAATTAACAGTCATGTAATGAGTCTACCTGTACGAATGCACGAATGCTCACTGGTACTGCCAAAAGATCCTCAGCCAAGCCTGCACTTAAGGCCTTGCATTGGCTTCCAATCCGAGCTTGCATAAAATTCAAATCCCTCTGCATTGTGTTTGAAGCTTTGCAAGGATCGGGCCCTCCAATTCTTAGGGACCTGGTTCGCCCTTATAAACCAACGTGAGCCCTTCGCTCGGATGATGGTAACTTTGTGGTGATACCCAGAGCAAAAAAGGTGAGGTCCGGCGGCCGCCGGTTCTCCATTAACGCAGGCCAATTATGGAATGCTCTACCGCTGGCCCTGCGGAAAGAACCTAACCTAGCGAGATTCCGCAAAGCATTGAAGACTCACCTTTTCCCCCTGTAGGCTTTCTCTTCAGTTACATTTGGTGGTGGTCCTGTGTTTCGTTTTAGCGCTGGGACGCTCGAGGGCAGCCATGCGCTTTATAAATTCCTTTTCATTTCATTTCATTTCATTTCATTTCATTTCACTGCTGGTGATCCAATGTGCACAGGACTGCCTGTGACTGTCAGGGCCTTGAATCATCGGAAACGTGTGATGCTCAAAGGGGTCCATCTCCCGATAGCCCCTTGGACTGAGTAGAGATGACAGACTCAAAAGGGTGATCAGGCGAGGGAAGGAAAGGAAGGGAACAGCAGGGAGGGAGGTCTGAACCAAAGGTAAACAAGCATAAGGATTCTACACTTCTTATCACTGAATCACAAAATACCTCAGGACCTATACTGTAACAGTAACACCTGTAATGGAAAACAACAGCCACTGTATCCTAGTTGGGATCACATAATGAAAGTGCTAGTGGATCTGAGGATTGAACAAGGAAATTACTACACACTTACAAAGAAGGCAGTCCATACGTTTCCAAGTATTTATCCAGCAGTTAGCAACATACCCAAAAAGGTCTTAAGAGCCACGTACCTGGGGAATTGGAGCTTTTTTCCGGATGAGCACTACAAGTCCCTGCTGTGAAAACAGAGATGAACAATCCACATCAATTCATAGCACATGTAAAGTTGATGAAACACCATAACACACCAAAGATAATGCTGTAAGAGTTGCAAAAGAAATGGCCAATAGTATCATCCTGTTCCAAGGATTGTGCAACTAGCACAGGGATCACAGGAAAAACCTAAAAGGTAGCAGAGTATTGCAGCGATATGAGGGGGTATAACGCTCTGCAGGCTGCTTCAAGAAAATTAAAGGCATGCGGTAATCCAGAAATTCATAGTGTATTAATAAAGTCCAATAAACAGAAATTCAAATGCGCTGCTGCGCGTCTCACGCAAAGCCAACAATCCGTAGTTCCCCCAGGGAATCAGGTAGGGTCAAGAAGGGAAATTACTCAGCCCCCGCAAGAACCTTAAGAAGCTTGTCCAATGAGGGAGGGAATTAGGTAAACACAAGGAAGCCCCACAAGAGCCAGTCATCGGCTCGTCCAACTGGGCTCTGAAATGCCAAACATAACAAGCTGCTGGTCCGGAACTCAACAGAGAGTAATGAGGAGCGATGGCGCAAATGCACCCCTACCATGACCAGGATATGCAGGACGCCACAAGAGAATCCTGGAATTAACGGCACCCGACTGGTGCCAAGGAAGCGTTTACATTCGCTTCCACGCAACGTTGTGATGTCATCAGCACCAAGGTATTGGCTTCATGGGAAATTAAATTTATCATCCACTTACCGAGAAGGCTTGCACCGCAGTGTTCTCCACCGACCCTGAGGTAGCGACGTGACAGTGACATGACATACTGGCACAAATGGCAATGCATCCATACGAACAGACTCACTGGACAGTTGACAGAACATGTGGGGCATACGCTGGCCCCCACCTTCACAACATGGGTGTTGGAAATCCAATTGTACTGGCACACAAGATTAAGTGGGTGAGCCAAACACATCCTGCTGAGCACAGAGAGGCTGCAATTCCCCATAGAGCCTGTTGTTGTGATGTCCCACACAATGTCAACCCGTGGCATCCGCAAATGTGTCAGGGTCAAGGTTTGCACACATTGATGCCTTCACCAGAGTCCACACTCCAATACAGATGACTGTCACGAAGGGTGATTGTCATGTCATGGGAGTGGTCCAATATTTAATTAGATCCATGGTGATGAGACATGTATGCATGGTACTACAACATGCACAGAAACAGTTTCCACAGATTCCCAAAGCGTACCAACACCAAAAAGCCTGTTTGGATCTCTTACCTGAACTGACATTTACACATGTCCGTGCATGGAACGCTGTTTCAGCCCACATTGCAATCATCATGAGGAATAGTAGGACAAAGATGACACGAGCAGACAACAGGCACAGCAACTTCAGGTATGACAGACTCACCGGTAAAAATATTTGCAATTGACATGGGCAGTGACGAAACATGAACAATGTAGGACACATGCAAATTTCAAAGATAGTCATTGCGCATTACTGTGTGGCCTTACATCAGCTCTCGAGTGACACATCAGAACACACATCAAAGTCACTTTCAGCTGGACACACACATTGCAACACATGCCACTCAATGCTACAAGCTTGCTCACTCATACCCAGTGACTCACAATTATGAGAAGAAGTTGCGTATAAGCTGACTCTGGATATCATCCTCCTCCTCCTCATCACTTGCATCGTGACCAAGCCCTTGATCCTCAATGGGTAGATGTTCCTGCTCCTCAGGATCCAGGATGAGTGGCACTGCCTTCTCAACTGCCATGTTGTGCAGCATGCAGCACACAATGAAGATCTTACAGACCTTGTCCGGTGCATATGGGAGGGATCCGCCGGTCTTATCGAGGCACGGAATCGGCTCTTCACGAGGCCAAACGTCCTCTCTATCACTCGCCTGGTCTGCCCGTGTGCATTATTGTACCGCTAATCTGCAGCTGTTCTTGGGTTGCGGAGAGGTGTCATTAGCCATGGCATGTTGGGATATCCCGAGTCCCCTACATAGATACATCATGTAAATAAGTGGCTCAAGAGATGCCGTAAGAGCAAAAGATAATGAAACACACAGGACAAACAGAGTTTACCCACCAACAAGACATGCCCGCTCGTTGCGCAGCTGCAGCATCATTTGTGGCACCCTGCTATGCCTCATGATGAATGCATCGTATGCTGATCCTGGAAAATGTGCACAAACTTGGGAAATCAGCATGTTAGCAAGACACACCATAAGGGCATTTACTGAATGGTAATGTTTACGGTTGCGGTAAGCCTGCTCCTGTGCCTGTGGTGGCACCAAAGCCACATGTGTCCCATCAATGGACCCAATGACATGTGGCATCCTTCCCAGGGCATAGAAATCACCCTTGACATCTCTCAACTCTTCAGGAGTTGGAAATTTGATGAATTCATCAATGTGCTACAACATGGCTGCCTAAACATCACGCAGGACACGGCTGAACATCATCTGTGACATTCCACCAATATCAGCTATGGTTAATTGAAATGTACCTGTTGCAAAAAAAGTAGGGCTGCCATCACCTTTATCTTGGGGGTCAACGCAGTAGGATACCTGTGTTGTGGTTGAAGATGTGGTGCCAGCTTGTTTGTCAACTCCTGAATCAAATTTTGAGTGAATCTGTAACGTCGGATGCAGGCACGTTTCCTCATGGTCACCAAGTCTGAGAATGGCCTTGGTAGAGGCGGTGCCCTGCAGGACATATTTGGGAATAATGGAGATTGACAGTCAGCCAACATCAATGGCAATGTACATAGCACATGCAAAACTGCTACTAGACATCAGGTCACTATGTAGTCTGGCATGTGCAATACATCCAGGACACATATGCCAGCTTGCTATCACTCCTACGAAAAGCCAGATACACCTGTTGATTGACAACTCAACATGACATGCCCTGAAACGAGCTGCTAGGCCGGTCTGAGTGAACAGCCCGACATATCACCGGAGTGACACACATCACAATACCTGCAGTGGAAGGTTGTCATCCCATACAGACAGCTGACTGCAAGGCACACGCACAGGTCACATGGAATGTCAAATGTACATATCTAACACATTGCGATTAAGGTGTACACTTAATAACAAAACAACACAGCCATTGACACGACGCAGACATGTATGCCTGGGGAAATATGATGTCTAATGCACTCAGACCCAACAGCTGTGGGAATCCACATGTGGCATGGTGTGCGTAGATGTGAACCATTCCCATGTCAACACAGACCCATGTTAGATGCACCAACAGCAGATGCAGTTTACGGAACACAAACAGCAAGCTCAATATAACACATGACACACACCTGACATAGTCACATAGGGTCATGCTGAGCGTGACATGTTAGTTGATAAAGTGCCCCAGTCCTTGCCATCATGAGACAGGTGCCAGTAGTGATGACTGTGCCATCCCAGTGTTGCTGTGCATGACACAATAGGACTAATGATACACATGTGACAAGTGTCATGATGATATGTGCCACATAGTGCCCCATCACACATGACATGTGTCCACAGGTCATCACACATCGATTGTGAAACAAGATTAGAGGCCCTGTGCTATGTCACCGTCTGCCACACCTAGGGCCTGCACATGAAAGTATGCAATGACAAGTACTTGATAGACATCCTTGTGCAAACCGTACCCGTGCATTCGCATCAGTGTATGAAAAGCACCGTGTGAAACGCAGCATACCCCTGCATGTGAAACGCACCATGTGAAACGCACCGTACCCCTGCATTCGCATCAGCGTGTCAAACGCACCGTACCCCTGCATTCGCATCAGCGTGTGAAAGGCACTGTGTGAAACGCACCGTACCCCTGCATGTGAAACGCACCATGTGAAACACACCATACCCCTGCATTCGCATCAGAGTGTGAAAGGCACTGTGTGAAACGCACTATAACCCTGCGTGTGAAACACACCATGTGAAATGCACTGAACCCCTGCATTCGCATCAGCGTTTGAAAGGCACCGTTTGAAACTCATCGTTCCCCTGAGTGTGAAACGCACCATGTGAAACGCACCATACCCCTGCATTTGCATCAGCATGTGAAACACACCATACCCCTGCATTCGCATCAGCGTGTGAAACGCACCGTACCTCTGCATTCGCATCAGCATGTGAAACGCACTGTACCCCTGCATTCGCATCAACCTTTGAAATGCACCGTATCCCTGCAGGTGAAACACACAATGTGAAGCGCATCATACCCCTGATTTCGCATCAGCGTGTGAATGGCACCGTGTGAAACACACCGTACCCCTGCGTGTGAAACGCACCATGTGAAACGCACCGTAACCCTGCATTTGCATCAGCGCGTGAAACGCACCACACCCCTGCATTCGCATCAGCGTGTGAAACGCACCATACCCCTGCGTGTGAAACGCAACATGTGAAACGCACCGTACCCTTGCATTCGCATCAGCGTGTGAAACGCACCGTACCCCTGCATTCACATCAGCGTGTGAAACGCACCGTACCCCTGCATTCGCATCAGAGTGTGAAACGCACTGTACCCCTGCGTGTGAAACGCACCATGTGAAACACACCGTACCCCTGCATTCGCATCAGCGTGTGAAAGGCACTGTGTGAAACGCACCGTACCCCTGCACGTGAAATGCACCATGTGAAATGCACCGTACCCCAACATTCGCTCAGCGTGTGAAACGCACTGTAACCCTGCATTCGCATCAGCGTGTGAAACGCACCGTACCCCTACTTTCCGGGCGTGTGTGCGCATTGTATCACTATTGTAATGGTGCCATACGCGAGTGGGTGAAACGCACTGTACACATGTGTGGATCTCAAAATTACTTAGGGGACACATAGGGGACGAGTAGTAGTCCCTGAATGCATCCTGGGTGTCATGGATACTGAGTTTTGAGTAGCTATGTGTCCAACAGGTGTCCTGCAAAAGTCAGTTGGCCCAAAAAATACAATGTTGCAAAATGATTGTTGAGCTGAAGCTCAAATCTTAAACGATGCGAATGCGTGTCAGAGCCGTATGTTTAAAGGGATTGGAGAAAATGTACGATGCGAACTAATCTGACCTATCACTCTGTACTCCTCCAACTGAAAGCCCCTCAGCAGCACTGATTTAAGGCAGCATGAACCCCTGAGAGGGTACTTGCCTGCACAACATTGGAGTGGACCACACTGCTGCTGTCTCTGCATCCTCTGTCTCCTGCAATGGCACGTACTATGGTGAGAACCCCAGCCTTCACAGAGGAGGAGAACCAGGCCCGCTGGACATCCTCCTACCACAGTACCTCAAGCTGTATGGGAGACCAGAGGAGCAGGTGAGTGCTGACTCCACTACCTTTGACTGTGCAACTGTTGTGTGAGTGTCACAACCGGCATTGTGTATTGGTGGGACAGACATGCAATGTGGTTTGGAGTGAGTCCCAGGGGGTGTACATGGTGGTGTCTCTCATGCAGAGCATGATGTAGTTCATGTGTGTTCACTCCTCACTTGCATTGTGCTTACTGTGACATTCGCGGCATATTGAATGACACATTCAGCCGTGCCAGACCTTGGTGGCTTTATTTAAAAATGTCCTGAGGTGGAACAGTGGTCCCCCCGGTGTGACAGGTGACTGTACTCACAGATGTTTATGACTTGAGTGGACCTGTGCTGAGATTGTTCAAATGATGTGTACAACCTCATGGACATTGATGTGTGTGAATGTGCCTTGTTATGTGGGTGAGTGTGTATGTGATGTGTTTCACCACTGCTGCATGGTGCATGCAGCAGCTCTACCCATCTGGTATGACAAGTAAGCAGTGCTGTGTACCTGACTTGCAAAGCTGGCATGACACCTGTGACACCCCAGTCGCAAATGGCACATTTGCAAAGTGAGGATTGTATCCGCTGTTGTCAGTGACAGGCGAGTGATCAGTGCCAGGGTGTGTCTGTCTGGTCTGCTAAGGGTTCTTCAGTGGAGTGGGATATGTGACTGCTTGGCACGTGCTGTCCCACACCCTGCAGTTGCATGAGTTGCCCAGTGTGTGTCATGATCAGTGAATGTGTTGCACCCATTACGCCATCTGTTGGCTTTCAATGCCATGTAGTGCATTGGGGCTTGCACACAGGCCAAATTCACATGGACAATGATGCAGGCCCTGTCAGCATCCTATGCCCTGTTCATATTATCAAAGATGTGCAAGTGTGTGTCTTTGGGACAAGGAGCAGGTGTAGTGATGTTGTTTCACTGTGTCTTCCTGACAAGTAACTACCTACGAGTAGGGGGAAATCTGGCAGGACATCATCAGGGCCGTCAGGTGTGCGGGGGGCCCTCGCCGGTGCCTAAGGAACGTACAGAAAAGGTGGCAGGACATCCAGTGCTGGACCTGGCGTATCGCCCGGATCCAGCTGAAGTTGTCACGTCCACGCCGGCATGGTGGACGCCGTCACATGACCCCCCACATGCTCTGTGTCCTGGCGGTGGTGTTCCCAGACCTCGATGGGCAGTTGCAGGAGAGACAGCAGCAAGGAGGGGGTAGGTACATGGCTGTTTGTTGTGTTGTCTGTCACCTGCTTTTTGAAGTGCTCTGAAGCCTGGCTACACTTCCACAGTTGGGGTATCAGCTCAGACAGGTTATATGTGCAGTGCCTTTTAAGCGCCCCATAGTCACCTGGTGCTCATATCCATCCCTTCCCCTCCTTAACATGTGTCCCCTTGTCTGTGTGTAATCACATTTGCACATGTTCATCTAGGTTGCAAGAAAATCAGACTGCACATTGATTTCAGTATCATGTGGGAGGGTGGTGGGACCTTGCCTGTGCCATGACATGTGCACTATGTTGGTGCTCCATATTTGTTGGCACTGATGATGACTCTCAACATAGGTGTGTAAGTTTTCAACTGCACACACTTGCAGCATGCATGACCTATGTAGTGTCCTCAGACATGATGTACATCAGTGGGAGATATGCATAGTGCCATGACGGTTGCTCATGGTACAGTCAGCTCATTCCAGACCCATCGAATCAGTGTACCCACTGCAGTCCCCTGAGACACCCTGGCCTCCTAATCATGTGTGTCATCCAACACTGTGCCCATTCTATGTGGGTTCAGCATGGGTCTGCCTCTGTGGCATTGGTCCCTGGCATAGTTTGTATTTTTCCTGTGTCTGCTACATGTGTCCACTGGACAGGGATACAACATTTGGCTTGTGCATACTCACACTGAGCAGTGCCTGTGTGCCTATTCACAACAATCTGTTGATGGTTGCTTGTCACAAATATGTATTGCCAGCCCCACAAGGTGATGTTGGGTTACTTTTGGAATTGTTGCTGCACAGTTTTTGTAACCCCGATTCAGAGGTCTCACTTCTTGAGCTGTATCAATCACATTGACTGAGGCATGGGGGTGTTGTGCGGAAGAGGTCTACATGCGCCCACCTGATTTAGCCTTGCCAGGTCTGACCTGTGGGAGAGAATTGGTTGAACAATGATTCACCATGCACGGCCCCTGTGATGGTGGCCAGTGATTTCATTTGGAGCTTTGCAGCCTATGTTGCTTTGTTCCAGACATGATTCAGACTCATACATTTTTGCCACATGTATGTAGTTCAGATGCAACACTGTTTTGTCTTTGTGTGCAGACATCTGTGTCGACATTTTGCCTGGGGATAAGGGTGTGTTCACAATGCAGCAATGATTTTGTTCATCACAATTGCAGGCCCATTAGCTTAAGCATTTTCCTGAGTTGGGACATGTGTGCCACTCCACATGACAGCCAGTATGTTTTATGTGCAAGCAACTGTGTCATCAGGGAATGGATGCCCATGTGAGGACTGACATATTTGAAGTTGTGTCACATGAATGATTGTACCTTGGCACTCACAACACTTGTTAAAAGTTGTTCATGTTTATGTGTTAATATGACGATTTGTGTAAATAACACTTATGTGCCTTCATGATAGATGTCTCACAAGGTAGTGCACACAAAACGACATTTCCACTTTCATGTAAGACGCTGGCACCTTTTCAAAGAGGCCAGTGTTAGTGATAAATGGTGTGCCTTGATCTCCATATACATGTTCCCACAGTGGTCTTGGGGTATTGAAAGTCCTTTGTTGTCGATTACCCAACCTAAGGAGTGTCAAGACATCAAGACATCCGTTGGCCCATGTATATGGACAATCTGCAATGCCATTTTTTCTAACAGTGTTTTATTTTGAAGGGTGCCAGCTTTTTCAATGAATGTTGAAATGTTTTTAGTGTGCATTTCCTTGTGAGACATCTTTCATGCAGGCACATAAGTGATCTTTTAACAAAATGGTGAATTACCACATTCAATACATGTCGATTGTGTAAAGTTTCGTGAGTCCCAAGGTACCAACATTTATTCAAATTTAATTTTTGACCAATGTACTTACAGGGCTCTGAGTGTAGTGATACCTTGGGGAGTGAGGTTATTTAGTTTACCCTGAGGGGCACCACTACTGTTTCTTTCTTGGTGAACAAGAGGTGGCATCACTTCATTGTATTGATCTGCTCTCCTGTAAACAAACCCTAGCTTCTCTGTGTATTTCTCATTCAAGTTGTGGCTTGGTGTGTTCTTTGGATCCTTGTGTCCAAGTAGAATTGTGTCTATACCAACTGGGCAGTACAAGGCTCAAATATGTGCTGTAACTCATGATGCATGGCATGATTTGCAGTGTGACCTATTGATTTTGTGCTCATGTGTCAGATGTGTACAGGTGACTGATGAATTTCTGTTTCTTCTCCTTGCCCACAGCATCCTCGTCCGAAACTGGAGGAGCCAGTTGCACGGACCAGGAGGAAGGACCCAGCCACAGTGCCACCAGCGTGGAGGAGGCAGAGGGAGCCAGTGGCACGGAGGGTGAGGGGAGTCAGTCTGCGGACCTGTTGGAAGGCGACACATCTTACCACACCGATGGATCCGATTCTGACTCCCAGGAGGAGTCTGTCCCCGTGCCCTCCAGCACCATCTCCACCCTCCCAGTTGCTCCTGTTCCTTCTGTCCGTGCAGCCCCCATGTCTCCTTCAGCCCCGGCACCGCAGACCCTGCCCCTGTCACCCCTGCTGCCCTCAGTGCAGAGTCTGTGGACTTACTCCACCAGTTACAGGGTGGTCAGACAGCGAAGCTGAATGTCCTCCATGTCCACACACAGATCCTGACACTGTTGTTGTCTTTCATGGAGGGCATGTCAGCAACGCTGTCTGACCCACGTCGGATTATGCAGTCCATGGACTCATCACTGATGGCAGCAGTTTCTCTCCTGCAGCGGTCCGTTCCCCCCTTCTTCGGACCCATCCACACTCCCCTCTCCCATACCCGTCCCACGCACACGCAGGATGACACCATCACACACCCCAACAGACACAAGCAGCACACTCCCACAAAAGGCGAAGCGCACACCTCCTGGCATGCACAATCAGGGGAATGCAGGCACACCCACAGGGACTGGGGTTAGATCGCATACACGTAGCCAGAGTCACAGTCTGCAACCATCACAGCCCTCTCCCTCCACCCCCATAGTGTCCTGCAGGGGTTGGTCTGGACGAACTGGCAGCAGTGTGCAGCGCAAAGTATCTGTCCACCTTTTGCGCTCCACAAGCCACTGAGGAGGATACGTCCACCCCTGCACCTACCACACCTACCCTTCCTACTCCTGTCCCTGCGGTGCCTGGTCCTGCCCCCGATGATGCCCCCAAGGGTCAACATCCCATTAGCTACTCCATGTGCAGGCAAGTTAAGGGTAGACGGCCTATCCAACGTCCCCCTACAAGGACATTTGTGTGGACTGGCCATTGGCCTTATTTGAGAAAGGACTCATTTTTGCACATCGTATATTTTCCAGCTGAATAAAGCCTTTTATTTTACGTTCTACACTATTGCATTTCAGGTACTTGATGTTGGTGATGAGGGGCCTGGAGTTGGTGTCATGGTAATGTTTTGGGGTTCTGAAAGATGTTTTTTGTTGATGGTCATGAGTTGGACCATGGTATCTGTGTGCCATCACAATGTCTCTGCAATTAATCATTGGTTGTGTGTGTTCAGTTTGGCTAGAGACATTGTCCCAAGGAGTGTTCCTTCCTCTGTGGTACCTGACATCTTCACTGCAGACAGTTGCACAATTGTTGTGCTGACACGTGTGCACATTTCCTTTTTTGGTGACGGTTCCCTTCAACAATGGCCATGCCTGCTCACAGATGTCTACTGCTCATTCGTCTGTGCCATGCTTGCAACTCACTGTACTTGTGTTTTGAGTATGTACAAATGGCTTTAGGGACACATTCACCCTTTTCACCACTATGCATGTGTGTAATCACAGCCTACCCCTATGTTGAGAATGGTTATGCAGTGTATTTGGGCACATGACTCGCAATTTTGTGCATTTTATCTAAGAGGTTTCAACCCTATCCCTTCAATGAGAGACTACATCTTGGTGGTCTGACCACCACGTGGACATTCATGTCAGTCCTGGGATGTGCGTGACAGTGTGTGTTCCCTTTCCCTCTCTTTGTTTGGTAGGCTGTTACATCACTATACACTATTGTGTCATGATGGTCGGGTGTGTATTTCGCCCGCAGCCTCCATGGGTGGGTATGCATGTGGAATTTGACATCACACCCACATGTGGTGTATCACGCAGTGTGTGAAAGTAAGCCATCCTCCAGGGAGTGAGACACTGCTGTAAGTGATGTGTTGCAATGGCACTATCATTATAGTCACAAGTTAGGGATGTGCACATACCCCCATGTAGTTGTGGTATGCTGATGATGAAGTACCCCCCCCATATATCTGAGCGCTGCTGGTAGTCATATCCACCCACCCCTCATATGTCTGGGCAGTGCTGGGAGTCATATCCACCTACCCCTCATATGTCTGGCCTCTGCTGGGAGTCCTCTGCACCCACCCCTATACTGTTGGCCTCTGCTGGGAGTCATATCCACCCACCCCTCATATGTCTGGCCTCTGCTGGGAGTCATATCCACCCACCCCTCATATGTCTGGGCACTGCTGGGAGTCATATCCACCCACCCCTCATATGTCTGGGGACTGCTGGGAGTCATATCCACCCACCCCTCATATGTCTGGCATCTGCTGGGAGTCCTCTGCACCCACCCCCATACTGTTGGCCTCTGCTGGGAGTCATATCCACCCACCCATCATATGTCTGGCCTCTGCTGGGAGTCCTCTGCACCCACCCCCATACCGTTGGCCTCTGCTGGGAGTCATATCCACCCACCCCTCATATGTCACCCCTCATATGCCTGGGCACTGCTGGGAGTCATATACACCCACCCCTCATATGTCTGGCCTCTGGTGGGAGTCCTCTGCACCCACCCCATACTGTTAGCCTCTGCTGGGAGTCATATCCACCCACCCCTCATATGTTTGGCCTCTACTGGGAGTCATATCCACCCACCCCTCATATGTCTGGCCTCTGCTGGGAGTCATATCCACCCACCCCTCATATGTCTGGGCACTGCTGGGAGTCATATCCACCCACCCCTCATATGTCTGGGCACTGCTGGGAGTCATATCCACCCACCCCTCATATGTTTGGCCTCTACTGGGAGTCCTCTGCACCCACCCCCATACTGTCGACCTCTGCTGGGAGTCATATCCACCCACCCATCATATGTCTGGCCTCTGCTGGGAGTCATATCCACCCACCCCTCATATGTATGGGCACTGCTGGGAGTCATATCCACCCACCCCTCATATGTCTGGGCACTGCTGGGAGTCCTCTGCACCCACCCCCATACTGTTGGCCACTGCTGGGAGTCATATCCACCCACCCCTCATATGTCTGGGCACTGCTGGGAGTCATATCCACCCACCCCTCATATGTTTGGCTTCTACTGGGAGTCCTCTGCACCCACCCCATACTGTCGACCTCTGCTGGGAGTCATATCCACCCACCCATCATATGTCTGGCCTCTGCTGGGAGTCATATCCACCCACCCCTCATATGTCTGGGCACTGCTGGGAGTCATATCCACCCACCCCTCATATGTCTGGCCTCTGCTGGGAGCCCTCTGCACCCACCACCATACTCTTGGCCTCTGCTGGGAGTCATATCCACTTACCTCCATACTGTTGGCCACATGGGGTTGATGGCGTGTGTGTGCCTCGTATCACTATTGTGATGGTGCTATACGCGAGCCCATGAAACGCACCGTACCCCAACATTCACGGCGTGTGTGAGCATCGTATCACTATTGCAATGGACCCTGCGCTACGTGCGAGGCCCGATCCGGCCCTTCACTGCACTCTCCCCAGGCCTCCAAAGTCCACCTCACATCAGCGCTGGCGGGGGCGTGCACTGGCAGTCTTCTCCGAGCATCAGCGTGCTCACCAGGCCCATCCGCCAGCTCAAACCCCCCAGTATCCCCACTCCTCTTTGCAAGGATCCCGGTGCCAGGGAAGGTCTCCCACGGGCCCCGCAGGTTCTGCCATCCATGCTCCACCTCAGGTGAAAAAATCCCTAAAGAGAACTCCCTTCCTCTACCGTCTCATATTGAAAATGGATTACGTTTTCGACATTTTCCTGGGTGAGAAATAGTCACAGAAGAGTTATACCCACCAAAATCTACCATTCAGGAGCGGCTTCCACTTAGCAGCTGTAACCACAACAAGGGTATACAGGTTTCTGCCCCGCCCTGATTGAGATAAGAGGGTCATATTTACACTCACTGTTTCATGTGCACCTCACATTTTTAACATGATGGTCCTGATGAAGTGCTAACGACCTATGGGCGACTGTAGCGCGAAACATGTTGGCCTTGATCATTGACACCTAGGCAAAGTAGGTCTTTTGAGTCAATAGTTTATGCAGTATTGACTGCCAAGGGTATACTTTTGAATCTTATCGCTGCATGTTTACCCTTGCATTAATTTTGCTCTACTACACGTGCACTAACTTTTATTACCCTCCTTTTGACCCACTCCCCACACACCCGCATGCACCATCCGGCAATTCTTCCGTTGTTGCAGTACGTTGTTCTCACCGTATGCACCATCGTCCGTTTCTGTGCACCAGCTGGTAGGCGTACTGGACTGGGATGACACGGACGATGTGGTTTATGGCGTGTATGTCGCGTACCGGGGATACGGTTCGGGTTGGACTCTGCTTTTACGGACGTTTTGAGCTCCCGTAGAAAAAGTGTTGTACGGAGTGTCGCAGAGACGAATCGTACTTGTTGGGCCAGAAACTGCTGCTTGTTTACGTACGGATATCGCGTAATGCGTGTTCCCGATACAATTTGCACGTATTTTCTTGTCGTACAGTGTTTAGTACGGTTCGTACGGAGATCTGCTTGGATACGAATCGTACTTCATTGTACATACGGGAACGTTTACTGGTACGATTTGTATGGGAAATATGCTCCGTACGGCTATTTGTAAGGGATTTAACCGAATCGGAATCGGCCCCTAAATGTATTTATACATTTTATATATAATTTATCATTTTTGTACATTTTAAAATAATTTTATTTTAATTAAAAGTATTATTTACTTTATTTTACATTCTTTTTTTAAGGTTAAAAAAACAGTATTTTTAACGATATTTTTGACAATGATATTTTTTTTCCGATATTTTTGTACTTACCACAATGTAGATAGGATGTCGATATTCTTGACTTTGATATTCTTGCTGCGATATTTTTAAGGTCGATATTTTGACCTTCTTTATTCTGTCAGTGATCTGTCTGAGAGTGTGTTCGTCATGACGTCACTAGCCAGGTTTAAAAGCCTAGAAAGTTTGTGGGAAAGCTGAAATATCTGAGCGATTATGAAGTGTAATGAGGGTTTTTGTTGTTGTTCTTTTGGTAACTTTAGTGGGTTTGGGTATTTGCTGTGTTGAATGTTTTTGTTTTATCATTTGGCTGGTGGCTCAGTGGACTAATGCATCCACTGCAGGGGCCTGTGTTTGACCTCATGGTCACAGATTCAAATCCCGGCGGGTCCACTCAGCCTTTCATCCATCTGAGGTTGATAAATTGAGTACCATTGAGATGGGTAACAAAAACTTCTGTTTTTCGGCGCCACGATGCCCCGTCAGGGGTGAACGTGCACTTTAAAAATACACATGTTATGTTATGTTATTTTGGGGCATGCTTTTATGTTGAATTGTGTTCGTTTAAAGGGGGTAGATGTGTTAGGGGGCCTGGAATTCTGTGTTTGTATAGGTTCTGAGTTCTTATATTTCACTTGCTCTGGTGATTCTCAGAGCGTTCCTGGTCTTACAGTTAAATGCTTTCTGAGCCTGGAGCGGCTCGAGGAGACACTGGTGTTGATTCTATCGAGAAGAAATATAATCTTTATTTGAACTACTCCTGCCGCCTCTGCTTATGTTTGTTCAAACTCATGAAGAGCTCCAGTGGAAAGGGAAAGCGTGAGATTCCAAGAGCATAAAGCTCAAAACCAAATTAAAGTAGCAGAACGTCTGATGAAGAGTAGTTCCTGAAACTCAGCTGAGTCTCAATAATACGAGCAAATGATCATACAGTTGCAGTAGCAATCTGTAAAATAAAGCATCAAAATTAAGTAATATTGAATAGAAGCAGCAAATGCCACAACCGTCTGTCTAGGAAGGTGAGTAAGGAGTGGAGAAAAAGCAATCTAAATTTAACTAGAAGCATGCACTAATATAAAAGATATGAAAACATGTTGTAGACATTGTAGCAGGCTTCTTCACCTCTGGACCAATCAACTGGCAGCACTTGACAGTGAGCAGGCTCAGCTCTTCCTTTCCCACAAAATAACATGCAGCTTGTAAAGTTTTATCACAAAGTTAGCTACAGACATTCTTTAGTAGTTTAGTTGTGGAAACATAAGCTTAGGTTTTCTTAGGTATCAAATGCAGGTTGGCCTTCTAAATATATATATATTTTTAAATATTTTTAAACTTCTCATCTTACAGTTGTGGGGTTGCGAGAACAGTGTACAATACGATACATTGTAAAAATTGAAACAAAACAAGAATCGAATCAGAACTTAAATGCAGGGGAATTCCGCTATTTCACACATTGTAACATTATATAAGCAAACATACAGCATAGTAGTAATAGAAAAGAAAGAATATGAATCACGGTGCAGTGAGAATCTGAAATGATCAGAAATAATCAGTCTTCTACATCCATATATGTTCTAACCGGACCCCAGATTTGTTGCCCCCATGCTCTTTTCCGCCTTCCTTTCAGTGCATACAAACTATATTCCATATTATAGATAAAAAGAAACCGGGTCCGCCATACTGCGAATGAAGGGGGGTCACTTTGTAACCAGCACGAAGCTATGCATAGCCTTAGAACCGCTGTAGTTACAAATATCAAATAGCCATTATTGTCAGTAGGCACGTCTTGTGCACAACCCGTATCTATACCCAATAATATCTGCGTGAGAGTGAGCTGAAAGGGGGTGCCCAGAATCTCAGATAGGAACTTATTTACATGCATAAACAATTCCCTCAATTTAACACAAGTGCCAAAAATATGCATCACGTCCGCCTGTTGAGCGCTGCACCTAAAACATTTCCCATCCGGGTCCCCGCCCCACTTTGAAATTTTGTCTGGAGTACGATACAAGTAAAATAAAGTTTTATAATGTTGCGTGATGAGGTTGGCAGACATAAGTACTCGTCCTGCAAGATCAATTGACCTTTCAAGCAGGATCCCTTGGCTTCCCAGCCTATTCTCACATTTGCTTGCTTGTACTTCTAAGTCATTTGGCATTGCCTCTAGCATTAAATTATAGAGTACCCTGATACGAGCTCCTTTCCTATTGGCCTCTATGAGAGGTTTGGGTGCCTTGCATACAGTAGCTTTTAATAAAAAATCACGTATTTGCAAATACTTGAAGAAGTGTGTGGTTGGAAGTTGATATTGTTCCCTTAACTGGCTAAATGATTTTAAACTATCCCCTATATATAAATCATCCAAAATAATTAAACCTCTCGTTCGCCAGTTCACCATTATACGATCCCAACAAATATTAGGATAGAAAATCTGTTCAGTCACCGGAGTATATCTGGAAAACTTTTCAATTTTATAGAACATTTTAATTGCCTTCCATGCTTTATAAGCTGCAGCGACAACCTTAAATCTGGTGCGTTTATAATAATTCCAATCCGTATTGAGGAAAAGGCGATTCCTAGCTTTCCGCACCAAGGAGTAAGTAAGTAAAATATTCATATGCTGAAGCATGCAAGCATAGTAATATAGAAGAAAGTCCGGTACCGCCCACCCTCCTACAGCCCTTGGCAGGACCATGTATTTTTTTGCACGCCGCTCCTTTCCCCGAGACCATAAAAATTTAATACAAATCGACTGCAATTGTATAATGTAAGCAGAGGGGATCTCTAGTGGTACTGACCGATAAAAAGAAAGGATCCTAGGTAATACCATCATTTTTAAAGTATTACATCTACCCACTAGCGTTAAATGCAAGTATTCATATTGATCCAGTTTTTTACGGATCCCAGTAAGTAAACTCTGCCAGTTAGATTGTACCGTAGCGGAGGCCGAGGCTCTTATCCGCACCCATAGGTATGTAACCTCTGTTAAAACCCTAGCATCTAAATAAGACTTGATGTTGACACATAAAATCTGAGTCTTAGCAGTGTTCAATTTGTACCCAGATACCGAGTCATATACCGCTGCAAGGTGTTCAATCTCAGGCATCGCCACGGCGTGTTTTGGAGACAGCTCTGCAACTTTATCGGCATACGCTAGAACCCGATATTGTTGCTGTTGCACCAAAACTGGTGGGATCCAAGGACTATTCTCCAACATTTTTAAAAACGGATCGATGTATAGGGCAAATAGCAATGGGGAATGCGGGCAGCCTTGCCTAGTCCCCCTTTGTATTGATACCTGTGCCGATTGCAGCCCCATTACATAGATCTGTGCACTTGGTTGTTGGTACAACGTCTGTATAGATTTTATATACTTTGGCCCAAACCCTCAAGACTTCATCACATCCCATAGGAAAGACCACGACACTTGGTCAAAAGCCTTCTCTGCATCTAGTAATATGAGGCTCAGTGGCACTTCCAAACCGTTTGCATAGTCTATTAAAGCAATCACCTGGTTGACATGATTAGTTGTGCCACGTTTAGGGATAAACCTGTGCTGACGGACAGAGACCAGCGGAGATATCACACCTGAAAGCCTTGCCACCAGTATTTTCAATTAGATTTTTCCATCAGTATTTAACAGTGAAATAGGCCGGTATGAAGCTGGCTGATCTGCAGGTTTACCCTTTTTTCTGAAAACCACTATGCTGGCCTCATCCTACGTTTTTGGGTAAGTACCAGTCTGCGCCATTCTCAATGTGGCTAACATGTCATGCTTCAGGGCTTGAAAAAAACATTTATACATCTCTAGCGGAAGCTTGTCGGGACCCGCTGCCTTGCCTGCTGGAAGTCCTTTAATTGCCGCTTCGAGTTCCAACATCGATATTGGGGCCTCTAACTTCGCTACAGTTTCCCTATCTAAATCTTGCTCACAGATTTGTCCAAGCATAGAAGCAGCTTTACTACTATCATAATCTTCTCTAGTATATAATTGAGTATAAAACTGTCTGAAAACTTCCACTATTTCCGTTTCACTGTCTACCACTTGCCCGGTTATATCCTTAATACTATTTATTCTTTGTGCAGCTTCCCTCGTTCTCATTTTTTGGGCCAAGCACCTACCACTTGCCTCCCCATACTCATATAGAAGCTGCCGTTTAGTAACATAAGTTTTTGCCGCTTCTTTGCTCCATTGATTGTTTACCCTTGCCTTACATCGGGCCACCTCCGCTGCCGAGCCCTGGGTATCTCTACTTGAACGTATATCCTGCACCAACCGCTCTTCGGCCTCTCCTAAATCGCGGTACAGCTCTTGCAGCTGAACCCGTACTTGCTTTTGTGCGTATAATCCATAACTGAGAACCTCCTCCCTACAAGCGGCTTTAAACGTGTCCCACACTATCCCCATCTCTGTACTCCCTCTATTATGATTAAAAAACTCTGCTACCCAATCCATCATATACTCCTGAAATTTTATATCCAACAGCAACTTGCGGTCAAATGTGAATTCCCGGGGCTTACTGACTGGACAGCTTGACTTAAAAGAAAGGACAACCGGACCGTGATCAGACGAGGCTCGCGGATATACTTGCATTTGCGCACCAGAAAGGACAGATTGTGACGCAAAGAAGTAATCCAGTCGCACTAGTTTCCGATGAGGTGCCGAAAAAAAGTATAACCGGGATTACCACCCCTGAGATAGGACCAGGCATCAACTAATCCGTGTGAGGTAAGGAGGGATTATAATGCCCTATATACTTTTGGTTTCCTCCCAACATACACATAGTCATCATTACCTATTGAATCAGGTTGAAGATTAATATTCAAATCTCCACAGATTATTACTGGGGTAGGCCAAGTTGCTAACTCAACATTGAGATGGTCTAAGACAACTGGTTCATCGAGATTAGAGCCATAAATGGAGCATAATGTACATTTGAGAGAGCCAATAGTACATTCTATAATTGCCCATCTGCCTCCATTGTCCTCCAAAGCCCGGCCCGTACTAATAACATGCTTTTTAGCTAATATGGCAACCCCACGAGCCGTGCAGGTTTGCTTAGTGCAAACTAAGACAGTGTACCCAAGTTCGGACAAAAACTTCAGCTTAGACCATGCTACATGCGTCTCCTGGAGACAAATAATGTCGCAACAAAGCCACTGCAATTCCCTAGCGACCCGTTGTCTTTTATTTATGGCATTAAGTCCCCTGACATTCATTGTACCTAATCTTAGCATTCTAGCTGCCGTTCCATAATTAAAAAAAACAAGCATTGGAAATGCAAAAGGTCTCGCATTTATTTGAGTTAGAGCTAATGGCATTGTAAATGACAATGTCTTTTAGCCATGTGTTATGGATTGTATGCATGTGGTGTGTACTGGAATTATATGGGTTGGATTGGAATTGTAGCAGTGGTGGCATGCTGCGCTTTAGATGAATATGTTTTAAAGTAAATTTACCACACTGCGATTGCTACAATAGTTAATTGTGGCTGCGTTAACAATTGATGTGTGCACTGATGGCTGGTGGTGTGTGTGCCTGTAGAAATTGTGCACTGATGGCTGGTGGTGTGTGTGCCTGGTGGAAGCGTGCACTGCCGGCTGGAGGTGTGTGTGCCTGGGGGAAGCGTGCACTGACGGCTGGTGATGTGTATGTCTGGTAAAAGCGTGCACAGACGGCTGGTGGTGTGTGTGCCTGGTGAAAGCATGCACTGACGGCTGGTGGTGTGTGTGCCTGGTGAAAACGTGCACTGGCGGCTGGTGTTGTGTGTGCCTGGTGAAAGTGTGCACTGATGGCTGGTGGTGTGTGTGTGTTTGATGAAAGCGTGCACTGACATCTGGTGGTGTGTGCCTGGCGGAAGCCTGCACTGATGGCTGGTGGTGTTTGTGCCAAGTGAAAGCGTGCACTGACGGCTGGTGGTGTTTGTGCCTGGTGAAAGTGTGCACTGACGGTGTGGTTGTGTGTGTGTGTGGTTGTGTGTGTAATTGCGTGTGTGGTGGTGAGTGTGTGGTGGTGAGTGTGTGCTGGTGAGTGTGTGCTGGTGAGTGTGTGGTGGTGAGTGTGTGGTGGTTTGTGTGTGGTGGTGTGGGTGTGTGTGTGTGTGGCGTTGTGTGTGTGGCGTTGTGTGTGTGGTCTTATGTGTGTGGTCTTATGTGTGTGGTGTTATGTGTGTGGTGTTATGTGTATGGTGTTATGTGTGTGTGAGTGGTGGACTTAATATCGAATTGTTCAAATGGAACTTCTGATCGATGTTACCTAAAATATTCCTGCTCAGACATATTCATTTGCTCTGTGAACAAAGAATTTTTAAGTCTGCCAGCTCTGATATAAAGGCTTCAAAAAGGGAATCTAAACCGGATTGCTACTGGCTATGAACTCTCAAGATCACGGACAGCAACAGAGGGCTGCTTCCAACAGAATCATTCAAGGTACACAGGTAGAACTGTGAACTTTCCCTGGAGGTGGGTGTTAAATTCTAAATAAGGTGTGTTTGCTAGGGTATGCAAACCCTTAAATATGTTCACCTACATGTGAATGTTTGCTCGGTGCTGCTATGCATTAAACAAACAAAAAACAGACTTATTTTGACTTGTTCTTGTGTTGGGCTATTTTAGAAGTACATGATCCCCTCAGATGCACCATAAAAATGACCTTTATTACAGAGTTGTGACTCTATCCTGATTTTTTACAGACAGCGCCCAGAACTTGCCTCTTTGCCCGGAAGCATTAAGAGTACTTCCATGTCCATTTATAACAACTTTCTGCAGAGCTACCCTGGCAGCAGTCGATCTGAGAAACTGCCTGAGAGCTGGGCATCCCACAGTCAACTTCTTATCCCAGCACCCTCTACTCTACTTAGAACCTAAGTGTTCACTACATCGGTACGAAGACATAAGTAGGCCCCACAAAGCACACACAGAGACGAGGCCCATCAGAAACGCTACACTGTAGGAAAAGTGCTAATTCAATAAACACAAACTGATCTTGGTGGTGGGAGCATGGGTTGGGGGGGGTAAACGTGCCCTGTGCAACAGTCCCCCACCCCCCCCAATGCCTCCCAGGAGGGCTCGCAAGGAGGACGGGGCGAGGACAGACTAGCCAAGCTCGCGAAAAGTCGCGCCGTGACCCCCAGCACCCTCATTTCCCACATCTCCGTATAAATTTGAATTTTTTAAACATACATTACCCGTAAGGACGGCACTGTAAAAACTAACAGTAATGGAAAGCTGCGATGTATTTCAGCAGCACCTGCTGCACGGCCTTGTTTATGGGAGGCTGCGGCGCGCAGGACGCACGCACTGCCTTAGACCTTGCTCTTCTCATTGGGGCTTGAAATTACTGTGGCAGAACCTAGATATTACAGCCATAAATACAGTAAACTGCAAATTTAACCCAACGGCTCCTATTGTCTCTGAACATAAAGCGGATCGGTATTTATTTAGAAGGAGAGAGAGAAAACCCCATCATAGATCACATTGTGTACGCTCCCCCTTGCCTCTTTCCATCCAAGCTCTGGCGCAGGAGGACAGAGGGGAGAGAGGGTCCCGCGTGGATCAGAGGCTGCTTGTATCAATACATGCCAGCCAGGCCCTTCCCGGCCCGTACCCGCTCACTACAGCTCTTCCCATGTTTCACCAGAAGGGCCCAATTAGCGCCCACACCAGCACGGCCTGCTCAGGCGCTCTCACCCTGTCAGCTGCCTCCATGTCATGAATGTGCCTTTAGTGGCCAACAGCACCGAGAGCGCAGGTGGTCCTGCTTTCACTCTCCCGACTGGGCGTATGTCGGGCATTCGCTGTGTCATTTATTTTACAAAAGCAAGAGTAATAGGACATGTTCAATATATGAAAAAAGCCCACAAAGTCCTCGTGAAATGTGAACATGTTATACGGTAAATAGTAATCTCTTGTTATTCTTATTCAAAATCACTTTCCATAAACATATTTTATTTTCCTTCGGATAAATCTTCAAAATCAGCTGCGTCGCCACCAATCCCCACACTTAGCTTGCAGCCAAGCTCACTACGTCTGGTGGTTCTTAGCACAACTGCAAACCGGACTCCATCAGACTGCAGACTAGGAAGTGTGAAGACGAAAACAAGACGGAGGGCATTGCTGTGGGGAGGGGGGAGGAGAAATGCGACACGGCCGCAGCAGGGGGCGGAGCGGGGAGAGCGGCGATGAGGGAGAGACAAGCAGCAGGGGCCTTTGAAGTGAAGCTAAACTTCACTTCAAAGGAGTGGGAGGAGTGCTGCTGGGGAACAGATGGCGATTTGATGATGTGCACGCGCATTTTAGGTCAATGGGCTTGCGTATTGACCTAAAAGCGCACGGGCACAGCATCAAATCGCCAGTCTAGGTAAACCTTGTTTAAGCCCCTATAGTCTCGCTCAATGCGCATGCGCATTGAGAGGCGAGACCTAAAAAGTTTGAAGACCACTGTCATAGGGCGAAGCATCTTCATATTTCATTCAGGATACCATATAGTGCAGAATCTTTGCCTACTATGGAAAGATGGGTTAAGACATTAATGACATAGGCTGGTGAGGACCAGTCTGTGTTTGGGACCCATTAAATTCATGCAGCAATGTCAGGCAGACTTTAAATGTCAGGAAGGAAATTGAAGCACTTTCAAAAACCTGCAGATCATTCTAGTATTGGAACTTGTTCGGCTTTCTATCTGAAGCCAATCGGTCATGTGCCTCCAGTGGCCTATAAGGAGTTTTGACAATCTATAATACTTTTCTGCAGTCTTGCCATAAGGTTTTTCCTAATGGGATAATTTAGAAATGTATTAAAAACAGGGTGGCCAGTATAATCCACTCTGGTCTCCTGTTGCAGGTAATTAGTTAGCAATGCGGTACAGAGAAATTCTTTTTCCCAATGTTGTGCAACATTGACAAAAAAGAGAACAAGCATTTACAATGCAATAGGTCTCGCATTTGCGAGAGTTTATGCTATTGGCATTGTAAATGGCAATGCCTTTTATTTATTTGTTTAAAAAACCAACACATTAATAAAAGGCATTGTAATCTACAATGCCAATAACTCAAACTCTAGTAAATGCGACACCTGTAGCATTGCAAATGCTTGTTTAATTTGCTGGTAACTTTGGCGAGGCTTGACAAAGCAACAGAAACCCTGGCAGACAATTTGGTTTTGCACTGTAGCCACTATTAAAACCATGCTCAACCTTGTCTTGTCTTAAACTTTAGTTTTTTTCAGGAAATGTCATTGATTTCTAAGGATGTATGTTGGATCTTATGGTACTGGTTTGATAACTATCAAGTGTCCTGAAATCCATTGCCCCTAAATTTCGAAGACGGTGACAATACCTCAAAGAATTGTAGGCCAAGAAGGACCAGGACAGCTAAACATGCTCCAGCACCCTATTCAGAAGCAGAGAGGGTGCTACTGCAGCTATCACAAGGACCCTTCACCTCATTTTGTTTTTAATGTGGTAAAGAGGACAACTGCCCCGGTGCCCAGTTCACAATTGCAAATGTTGCTGCAGGACAGCAAGTACCCACTGAAAATGTGGGGGAAAATAAATGTGCCTCACTGCCTTTGAGCACAGCGGTGGACTAACCCATAACACCACTGCCCTTGGAAAGGACCATGTCTACCCTACCCCCTCCTCCTTTTAGGAGCAGATAGCACTGAAGAGGCTACACAGTTATGGAAGTTGCTTGAATACATGGGTTTTCAACTCCGGAGAAGGTTGGATCCTGGTGATCTGGGCTTGGATTCGAGTCCTGAGTCTGCATATCATAACTATGCAGGCAGTGATCAAACATCTACATCTGCTACTCCAGGAACTCAGCATGAGCAATAACACAAATACCATTAATAATTACGCGAGCTGTGAAGTGCCAATACCAAGTATTTTTTTCTGTACAACATACCTGCCTTCCTTTATTCTTTACAACCCACACGTCTACTTCTTCCTCAAATTCTAGCAAGCACCCCAACCTGCCTTCACTTTCCTCCCACTCTGCTCATTCTTAATATCCTTTCCCAAACTTTTGTCCTAGATTTCTGTTTTTCTGCCCCCTGTTCTTCATTTGAACTTGCACAAAGCTCACTGGTGGCTTCTATGAAGATTACACCGTTTCAAGCGCTACAGGACATCCATAATGGTTTGGAGTTTACTGCGCTTTGAATCCTCTCATTCCAATCAATCTGCCTCGTTTCCCGGGCTTCTCTATTTCAATCATGCCCCTCCATTTTCTCCACATTAAGTTTGTCGAGTCCAGGCCTTCATTCCCGCAAGATGGTCTCAAGGGCACCCTGGGGGGCGCTGGGCATAATTTGGGTGTGGGGGTGATAGTCCCTCCTCAGAAGACACTGCGCAGCGCGGCTCTAGGTGCTGCTTGGGTGAGGGCAGTTCTCTGGCTATTTTCTTTTCCTGACTACAATCACAAGACGCCAGAGGGAGCTCCGATGCGATTAGCCCAGCAGTCAATAGATTCATCTAAACCCACCAGTCACTAGATTAATCTCACCAAAAGTGAGGTTAAAATGGCCGGCCCTCATATGACTGAGGAAGGTGCCCAGTGAGTCCCGAGAACTTCACTTCGACCTGCTGAAGGAAAAGAAGATCTATTAACACAATCACACAACTACTTTTGTAGCACTGAGTCCCGAGAACTTCACTTCGACCTGCTGAAAAAAAAGAAAATCTATTAACACAATCACACAACTACTGTTGTAGCAGTGAGTCCAGAGAACTTCACTTCGACCTCCTGAAGGAAAAGAAAATCTATTAACACAATCACACAACTACTGTTGTAGCAGTGAGTCCCGAGAACTTCACTTCGACCTCCTGAAGGAAAAGAAAATCTATTAACACAATCACACAACTACTGTTGTACCTGTGGAAAATACCGAGAACTGCCTCCGAGTCAATCACTGGTTTCAAACTGTCATCGGAACAGCAGTCTGCAGAGAACTGCCCTCGCCCAAGCAGCGCCTAGAGCCACGCTGCGCAGTGTCATCTGTAAGGAGCTAGACTTCCAACCATGGGGAAGAGACAGGGCAGGAGGGCGCGCAGCTGCCCTCAAAGAGAGCCCTGCCCCTTCAGGAGACTGAGGAGGGATAATCACCCCCACACCCAAATTATGCCCAGCGCCCCCCAGGGTGCCATTGAGACCATCTTGCGGGAACTGGAGATGTTGTATTCTGTGATTAAAGTCGTAAGAGATGTGGCGCTAGCCCTGCAGACTGTGTGCTCTGTTGGCAGGCATCTCTTTGAAATGTACAGATGGGGGCAGCAATGAGCTTCAGAGGGTCTGCTGGTCGGCATCACAGAACAGATCACACCCACCTTCTTGCCGCGACTGAGGCCCTACATTTCTGTGATTAAAGCCCTAGCAGTTGGGGTGCAAGCACTCTCAGGACCCTGTACAGAGTCACAGGCTCTGCTTGCTGGAAACTTTGTGAAATATACAGATCGTGGCCACAATAAACATCAGTGGTGTCTGCTGGCTGGCTATAAAGTGCGCCCCGTACAGCAGCACAGGCCTTTGACAAACTACTTTTTTGTGTCATAATTTTTAAGCACTTCAATGTTAACTTTTATCTCCGGGATGGGTCAAGGTGAATGAATTCCAGCGGAGCACATCTACTTATGAAAACCGAACAGAATGTAATTTTGACACTGAATTGTATTTTGCACCGGTCCTGAATATCTCAAAGAAAGTGTGTGCGACTTATTTAACTGTCTTTGAATAAACGCGAGATTCACTGCAAAATTGACATTTTTTTCCCACGACACTTGAAATGTTGCCTTCAATTTTTACAGGTCGCATACTGCAATGTGGAGAAAGAAGCCGTTCCCGGGCTCATTTGCATACCCATAATGCCATGGTGTGCAACTGCTACTTTGGGCTGGGTTATTCTGTTTAATTGTGCTACTGCTCGTGCAGTGATATGTTTGTAAGTTGGGGATGGAAAGCACAGAGTCCACGGATAGTGGGCCTTTCTCTGCAAAGTCACCCTTGGTGTAAAATATTTCCACATGAGACCTTTATATAGCGCGTCGCCAGCATTGCATTATAGCGTCTGGAGTTTCCTCTCGCAGGTGTCCAGGGACAACACTGCGCGACTCGAGGCTGCCGCAGCTTTGAAGCAACAGCGAAGGGCACCGGCCGATAGAGGGAGCTCAGTCTCCGGCTACACTACAATCACAAGCCGCCACAGGGAGCTCCGATGCGATTAGCCCAGCAGTCAATAGATTTCAATAGATTCATCTACACCCAGTAGATTAATCTCACCATAAGCGAGGTTAAATGACTTAGGAAGGTGCCCAGTGAGTCCCCAGAACTTCACATCGAGTGTTTCCGAGCATCAGTCTGTACAAGATTTCAAGTTACCTTGGCGGGGCTTGCTGGGCTTGCTTCCCAGAGAGACAGGAGATGGGGAAGCGCGCGGCTGTGCCGATCGCTTTCCAGAGCGTGCGCGTGACATCTCCTGTCTCCTGGGAAGCAGACCCGCCAGCAATAGTATCGCGCCTTCGCGATGGCATATGGCTTCGCCATATGCATCGCAGGCGCGAGACCTAAAAAACAGCATACCGTTCGTTCCACCACTGCTTTGCATACCACACATAGAAATACAACGGAAAAATGTGCTCATGACCTCTTTTTATATTTAACCCCCCCCCACCCGGACTGCCCCCAGCAGGCCCCACCCCACCTTCCAACCCCCCCCCCCCCCCCCTCCCCTACCACCCAGAACAGGGCATAAGGACATAGTCCTCAGTGATGCGAGTGTGCAAGTACCCCATCCACAGAAACCTACCAGGCCGCCACCCTCTTTATACTTTTCCATGTCTTACCACAAACATAACAGATGAGATGGACTAACTCTGGATAGATCGAGACCACTATATTAACCAACTTCCTAAATTAAATGTCAGTTTAGATAACATCTCTATTGCATTTAAATCTTTAATCGATATCCAACAACTAGTGACTTGAAAAAGAAAAGAAAAATAGTTTTAACTAGTCTCTATGGTTGTTTCAATGATAAGTGGTCTCACTATTCAACACATACATATAGTTTATAGAGTGCCGAAGCATCTTAGTTCATACTGTGGTAATAGACTGGACCCATTGAATTAGAGATTCAAATGTTTGTGTCCATGGACTTCAAATATGCTAGTGCCTGAGTCTCTGATGAAAAATATTTAGACTGCCCCTTATAGACTCCTAAATATTAAACGTTTCACTGCATGTATAATTAAGAATATACTAAAGACGAGAAACCTTAACTTGCAAAGCCTCTGTTAGGTAATGCATTCCATTTACACAAACATGAATTATTGTTTATAATGTACAACTATTCTATTCAAGCATTATATGAGACATGAGAAAATAGTGTTTGTCAGCGCAAATAAAATGTTGCCTATGAAAAGTAATATATTTGTCAAACCAGAACATTTTGCAATCAAGTGGATATTTATAAGCATGCCACTTTAAGGTCAAGTTTTTAAATTCCATTGTGCACATTTGAGCAATATTAGGATCACTTCTAGTTAAAGGAAACTTGCTTCTTAACATTTCTATGACCTATACAAATGGTTATGGCTGCCAATTACAGTTTGCACATTTGAAATATGTGTCATTCAGTTTTGAATTTTTACTTTAATCATTGCACATTTTGCTGCTAATCTGAATAATTTGCATTTTAGTTAGTGGTCTTTATCAAAACCTTTTAGTTGATAGATGGTGTACCTTGGAAACGACAGCCAAGATTACAGGTCTCTGTTTTGGCACCCCCATTTGTTTAGCAAAAGGGCAATATTTGCGGTGTTTAGGCACAGTCTGGTACTCCTGTACCATAGCACTTTAAGGGAGCGTTCTTCCATTTACTTAACTAGATAAGACCAAGGGCATGTCCCATATATGTCAGTGCTTGTATGACTCTGAACCTCCTACTTGATTCAGAGTCTCAAATTAGCACTTTTCACCCAGCATTGCACTGACAGTTTAAACATTAATGATGCAAGCCTGTGTGTGCCATTCACACCTCCTGTGATTCAGAGTCTTTAAGCCTCTTTGGACTATGGTCTACTCCACAACTCCCTAATTTTGTTTAGCGGTGGGTGAATTGATAATTTCCAGATACAATATGTGCCATTTTTGCAAACATTATGGGTGTACATGAAATGCACTTTGTCAGTATTTGCACATGAATGCAGGAACTAATTCAAGAGTCGTTGGGGTCGTTTCCTGGTGTCTAACTTATTAATAACCCCTAAACCAACTAATGAGGGGTAAGGACTTGACCCTCAGGGTGCCAAGACTTAGTAAGGAGGCTGGTGTGGGGTTAGATACTTAAAACTCGGTAAACGGTTAACAGTGATTAATATAACCTTATAGACTGCTGCCCAGAGCTATATCAGATGTTAAAGGCCCTGAACAGGGGTCATAGGCCTAAGCTGCAGTTGAGGGGCTATAACGAGGTGGAGGGCCTTTAACAAGCAGTATAGCCCAAGGCAGAAGGGGTACAAGGCTATATTACATCGACTGAGTGTAAAATGTACTACATTAAGAAAGGAATGAACAGAAAGACAACATTTGAATGTTTTAGTAGAAGGCTTATGCCAGCCATTAATAGCCCTGAACCACTTCATTGTCTTCAGTAGAGCGACCAACATTCCAATGTTCTAATATAGCCTATTGCCCGCAGTAGTGGGCTATACCGGGCGATTAAAGGCCCGCTCCATCGTTTGAGGCCGAAGGCGAAGGCCTTTAACAAGTGAGCAGGACTTTAATGGCCGGTATGGCAGGCTACGGCGGTCTATAAGGCTACTAGAAAATTCTGCCACTAGAGGGCAAAATGTTATAACAAATAAAACAAAGGCCTCTCAGAGTCCGAGGGGGTTTAAACCCCCTCAGGCTCCGAGAGGCCTTTGTAAAACAACATTGGAATGATGCTTTGCGGGCTTTTACAGGCCCTTAAAAGCTCGGGGCACTCCATTGTATTGAATGGAGTGCTCCTCATTCCAATGTTCTAATACATTTTTGTCCATCCAGTGCTTTACATAAGACAAAATTACTTTACTTCTTGTAATATAGAATGAGCAAGGTTATCTCTTTTCATTTGTTAGAGAAGTTATTGTTGCTTAAACTGCTCCAGTGGGAGCAAATTCCAATACTTTACCTTGCGGTGAATAAGAATAATGACATCAGTTTGAGATCCCTGTAATGTCCCACCTAAAAGGATGATAGTTGTCCAGATGCAGTGTCTCCCACAACAGCCCCCCCCCTATATCCTAGCTTGGCACTGTATCTTACTGTACCTTACTTGAGATCTTTTTATCCTTTAATCAGTGCAGGTTGTGTGATGTGAATGATGTTGTAGGTGAAAAGTGGCACCAGCTCAAGGTGTGTTTCCCTCCACACAGCCCACCAAGCAGGTTTGCGCTGAATCTTCCGAGGCCCGGTCAGCACTCTCCTGGCCTCCAGTATGCATGTGCATGCTCCCGTTGAAGGAGGGTGGAGCATCGCAGCCACTTGAGAAGGCAGAAGGCTGCTTTACTCTGCATTCAGCTGCAGTAAGGTGAGTGTTTGCTGGGGAGGGATCATCCTCAGACCCAGGTCAAGTTTTCACCACCCAAACAAAGAGACGAAACCACTCTGAATCGTGATAGAGGGTCCTATGAAAGCAAAGGTCACCACCAATCACCACAACTTATATTGTTGAGCGGCAAGACTCTCAAGGTGCTTTACGTATGACACAAACTGCAGTCACAATGTTTGCAATTCCAAGCTGGGACAGGCAATACAGCTTTCTTGCAGGGAAAATACAGGGTGTGGCCTCAATCCTCATGAGTACTTATCCATGAGTATTAGGTGCCCTTGTTCCTTGGTATTGCAGCGGGGGCATCAAGGCTATAAGGCACCACCTCACTTTCTAGCAGTGCAGATCTTCACCTGGGGCTGTAGCAAGCACGTTTCAAGTCTTCCTGCCCTAACTCCTAGTGATTCTGGGGCATATTATCAAGAAACAGCGTTAAAATTATTGCCGCTTTAGCGGCAGGAAACTGTAATGGACTTGATAATATGCTCTTGTGAATTCCCATAGAAGCCCATGTTCTGGTGTCAACATGGGCTTCTATTGGAATTCTCAAGGGCATAATATCAAGCCCATTATCACTGCTTTAGCGGCAGGAAACTGCTGCTGAAGCAGCGATAATTTTAACGCTGTTCTTGATAATATGCCCTCTGTTCTTTTATAGGCAGCATCTTCCTCATGCAAGGGCACCTCCAGGATCTGTCCTCGTCAGTCCTTCCCTCAAGGGAGGCACAATCAGGTTTTCTCTTGGCAAGTTGCAGAACTACTGGGTTGCTGATCCCAAAATGGTGAAAGGGAGTTGGCCATCAGTGGTTCCAACTCTGGCACACAAAAGAGTTTCTCAGTGTTCACTGGTGTAGGATCGTAGCTTCAATGTAAAAGTTGCACAAGATACACGCACAAAGTATTTTTCATACAGATTCTAAAGCCTCACAGTGGATTATGACAGTGCAGCACACGTAACCATGGTACACAGCCAGTTTCTCAGTTTCAGCAAGACATTTTCTGCTCAAACCAATCTCTTCCAGGTGAACATTGAGTGAAAAAACTTTAGGTAACAGCAAAACAAAAGTTACATGAAATATTGATGACCAACTAAACGGTATTTTCAAAATATTTTGCTTGCAAAACACAAATCACATGATAGCAACAGAGATTAGGGATCAAGGCTAATATGCCTGCACCAGTACTAAAGTTCCACAAGTATGAATCGCAAAAGAAGGTGCTAATGGCCAGGAACGCAATCCCTATACATACCATAAGGGGAAAAAGGTGACAAAACCCTATCCGCTCAACAATATTCACAAAAGATGGCCCTGCACTCTTCAGATATTGAACATGTTATTTAAGTATTCTTGACAAGGATCATATTGCATACAATTCAACAATGTTCCATCTGAAGCGTGTTATGTGACTCATTGTGTTACCCAAGTTGGGCCCTGAGCCAAGACTCCACACCATCCAGGATTTACACTTTATTTGAGAGACCGTACCTGAACTTTATTTTTACTTTGGATACTTATTGACCACTTATCTTAAAATTAATTGACTATTTTCCAACACCTAAAAAATTTGAAATGCGACAGTCATGATGTCGATAAAGCCCTGAAGAAGTCTGGTAACGGACGAAACGCGTTAGCTATCCATTTTAAACAGAAAATTTAATAAAGAACTGATTTCAACTGAAGAGCCTTCCTTTTACTTTTTTGGGGGGAAAATTGTTAACTATTGTTTAATTGTATGCAATATGATCCTTGTCAAGAATACTTAAATAACATGTTGAATATCTGAAGGGTGCAGGGCCATCTTTAGTGAACATAAATCACATGACCCTGATTATCTGCATCCCTCAGATGTGGAGTGCACCTACTTCGTCTTCCAGTGTGAGTAACCTTGTATTAGAACATTGGAATGTTCAAAAGCTAACAGTTGTGGCTCCGCACGCGGATGGTAGCTGTAGAATATTTACAGCATGGGTACTCACAAACTTTCTGTCGGGGGCCAAAATTACAGTGAGGTTTGTGGCCAAGGGCCGCACCGGTAGGAGTGGAGTCAGTGGGGGGCGAGGTTAGAGTAAAAAAATCAAACCCGTTTTGAAACATTACACAGTGCGATAATGCTGTATTTCAAAAGCAGATGTAACTACAAAGAGCACATTTTGATAATACTTTTTTATTAGCAGACAATAGCAATATTAAGAGGTATTGCATTGCTTCCTATACATTTTAATCCCAATTCCATCAGTCTCTCTCTCCCCCAGTCCATCTCGGTCTCTGACAGTCAATCTGTCTCTGTCAGTCTCTCTCTCTCTGTCAGTCTCTCCCTCTCTCTCTGTCAGCCAGTCAGTCTCTCTCTCTGTCAGTCAGTCTCTCCCTCTCTCTCTGTCAGTCTCTCCCTCTCTCTCTGTCAGTCTCTCCCTCTCTCTCTGTCAGCCAGTCAGTCTCTCTCTCTGTCAGTCAGTCTGTCTCTCATGTAAACAAAAAATCTTTGCTTAGCATAGTTTGCCACCCTACTGGTATTTTGCTGTTTGTCATTGTATCCTGATATATCATATACAACCAGTGACATTATACCTGCGACAAGTCCGGACTATTGGCTTTGCCAATGGTTGTTAGTTGCATGGGAGCAACAACTATGGCTTTGTTGTATATATATATATATATTATAAAATTGAAAATGCTTCAGTTCTGAATCAATGAGACTTTGAAGGAACTAAAACAAGTCTATTTGAATTACATCAAAGTCTTTGAGCAATGAAGCTGGTATTGAGATGAGATATTGTTGGTTCACCCTGAGGGCGAAAATGGAGACCAATGGTTGTTAGTAGCATAAGATAAATAATCAACAACTATGGCTTTGTTGTATATCATATCTAACATTGAAAATGCTTCAGTTCTGAAATTATGAAACTGTAAAAACTAAAACGGGCCTATTTGGAATTGCATCAAAGGCTTTGTGCTGCTGTTGAGTTGATATTTATCTAAGGGTGAAAATGGAGACCCCAGTAGTTGTTAGTTTCATAAGATAAATAAGCAAGCACTATGGCTTTGTTGTATATAATAATGAGAATGCTTCAGTTCTGAAATGATGAGACTGAAAGAATGAAAACAGTGGATTTTAAATGAAGGCTTTTTGAGCAGTAGTGCTGCTGCCGAGTTGATGCATATTTTTTTCACCCTGAAGGCAAAAATGGAGGCCCAATAGTCTCAGCAGCCCTGCCTGCTAACTCGGGGAGAACAAACTCGCATAAAAAAAGTACATTTCAGCCGATGATTAACTCACTATATGTCACAGAATACGGGAACAGCGCCATCTACTGCCATAGGCACTTGAATTAATATGCTTATGCAAAACCACTCGTAATAATTGAAAAGAAAAACATACATAAATAACTCTTCTGCCCAAGATTTTAAGCACCCTGGAAACCCCCAAACGATATCTTTAACTTTTGTGTGGTGCATAAACAAGATCTAGCAAAAGAAAACCACAAAGTATGGGGGCCCAGCAATAACAATTCTAGTATTGGCACACACTTACTCTTTTCAAAGGCGAAGAGACGCAGCAATTGGTGTCAGGTTGCAGTGAATCTCAGCTCGGTTTCAGCTGGGCACACACTGCTTCCATTGGTGTGAGTCCGAAGTAGGTCCTGCTGCAAGCCTATGACGTCACGAGGGCAGGTGAGGGGGTGCTGCAGGTGAGCATGGGGACACTAATTGTCTGCACATGCCCTATGATCTTTCTCGGCAAATGCGGCCCCCAAGGAGACACCACAACAGCAGTTATGGCGCTGAGTCCGTAACTGCTGTGGGGGCCGCAAGGAAAGGTCTGGCGGGCCGCAAATGGCCCGCGGGCCGTACTTTGAGTACCACCGATTTACAGCAACAGCTGTGAACAAAGGCATAACAGAACTCAAGAGGATTTTAACCCCCTCGCGCTATGTGATGCCTTTGCTTTACCAGTTAGGACATTCTGCTCTCATGGGGTGGAATGTTCTGATGGCTTTTGATCTTGCTGTGGCAGGGCTATATCGGCCATTAAAGGCCCGCTCCATTGTTAAAGGCTGGTAGAGGGCCATTAATGGCCAGTATAGCCCGCTACAGTGGGCTATAAACTTATTTTAGAACACTGGAACATTGAGAGTTCCATTGAAGACAATGAAGTAGCTCCAGCGTTGTAATGCATGATATAAGCTCGAAGCGTCAACATTCCAAGATTTGTTTTCATGGTTCTTCCTTTTTAATTTGGAACATTCTATTCTTAGTGGGTGGAATGTTCTAATAGCCTTAAAGTCCTTCTGCCTATACCAGTCGTTAAAGACTCTTGTTATAGGCTCTTGCCTGCGACTCAGGCCTATAACAAGGGTTCAGGGTCTTCTACAACTGGTATAGCCCTCATCAGTGGACTATGAGGCTGTAAGATCTCCTTTTTACATATATGGAAACCATAGGTACAACAAAAACATGCGTTTCAAGCACCATTTGCAATTCAACTAATTTTGTTTTGGCTTGAATGTAGTGAATGGGATTTAATTAAGCTTCTCCAAAAGCTACAGAATGGGCAACAGCAGCAGTTCAAGTTTCCCTAGAAAAAGCATAGGTAGGGCCTCAGCAGTCAAGGTGTTTTCACATAATTATTATGGATTTACAGCAGCTGCCATATAATCCACCATGCGCTGCATACGTTGCAAATTTCAGTAAGGAAAATAACTGTTTGTGGCTTAAATAATGCAAAAGTTGGTAAAAGAAATATCTCATCTGGTACTGCGTATTGGCAGACACTTTGCAAAGAATAACTGGTTACCTTTCAGTTGACTGAATTATTCTGATTTAAACTGGTGTCAAAGAGGTGAATTGTTTGCACAAACAGTATTAAAGAGTGGCAAAATGGCGGAAGAGCAAAAAATAGATCCTGCCACAGAATGTGCCACATTATGCTGCAGGATTTACCTTTTATTGATGCATAACTTAGCTGACATGCTGCTTAATCTGTTTCTCTATTGCCACATAATTTCAGTGGCCCTGGGTATAGTAGAGAGAGCTGCAACAGCACTGTGAATAACCATCAAATACAAAGAACCACAGATAGTAGTGATGTACGCTTCTCCACACACAGAACGGGTACAGCATGTACCACAACCGTCGTACAAAGTTCCATCATGTTTAAAACCAGACCACTCAAGCCCAATTTGGCCATGTACCCCATTTCACCAATCGACACAATTGCCACAACAAGTTGTGTAATTGAACAGGAGCGGCTCGTGCCAGGAAAAAGAGGCATGCAGCAGAGGGGGCCTGGGAGGTCGGGGAATGGGCGACGACGGAGATGAATAGAAAAAAAATAATAATAATAACTTACCTGACACCCTCCAGCATCGCATTGTGCTCTTCTGCTCCTCTCCTATCTGCTGCAGGCAGGCACAGGCTCCCAGCCTGCCTTTTGGCCAATCCTGAAGCTGCTCTCATGAATGACAGCAGATTCAGGATTGGTCTGAGCACTGATGATCTGTGCTCCAGGACAGACCGGGAGCATGTGCCAGCCTTTCATCACTCTCGCCCTGCCCCCAAGATGTGTGACTCATGAAAAGTAAAATGATGATAAAACTGGTTTTAAACCCGTTTTATTATTGTTTTATTTTTCACAATTTTGTAAGTCCTGCACGGTGGTGGGGTCGACGCTCCCCCGTCATAGCAGAAGAGCCGCTGCTTGAATAGCCAAAGACTTATTAGAGCGAACAGTTCAGCTTGCAGGCGATTATACATTTTATTCATATTTAATAAAATTGTAATGCAACATTAAAAAATATTCCTCGCTGTGAGTTTGGACCACTTCCTGTGTTTCTGTGGCGTTGATTATTCCTGGGTAACCCTCCCTATAGATTTTGGCTTAATTAACTATCAATCAGCTTGTCCATTTTCTCCAGCCTCTAGTCAGCCTTGTGTTTTAGTGCCATGTCTTCTTTGGAAGCTAACCCATCCTTTTCTTTTCCAGCTGGCCCTGCCACACTTGGCAGCCCAGAACCTGCTGTGCTAACAGATGCCCTTTTTCAGCCGGTTTGTGACGGGGGCGGGAGGGTGTGCCTTAATTCTGAATTCTTGGATTGCTCTTATTTGCCACACTGCCAAGGGGTTATTGCTTCTTTGAAGCGCCCCCTTTCAAAGAACTCAAGCTCTGTGTGTGACTTGCTGCAGCCCTAGGGGGCCATTAGGATGGTGGGGGGACTTCCGTCCGCCCTCCACCCTAGCAGCGCTGGGACCGGCAGCCAGTCCAAGGCGGTCCCGCACCGGCGATTAGGATGCCACCCCCACCATAGCGGTGGCATCCTCTATTCCCAGAATTGTGGCACAATGCTGGGAATTCACTGCGTGCATTGTCATGCAGAAGGTGACAGACACCGCGAGGTGCCTGACACCATGTCCATGACAATGTAGGGGGTACCATAGGTACCCCCCATGGGCACCCTCCAGGCCCCCATGTGCACCCCCCACCCCTCCAATACCCTGCGGGCCTGCAACAGGCCCCCGTAAGAGAATTCTGCATGTGTTGCCAGCATGGAAAGGCATGTTTTCGCCCCCATGCTAATATGGATGGCGGTGTCTAGCAGACATCGCCACCATATTAAACCCTTTTCCGCCCGGTCGACTTGTCGACCGGGCAGAAAAGAGGCAGACGATCTTCTCGTCCGCCGCGGTATCCCCCGCTACATTAATATGGCGGGGGGTAAATGGGTGCCGGGAGGGAAAGGATGTAGGGCGGATCGCCACCACTATGCGGGCGATGGCGATCCACCCTACATCCTTATGGGCCCTTTAGTGTTACCCACACCCCTTACTGAGGTCTAGCTCTCTTTAACATTGCTCAATAGTTAAGGTGGGGGCACCCTTTCAATTCAGGTGCACACACTCTTCTTTTGTACTAAACCCGCCCTGAAACCAACTTGTGCCATCTCACTGCAGTCCTTTGGCCTGTACTTCGGATTAAACAACTGTACATCACATGTCTGCTCCATTAAGTGTGCTTGGTTTGTGTTTGAAAGGATAATTGTCCTGAATTTCTTTATGAATTAGGCAACAAAGCTCTTTCTCTGACCTTAGGGGTATTGCTTCTGTCCAATTATGACCAGTGGGCCAAATGTCTTGGCCACTATTACTTGGACTGTCTTCATTATAAGTCGCTGGACCAATTGCACTACACCCCATATTCGTTAAGTACAGCAAATGGACTTATTGTGTAATCTGTCAACCCACCTTCGCTCCTTGGCCACTTAAGATCACTAGCGTTTTAATTCTGCGATAGCCCCCTTCGGCCAAACCAATCACAATAGTCTCTTGGCCATGACTTATGCATCAATTGTTACGAAGAGGGGCATTCTTGTCTGCCAGGCCGGGGTGGAGGGGCGGAGGTGGGGGGAATTGTTCTAGCTGTAATTGTTCATTCTTTGCTGCGGGCTGATTGGCTCATTTGAACAATGCTCATCCGCTGGCCGAGATATAAGGCCATGTCCCCTTTTGGCACCGCTCTACCTTGACACCCACTGATCCTTCCTTCCTCGCCTCTCGACTGGTGCTCCTTTGGCGTACAGATTCAGCACCCACCTTCTCTTTGGGTTCCTTGGTTTTAGGAGCATACAGACTTCATTGGCCATCTTTGTGAACCTTGCTCCCGGGGTCTTCACGGGGGTAATGCTTGCTATATGTGCCAGGCCTTAGTTTAAATGATATCTTCAGAAAATGTCCTCTGGCTTAATAAAAGTAGAGTGACTCGATGCCCCAAATTTGCCAGGACAGTCCCAGATTTTCATCATGTGTCCAGCTAACTAAATTTAGCACTTGCGCCAATTTTAAGAGCAGGTCTATCTAACAGAGAGTAACACACATTTTAATTAACCATGGGTGAAGTACTACGCTACGCTCGGGTAGTTTGTGAAGTTTGCACTACTTTGCACTACGTGAATTGCTTGTAGCACAGTGCAAACACGCGTAGCATAGCAGCCATTTCTTGTTTGCTCGTGGTCCTAAACGTCAAGTTGGCGACTGCGAGCGAGCAAAATGACATCCTGGCACGACTTTTTCCTCGTTCGCAATCAGCAACATCAAGTTAGCGATCGAGAGCGTGGAAAATAAACCTCCCGGCGAGATTCTCAATGTGGGGAGGTTCGGCTTCTCATTGCGAGTGGTCGCATATGCTTGCGACCGCTCATGATGAGAAACTACTAGTCCGCATTGAGAAAGCTGCCGCTCGAGTAGAAATCTACATGAGCAGCAGAAAACGACAGTTTGCACTGTGCAAGATGCGGTTTGCACTGATTGCACAGTGCGGACAAGCATCCGGCACTGTGCAATCAGTGCGAACAGCATTTTGCATAGTGCACTACGCAGTTCGCGTAGCTACGTGTAGCTCGTGTAGTGCGAAGTGCACTTCGCGTATTTAAGCATAGCGCTATACGTGAACTACACCCAGGGTTAGTTTTATTGTGCCCCAGATCAAAATTAGTAAGCAGTTCCCAGCAAAAAATCATTTAAGTCAACACAGTGTGCAAATGTTGCAGTTAAAATCTCAGCAGAGTATCATTGTATGTGTTTTCTATGTTGGTGAGGTCTGTCATTTAAGTCCTTCAACGCCCATCAGTCAATTCTAATTTGCAGTCCAACTTCTATGTTTGTGAAAAGTCCTTGGTTTTGGTTTTCAAAATATGGTCATGCTAAATACACGTCTCATTTGCCACCATATTCTTCTCTGTAAAAGAAATTTCCATTGGCAAAGTCAAATGATCTCGACTTTGTGACCTATTGGCTTAGCCAATGGTTGTTAGCCACACTGCACAGGATCTGCGATGCTGTGAAGCATGGCTTAAGTAATACGAGGGAAGATGATGGGGTGGATACCACATGAGAAGCACAAGGACGAGCATAACAGGGAAGGAGTAGCGACAGGAAGGGGGAGAGAAGTGAACAAGGGGGACAAATACACTCTCTGTGAGTGCTTACAAAAAAGTACATCGTGCACAAACACCAGTAAAACACACAGATGGTAAAGAGGCAGTGCTTCATGAAAGGGAAAACACAAGATTGACAAGCTGGGACACAAATAAGAAGCAGACAAATTAGAGTGATAAAGAAAGCAAACCAATGGTAAGCAATGGGTGGGCTCCAATCCCTTCAATGTTCATGGTAAGCCACAATAAGCCTTACTACAGACAGTGCACGCATTGGCGAGTAAGCTCAACCTAATGACATACTGGCTGGTATGAAAAAGTAAATTGGCACCATACCTTTATGACACACCTTTGGTTATATTAAAATGTTTCAGGCTTCTTGTGAACCAGAGACGTGGCAGCAGTAAGATTAAACTCCACAGTAGCTACTGACTGCGTCCACTCGAGAGCCAATGCCCACTGAGTCAAGAGCGCATCCTGCTTCAGGAAAATAAATTAGCCCTTTAATACATGGTACCGTTCCCAAAACTCAGAGCTTCACTGTTAGTAGAGCTGGCAGACTTCTAGCACACACCCGGCCTTTGCCTTAGTATACTGGGGACTTCTGCACCAAGCACGCCTGGCTATCTGTTGTGTGACAGCTGCAACAAAATGGCAAAGGGTGTATCTAGGGCGGATGGGTCTGGTACTGTGATGGGCCATGCAGGCAGCTTGTTTACACACTCATCCCTGATCACCCTACATTTGTTGGCCACCAGCTGTGTGATGCTGATAGCGCTGCTCTACTCCATCTACACAAATAAGAAGGGGTAGACAGTACCTCCAGAACCACAATTGTACAAATTGCAGTGAGAACCAAGATACAGGTAGATTTTTTATATTACATGATTTTTAGGTCTCGCCAGCCGATAGCGTATTTGCTGTCGCTGTGCGGAGTCTTGTTTACAATAAAAGGCTTGAAGCCTGCCCATTGCTTACCATTTGTTGGCTTAGTTACCACTGGTATTTGTTGATTCCTAGTTCACAGCGCATGCCTGTCATCACTTCCTATTCTTTCTGTGGAACATGGACCAAGCACAGATTACTTCCACTTGATTAGTGTTCACCTGCAGCTCAAACTGTGATTGAGGTACTATTTCATCTTCACCTCCCACCACCCCTTCTTCATGTTGCTTCTACCCCCACCACCTACCCCTCTCTGTCATCGGTGCTTGCCCATACCCCCAACCCACTTCCTTGTCCTTACTTGCCCGTATGTCCCCAAAAAAGGACAACGATACGGTGCCAGTACTGGCCGCATCAGAGCTCATTTTGTTACATTACTTTTAGCCTAGCTGCATATCATGATGTGGTAGAACATGGCAAAAAGTAATTTGCAAAGATAATTGCTTTTGCGTAAGAGAGGCCAATTGGTATAAGCAAGATCTGTTGGTTTGACAATGCTTGTTATATACAGCCTTTTTACATAGTGCCCTCCTTTACTTGGTCCTTTAGTACTTAAGGGCAATGCATTGCTGTCAGGTCTGTAGAGCCATGCTTCTAGTTCTAGCTGGTTCTGGCTTAAACTTGCTGAGTTCTCATTGGCACTGGGAATCACCCATGGTGCGAGGTGGTCACTAGAAATCTAGGCTTCTGGGTGAGATTCCAGGATCCTAATAGATGACTTCATTGCAAAGAGCTCCGGAGTGACTAGTAGAAGGTAAGGTGGAGGGATGGAAATAATGTTCACTTGATGACTTCTCGCTGTCAGGTGCCATGGCACCTCAATACCCAAGATGTGTAAAAAAGAAAACCAAGACAACAGATCTTTTCCATCTATAAACCCAGGATCTGGAACATCCCCATATCCATCAGGGCCACCCCAACATTGCTCTAATTTAGGAAATACTTGAAATCCCACCTTTTTTGAGAACACTATACCACATTGCATTAAAAGTCCACAACTCAGCTTCCTCCCCTATTACTTGCTGACTTTAACCTTGCCTTTGACCGTGTACAGTGCTCCGCTGCCTTTTCGCTATGTCCACACTATACCAATAACATATACATGCATGGTGGGGAAAGAGACAGAAAATCTTCTCCTTTTAATTTCACTCTGATGTGAATATGGGTCTTTTGCATAAAAGTGAGGTGCATTTGAGGCAAGATATGCTAACATGTGAGAGACAGTCCTGGAAGCCTTAGAGAGAAATGTTACTGAGGTAATAGTGATGGAAGAAAAATCCGCAGGGGTGAATTTTATTTGGAGCAGACCTCCCCCACACAAGATTTGTGATTGGGATCCCAAATAGCTAAATAAATCATTTTAGAAATTATGAATGCACAGAGAGAGAGTTCCTGTGTTGGCAAAGGTTAAATGGTCCCTCAATTCATGGCAAGAACCAAGCTTAAGACATAAGAGAGGCTAGGTTTAGAAAATGTGTCTGATTACAGGGAAATAGAGAGTTTGGAGCTAAGCCAAAATTGCAATGCATTCCAGAACAGTACATCAGAAGCTATTTTGAGGGAAGAGACTCTCTCGAGCACTGACACGTGTAGACACTCTGAAAACTCAATAATGAAAAGACACTGATATCCCAGGAAGTATCTCTTGACACAAACACTTCACTACTCGTGGTGAGTGATATTACAGGAATGGTAGCCAGTGGGGACCACAGATGCATAAACAACATAGAGTGGTTACAGCTGGTAAGGCGAAGGCTGCAGACCATGAGTAGAAAAGGGTTTAAATCAGTGGAAAGGAAAATTGATATATTGTTTACCGAAGGTGAAGTGTGGGCATAGTTCTGTGCCTGTCAGCCTTAATATACAGTGAGAAATACATTAACAAACCATGAAGTGACATTTTTTCCCATTCCTTAGGTGGCAAGTACCAAAAGTGGAAGCACCGAAGGATCCAAACTAAATGTAAGACTGCATGGGTCTCTACACACGTAGGGGAACATAGAAAAGATTCACCCTGGTATTCAAGTATAACAGCCCTGTAAATTTCCCAGAACCCAGTAAAAGTGTACAGGCTGCTTTCTGATGAGTAGTTACATTCTTGAAAGGCAATGTCCTACTGTTTCCTCCTACTGAAGCTAAGGGGCCATTGCACCAACCATAACAAAATAAAACAGAAGTTAGTATATAGGAAAACTGATATGTATTGTAAAAGGAGTGGCTCCAGGTAACCAGGGAGAAGGTAGTGTAGACCTATAAATTGATAACATTTTGGGTCTTCATGATATTTGATGTAATTTGGATTATTATTTGGGATGTGGGAATGTCCAATTCAAGGAATAATCACAACCCTTGTCAGGGTGAACCCTCCAAGTCACTAAATTACCCTGAGCTCAACCCCCTATAGCTATGGCACAAAACAGACAGGCATAATTTATAGCGATGTGTAAACTATTTGTGCAGTATCAAAGCAGTAATAGAGTAAAAACTCAAAACAATAAAAATCTCAAACCAAATTTGAAACATTGAGTTAAATGTAATAAACAAATGGCACCAAAATGAAAAAAATCCAATAAGGTTAACTGGAGATATGAATTTTCAAAGGTTTAAGTAGAAGTGGAGCAAAGAAGCAGTAAACACCAATGACAGTCAATGGTCGTGGAAGACCTAGAGGCAATTTGAAGCTGATTGTGAAGGAGGTTGGGTTGGATACACCAATAAGGTTCATCCGGGTCAAACATTTTACTTTCTGACTTGGGGCCGAATGTAGGTAAATCCCATTTACCGATTTTGAAATACCGAATTTTACCGATTCGGTATTTCAAAATCGGTAAATGGGATGTAGGTCCCAACATCTGGATTCGTTACCGAATCCTTAACAATTCTTTAATTACCGATTCGGTAAATACCGAATCGGTAATGTCCATTCATTCCTATGTGCTTTGAAGCCCATAGAAATGATTAGGCATTATCGATTCGGTATTTACCGACTCGGTAATTAAAGAATTCACAAGGGTGCAGGGGGTGTCACTTTGACACCCTCTAGCACCCCCAAAACGGGCATGTGTGCAATGTGGCACACAGACATGCCCTAAGGGCACGTCTGTCTGTCACATGGCACATGTGTACATGCACAGATGTGCATGTACACAGGAATCGGTATTTTACCATGGATTTGTATTCCATGGTAAAATACCGATTCTGTAAGCCATGTGCCAATAGTAAATTGGCTACCCACATAGCATTTTCGGTAATTTTACCAAATCGTTAAATATTACCGAATCGGTAAATATTACCGATTCGGTAATAATTACCGACTCGGTAATAATAACGATTCGGTAAAATTACCGAATATGTGCACTACATCTCCCTAGCCCTTTACCGATCGGAAACGGCTGAAAATCGGTATTTTCGGCCGATTCCGATCGGTAAAGGGCTACCTACATCTGGCCCTTGGTCTTTTAAGTCCCAGTCAACCACATGAGTGTATTTCTAACCCTACCCTCAGGACCTGATGGAAGGCACATAGAGACTCACAGGCCCACAGCAGGGTTCAGTCAGGTCCAGTTGCCCCTGGTCAGGTGGGCACTTCCAGCAAGAAGATTCTTACAGCTTGTTGTCTCGCTGCAGCCACAAAGGAAGTCATTCAACTGACCATTGGTTGCTTCTTTTTGTCTTGGATAAATGAAGGAGCAGGTCCAGACTTTCAGAACTCCTCTCAGGTCACATACAGCAGCTCAAGTCCTCTTCTGATCTTCTGCAAGTCTAGAAAGTATTCTGAAGTAGGTGCCCGGAGGTGGCAAATTTATACTTGGAACCAGCTATTGTGGGGTTGACTCCTGGATGGTGAAATTATTTGCCCACACTAAACTTGGGCTCTGGAGGCTCGGTATGTGAAGGGGGAGTATACTACGTGTTATAAACTAGGTCTCTTTGTTGCAGTGGTTGATGACTGTGAGTTCAAACAAATTCACAATGCCTCCTCCTCATGCAACAACGAAAAACGCCAATGGGCGGGGAAGCCTCACTCACAGCTGGCCTCACTGCGTAGTTTCCGGAAGACAGACCACCTCCTAGGTACCAGGGTGGAGAAACTTGAAGCAACGAAGGGTGAGGTTTGAGCGAGTCTTCCCTGTGGCTGCTGCTCATGTGAGACCGTCCACGCACCCGCTGCGCGAGGGGTGTGAGCCGCCACACAATCGCCACCTTAGACTTACAGCAAGTTTGCCTATCATTGCTCGGGACTCCCAGCTCTGAAAAGCTGTTGAGGCATACTTCCGGAAACCAGGCACTAGCTGAGGTCAGCTCCCATCACAATCCTCAGCCGTATTCTTCTCATGCACTCAAACCACACAGCTGACAGAAGCAGGCAAAGCCAAACTGCAGATGCCAGGAGCAGGCAACGTTGAACTGCCACAACGAAAACTGCGAACCAAGCTTCCTTGAAGAATTCCACACTGTACCCACGATGAGCTGTGGGAACGGAGATGCCACTCAGGACATAAGGCACAAGAGACAAAGGCCACACTCACAGAAGCAGAGCAGTGTCTCTGGGCCTGCCACAGACCCTGATCCTTAGCGGGAAGGACTCCCCTCATGGCACCGGGCGGCCACCAACACGAATAAGCAAGAGCAGACACTCCTCAGGCAACGCTCCCTAGATAGAGTACAGGCGGGCTTACGCAAGCTGAATAAGATGAGCAGTGCAATGATCATCCAGGGCTAGGTAGAAGCAAAATAAGCCCCCTAAACAACCCTCATTTCATCAGGAGTCATACCAGATGCCTCACGCATGCCTCCCTGATAGAAAGGGAAAAGTTCCTTAAGGTATCCACGGGAGAAGACTACAACCGTAGCTCACCATTAAATGTACACCTCTGGAAAGAAGAATTTCAACAGGGTGAAGATGTCGAGCAGTCCCTTACACAGCATCCCACAAGCGTCGTCAAAATGAAGTAAGTATGACGCAAGTGGTAAGTCCAAAGGCATTGTTCAAGAAGATACTATAGCTTACTAGGGCAGCTCTGAGAAAACACCACAAACTCAACTTTCTAAAAGATCTCCTTCTGAAGGTTCCACGGGGGAGTCCAACTGTAATAACAGAGATGGGGTGGAGGGGAAAAGGGCAAGAGGCCTAGGTTATAACACTATGGTAATCCTAGTTTCCCACAAACTGTAACAGGAAAATTCAGTTTGAGCAGGTATTGTAACCACAACAAATGCAGAAACAGGAGACTGGTCGGACAAAAGCAGGGTCCTTCAGCAACCAGACAGGGGATTCATAAGAAATGTCTTGGCATTCTGTTTTCTCCCTTTCAAGTGTGCCCCCAGTGTTACATGTGAATCAACAGACTCCTGCCAAGCAGGCTGTGACACTGTGCTGTGAAAAGGTCAGCCTTTGCTTTGCTCCTGGGAGACATTTCATACCTATTTCACACCTATTCAATGCTGGCAGAGATTTATGCTTATTAGCATTCTGACAGTTGATGCAAGTAAAGGATAACTTCTAAAAGTTATTTTTCCTTAATAGCTATTAAAAATCTAACTTTACCATTGAATTGGAATTTTAAAGTTGTTTCATTTCTTTTTCTAGCTCCACCCATTCCTGAGAAACAATATTATTATTTTAATGTGTACACTATTTTTCCACTTAGGACAGCTAGGCCTGCCACAATTAAATTAGCTTTATAGCTTTTGGTCATTGTCACAGTAGGACATGGTGATATAATATCAGTTTTCTACATGGTCCACGTTTAAATACCATACTCCCTACCTTGTACAAAGCTTGCAAATGGGTATTTTACCAATTTATAAATTTGAGGTTTTTACCTGTCAAAAAGGGTTAATTTAAGAGGTCTTACTGCAGCAGCCAGGCTACACAGGGTAGGTCTGAAGCCATGGTTTACTAGCCACACTAGTGGATGGCAAAATAAGTCCTGCAGCCCACAGGTGAGAGTTAACTTTTAATGCCGTGGGTTTTTTTCCATACCATTTTCTTTTTTAAAGAATTTTATTATAATAGTCGTCACTGAAATACACAGCTATACGCCTACAACCCTTGGGCCGGAAACTCATCAATATAAGGCATTCTGGGGGAGGAGCTACGCGGGTATCCAAGATGGTCGCGTGAGCAGAGAGCTCCCGGGACCCGCGCCGCCCTCATCGATCTATCCTTTCGATATCCTGATTATTTTGATGGGCTTTTGAAGTACTACTCTTGCTGATACTTCTGCACTTTTCAGGGCTGGGATCGGACTCTGGGAACCATCTCTACGTCGTCCTACGTTTTCTGGCCTAGCCCCGGACGAGGCCGGGGTCTCTGCTGCTCTGGATGGCCGAGATGTAATTCAACAACAACGGTCGCCTGGCATCTGCTCAACCGGTGACGTTGTCGCTTTCACTTTCGGTTTCCCTCTGCTTCCGAGCTGCCTACCTAGGGAGCAGTTCGCATTCCTGGCTTCGGTGGTCTAGCTAGCTGTGCTCTTTGACTATAGCCCTGGGCCGGCAGGATGCGATTCTTCGCCTAAGCCCTGTTTTGGAGACCGGCGGATCGCTGCCATTTTCACCAGGTCCAGGAAGACCCTTCGGGGTGCTGATTCCAATATGGCGACTAAACCCGAGACGGAGAAACGCAGGACGAAGGTGACTACCCGTGGGGGTTCGGTCCAATCCAACGTAATGGACCGCTACACTCAACCAAGAGGCTCCCCCAATGCTGCCAGCCGTAGTCTTGGGGACCCGAGGACGGACCTGGTTGCTACATCGGAGGTGTCCCTTCAAGATCTCATGGCCGCCATTGCTGGGATCAAGACGGACATTGGTCAACAATATGAAGCCATCGTATCCAAGATTGACACGGTGGCGGTGGATGTTACTCTTATTCGAGCTGACTTGGCTAAGACCAATGAGAGGGTCAAAGCCTTGGACCTCAAAGCCACTAGTCTGGTTACCGACATGGCGGAAGCACAATCAGAGATCGGTAATTTGCGGTCATCGCACGACCTACTGGCCAGACGTCTGGAGGAGTATGATAATAGGGCCCGACGGAACAACATTCGCCTCGTCGGAGTACCGGAGGACAGTGGTGCTGCTTTTATCGATCTCTTGGTCGTAGAGTTGATTGTGACCAAGCTTGCTCCCGCAGGCCTCAGTAAATTCTTTGCGGTCGAGCGCGCGTACCGCTTCCCGGGTGGACAGACCAAGCCGGGGGCACCCCTGAGGCCTATCATTGCTAGGCTATTCCACTTTCGGGACCGGGACGCCATCCTTCAGGCCTCTCGTAGACATGGTCCGCTGAAATTTGAGAACAGCTCCATTTCCATCTACCCTGACTTCACTCCTCAGGTGCAGCGGCAACGATCTGTATTCATGGGTGTGAAACGTCGATTGCGGGACTTGGGACTTAAGTACGCGATGCTGTTCTCAGCTCGTCTTCGCATCGAGTATAGAGAACGTACTTTCTTTTTTGATCAACCGGACAGTGTTAGCGACTGGTTGGACTCATTGCCCAAGGAGAACACCGAGAGCGGAGGCCCTGGAGGCGGGATGGAGGTGCATCGGCACAGGAGTGACATTCTGGTTCCTGAGGTTCAATCCTGGGTCGTAGTATCTACAGAGTATCGTGTATATGCTTTCACTATTAGGCCCGAGGGTGGGGCGGGGTGGGATTGTCTCTCCCTTCCTCCTCAGGGGTTCTTTGTGTAGAGTTGGATGAAGGGGCGACAGGCACACTGCAGTTTGGGGTGGCTTCTAAGTCAGCAGGGGTGCAGGGTGGGGGGTGTTGTAACGGGTTCTTGGTTGGGGGTTGGGGGGGGTGTTCCGGGTTGTTCTTTGTGTTTTGTATATGGTTTCTCACATGGTACTTTTTCATTTGCTCGTATCCTTAGTTCTGGGGTTTCGGGAAAGGGTGGTTTGGGGGTTCTGCGGGGATGGGGGGATGATATGAAAGTGTTGTCTTGGAACGTCAATGGTCTGGGAGACAGGATTAAGCGGGGTATTGTGCTTCAATTTATTAGACGTCACTCCCCTGATGTAGTTTTATTGCAGGAGACCCACTTGATAGGGAACGCTTGTAAAGCCCTGGATCGCTGTGGTTTCCGACTGGTGGCACATGCGGGTTTCACTTCCGGTTCCCGGGGGGTTGGCATAATGGTGAAATCCTCCCTGCCCCTTGAGATAGACGAAGTCACACTTGACGATCAGGCCGCTATGCTGCTGTTTCGGGGAGGTGGGAGGGAATGCTGATTGTAATTGTGGCTGTTTATGTTCCTCCGGGACTCCAGGCTACTACATATGCTGATCTTGGTAGGACCTTCTTAGGGCTACCACACGGTGTCCTTATAATGGGTGGGGACTTTAATTCGGTGGTTTCGGGTGAATGTGATCGACTGCCTCCCAGGGTTTTGCCCTCGTCCCAGTTGTGGCTGACTGAGTTGATTGAGACTTTTGGGTTAGTGGATGTCTGGCGGATGTTGCACCCTACACAAACCCAGTACACTTTTCACTCTGGTGCCCACAGCAAACTTTCGAGGATTGATTATTTTCTGATGTTAACTGCTAATACCTCCTTGGTGCGTGGGGTCCGACATCTTCCCAGGGGTATCTCTGACCATTTCCCCCTGTTGCTCGAAGCTTCGGTGAGAGACTGTTCTGGAGGTAGGGTCCCCCCTCTTCATCCCTGGCATTTTAGGAATCCTCAGATTCGCTCAGACCTGGTTAAGGCCATTGACTGTTACTTCGACGAGAATGAGGGATCCGTTTCTTTCCCTACTATCCTGTGGGAGGCCTTTGAGTCCGTCATACGGGGCTCCGGGTTGTCCTTTATTGCTGCTGACAAGAAGGCCAGGAGAGAAACTGTGTCAGCTCTTGAGGCGGAAATTACTTCGCTTGAAAGTGGCCTGGGTGGTGACGATACCCCTGCAATCTTGCACTCCTTAGCGTTGAAACAGGCAGAATATAGGGCCCTGGTGACTGACGCTGCTAAAGTGATGCGTATGAATCAGCTGGGCCGGCTCTATGATGTGGGCGATAAGGCTAGTAAGTTGTTGGCGTGGTTGGATAAATCTGAGCGACTGAATCGTGTGGTGCCCGTGATAACCCGCGAGAATGGAGTGTGTGTGACTGATCCGGGGGAGATTGTCGAATGTTTTGTGGACCACTTTCAAACAGTGTACCGGTCTGTGAGTGATCGAGACGAGGCTGACTCCTGGTTGCTTCTGCGGGACATTGCGCTTCCCTGTGTGTCGGAGGAGGATAGTTCATCTCTAGATGCACCTTTTACGGTGGATGAGATTGCCATTGCCATTCGGTCCTTGCGATCAGGTAAAGCTATGGGGCCCAACGGTTTACCTATCGAGTTATATAAACTGCGTCCGGACAAAATGGCGACCCAACTGCGCACTATGTTTGTTGATGCTTTTGAGGCGGGCAGCCTCCCTTCCGACCAGCGTTTGGCCACTATAGTAGTAATCTACAAGGACGGCAAACCTCGGGATCGGTGCACCTCATATCGCCCTATCTCGTTGCTTAACGCCGAGCCTAAGATCATGGCTAAGGTCCTCGCTAATCGTTTACTGACAGTTATCTGTGACTTGATCCATCCGGATCAGTCCGGTTTCATTCCTCATCGGAAAACGGCGCTCAATCTCCGTAGACTCCATAGCGTTCTCGCGAGAGATGGGACCCTTACTGAACCTGCTGTCGTGGCCTCCCTGGATGCCACGATGGCTTTTGATACCATCGAGTGGCCATATTTGTGGGCGGCCCTCTCGAAGTTTGGTTTTGGCCCTAACTTTATCGCGTGGGTGCCGCTCCTGTATGAACAACCGTTGGCCCAAGCCGTAGTTAACGGCAGAGTTTCTGGACCGTTCGCATTGGGGCGTGGCACCCGACAGGGCTGCCCGCTATCTCCACTTCTCTTTGCTTTGGCATTGGAACCACTGGCGGCGTGGCTTCGATGGGAGCCCTCAATTAAGGGGATCTGGTGGGCACCGGACCTGGAGGATCGCGTCTCTCTGTACGCAGACGATATTCTGCTCTATTTTACCTCACCTCAGAAATCCCTCAACGTGCCCTTTGATGTTCTTACCTCTTTTGGGAGGAACTCGGGGCTCGTTATTAACTGGAACAAATCGTGTGTTTATGTTATAGCGGGGGAACTCCCTCCGCTACCTCGTAGATTCCCGATCCAGGTGGCAGAGACTGGGTTCAAATATTTGGGGTTTTTCATTTCTATGGATTCCTCTGTGCGGTATGATCGTAACCTTTATGCTCCTCTTCGTCGCCTCAAACAGGATGTTCGGAGGTGGCGCGGTTTGCCTCTGTCCCCATTGGGACGCGCAGCACTTTTTTAAATGATGTCCGTTCCCAGATTTTTGTATGCTTTGCAGAATTTTTTTGATCCTGTTCCCTCCTGTTACTTTCGCGAGGTTGAAGGTCTACAGAGGCAGTTAATTTGGGACGGACGAGCTCGCATCTCCTTATCTAAACTCACGCTCCCATGGTACGATGGTGGCATTGCCCTTCCGGACATCAGACGTTACTACTGAGCCTCACAGCTCAGCGCGATTAACCACGTGATGTACTCCCCGGGGCCCACACCCGCCTTCGCTATGGATAAACTCCTGTTGCCGGGCTGCAACTTCAACAGGGCCTTATATTCGAAGGCACCACTCCGCCTTCTGACTGGACCTACGAAATGCGCCGTGCGTGCTTGGAAGGATGCGACTGTGGCCACAGGTTGGAGTGATAGGTTGACACGAATGACTCCGTTATATGACTCAGAGCGGTTGGGTGGCCTGTGGCTAACGAAAGGGTTTGATAGATGGGATATGATCGGTATTAACAAGGTGGAGGATCTTTGGGCCAGAGGCACAATTAAGTCCTTCGAGGCCCTGAAGGTGGAGTATCAACTGGATGACAGGGAATATTTTTGTTATCTTCGGGTGCGTCACGCGTTGCTCTCTGTTTTCCCCCCTGGGACAGAAATCCCCCAATCATCCTCGCTCGAGGATCGGATTCTGGACGGCCATGTGCCGGACAGCACGATTTCTCTAATTTATAAAAAACTTATTAATAACAGGGCTGATCTTCTGGTGAGGCTTAGGACCTCTTGGACGGCAGATGGCCTCGAATTAGATGACGAGGACTGGCAAACGGCGATTTCCTCCCCCAAGGAGGTGGCTATTCCGGCCCGCCTTCGCTTTGTGCAGTTAAAGATCCTCCACCGAGTTTACATGACTGGTACGCGTCTGGTTCGGATGGGGTTCTCGACTGATGGGCTGTGTAAACGTGGCTGTGGTATGGATGGCACCTTTCTTCACATTCTATGGGAATGCCCGGTGATCGCCGCTTTCTGGTCCAGAGTGCATGATGTAATGGGGCAAGTCACCGGGGTCTCCCTCCTCCCTGAGGCGAGGCGCTGCCTGCTCAATGTGTGGGAGCCTACGGATTGTACGGCTGCTCAGACCTTTTGGATCACTCTGGGCAACAATGGAATGCATACCGTGGAGACATTTGTACCCCACCACTTGATTTTACTACCAACATCCCTCGTCCCCGTAGTTGACGTTCATATAGACTGACTACTATACCTTTCCAATAATCCTTTTCACCGTCTCCACTCGCCCCAGAAGGTTGCCTTTATTCTTTCAAATTGATCTCCCCCTTCCCCATCCCGTGCCCTAGACACTGTTCCCACCATGTGAGTGTTTGTGTTGTCTGTTTCAAATTTCATCAAAATTATAAAAATGAAACCTACATGATCCTTCCTCTATGTTTGATGCCAATGCACCATAGTGATGTTATTTCTGGCTTTTTCCGCAGCATAATGTGGTCTGGAATATTGTCGATTGTCATAGCGGCCGGCCCGATTGGGTTGTAGGCAGACGCTGTGTACTGTGCATACGATAATAAAGGTTTTTAAAAAAAACAAAAAAAACTAAAATATATAAGGCATTCTACACAACTTCATGGCCCACATCCTGGTGGCAGGGCAGCATCACTATTAATGATTGCAGCTCTCATCACGTGTTGTACGTGCATGCTGCGCATCAGCAATCATAAACAGTCCACAAAATTTATAAAAAACAGTGAGATGTCAACACTACCTACCACCATCAGGACACTTACGTCTCGCATCAATGTTTAACCATGAAGGCTATGTACCATTGCCCATCTGAACCTGATCCCTCCTGCTGATAATTCCCCAATGCCATATGATTACCCACCCAAGTCATCTATGCGGTGTGCTAGTCTGGGCGCAGCCCCTTGCCCTGCAGAGTGCATGTGTCGAAGTGCGCAAAATAGCACCATCTTCTATGAAGCAGGGAGGTTAGTCCCTACTTCAGGCTCTATCATTGTCTCTTGAGTGGAACCCACTCTCTTTCTATGCAAGTATGGTGCGTATAGCCCCCAGAAGTTCTTCGGCCTGCTCCGGGGAGGGAGCAGCTGGCTGAAGTTCTCTGATTGCGTGCAACAATAAAGAACATTGTATGACCACTGTAGCACTGTGTGCAGGGAACCCCTAAATCAGCTCATTGCTACTCTACATTTTGCCATCAGCAAGCCCATGTCCACCAGTCTGTGTATCGCCTTCGGCAATGTTTTGGAGTAACCCAGCAGCGCCATGGCTGGATCAGGCGTAATCTCAGAGCCAACTATTGTGCTTAGCTCGTGAAATACCTTTCCCCAATATTGGGAAACACCCAGGCAGCTCCACGCTAAGTGCATGAAAACCGCTGATGGGTAGTGACATCTATCACAGGTCACCTTCTCTCTTCGCTCATATCTTTGCAGTCTCTCCGGTGTGTAGTACACTCTATTAATGTATTTGAAATGTATGAGTCTGTGTTTGCTTTGCAATGATATTCGTTTTGTGTTGTTGCAGCAAAGACCACATGGCATTGTCTATTGTCAAGTCCAAATCGCGATGCCAGGCTAGCCTAGCCTTGGTATACTGGTTTGCTCTGTGGGACATTGCCAACTTGTACATGTTGGAGACAATTTTGCAGGGGGGCGTAGTTTTGATGATATATGACCCTTCTTGTACCTCTGGGGTTTTGTTCATGTCATCCCCCAATTGTTGATGTAGTGCCCTTTGCACGCTATGGAACTGGAAGCGCTGCAATGTGGGAACTTCAGTAGTGACCGTGGCCTCGTCCCACGTCTTTGCGACACCGCCCAAGAACAAATCGCCTGCTTTGTGTATGTCTAATGCTTGCAATGCCCGCGCTACCCCTCCGTCTCTACAAGGGGCTAGCCAGACTATCCAGTCTATTGGCATTTCCGGAGAATATAACAGTGCCCCCACTTGCTGCTGCAACAGGCTGTACCATGCATGCCTTGTTGAGTTGAGAAAGTCCATTATCCCTGTCCTGCGATCTACCGGCTCACAAATAACGGCTGGAAGCGGGAGGGGGTCGGCGAAGAGCTTCTCAAGCCGAAGGTACGGTATGTCATCCGTTCCGTGGATCCAACTATGTGCCTGCACACCCTGTGCTGCTCTGTAATATAAGTCAAGGTCATGCACGCCAAACCCTCCCAAATGGTATGGCAAGGTGAGCACTCGCCATTGTACCCGTGCCTGCTTGCCCACCCAAGCCGGTCTTATTAATGATTGATTAATTCTGACGAAAAAGGAGCGCAGCAACAATATCGGAATATTTACAAACAAGAATGAAAACCTGGGCAACACCACCATTTTCATGATAGAAACCCTGCCAATTAAAGACAGTGGCAGACCGATCCAGGTTTCGACGTCATCCTCTAGTTTAGGTACAGTTATACCATAGTTCTCATGGAACACAATGTCCGAGTCTGTGTGCAATCTGACGCCAAGATACCTGACCGAGTCATCGGTCCATTGCAAGGGATACATCATCTCGAATTGCGTAGTGGTCGGAGAAAGGGGAAAGGCTATGGATTTTGACCAATTGACCTTTAACCCAGATAGTGCTCCATAGTGCACCACCTCTCTGAGGACAGGAGAGAGGTTGTTTTCTGGATCTCTCACATATAACAATGTGTCGTCCGTCTATATAGAGACCACGATGTCGTAGGTAGGGAACTTAATGCCTCTATGGCCGTGATATTCTCGAAGTGCACATGCCAAGGGTTCCCTGATTAATGTATATGGAGTCGGTTAGAAGGGGCATCCATGCCGGGTTCCCCAGGAATTAGCAATGGCGCCAGTTACTAGATTTCCCAGCCATATTCGAGCCATTGGGGCATTGTACAACACTCCTATCATTTGCAAGAAGACGGGGGTCTAGTCCCATTCTGGTCAGCACCTGCCGCATAATAGACCACTCTACTGAGTCGAAAGCCTTTTCCATATCCAAGAATATTGTGATGGCTTTCGTATCTCATCGAACAGGCTGCATAGTACCAACACCATTCGCAGACTGTAAGTAAGGTTCCTATCCGGGATAAACCCTGCCTGTTCAGGCGCAACAAGTTCCGGGGACAACAGGGCCAGGTGATTGGCCAAAACTTTAACGAACAGCTTGGTGTCCACATTAAGCTGAGAAAGCGGCCGGTAGGGGTTGCACTCCCCAGGGGGCTTACCCGGCTTTGGGATAGCCGCCAACATAGCCTCTCTCATAGATTGTAGCATCTCGCCGAACACGCATAGATCATCAAATAGCGCTGAGATGTGGGAGAGCAATATTTCGATGAAGGCCTCTTAGAAGCCTACTGTAAGGCTGTCCGTCCCTGGAGCACTGGTTGCCTGCATTCCTGCCAGTGCCTCCATAATCTTATCTTTTTCAATGGGGAGCATGAGCAACTCTCAATGGGTGTCAGATAGGAAAGGCAACTTAATGTGCTCCAAGTAATCTAAGATTTCGCCTTCCATGTCTGACGAGCGTGAAACATACAGTTCCGAATAGTATTGTTTGAACCTGTTCGCAATGTCCTCTTCTTCTGTTAGCAGTTCGCACTCAACTGATCAGATTTCAGTGATCAAAGTTTTACTGCGTTTGGCTTTCAACATGTGGGCCAGCACTGATCCCGGCTTATCCCCCTCCCCGTATGTGCGCGCAGTGGCATATTTACCCATTTGTTTCACTTTGCTATCCGCCGCTTCATGATACTCTGCTAATAAGTCCTTCATTGTGCCTGCAACTTCCTCACTGTCCCCAGCCGACTGACGGGACTCCAGATCTCCTAGTTTCCTCTCTAAGGTTGATAACCTCTGTTGTATGGAGCGGAGTACCCTCAAATGTTTAGTCATGGCAACCCCCCGAATGTACACTTTGAAAGCTTCCCATACCATCTGGAAGCTATCCACCGAGCCAATATTAGTAGCAAAATATGTATCTATAGCTTCTGCTAGCTCCTCTTTGAAGACAGGGTCCAGTAACGAGTAAGGGTGAAAATGCCATATAAATGGCAGTATTGTCTTCTTAGGTGTGGACAAGACCAGTAAAAGCGGTGAATGATCGGACAATGTGTGCAGCAGAACCAACCTGACAAGTGCGGATCTGAGACATGAGGGACGTCGATGACAGCCAATAGTCTATGCCTGTATGCTGATTATAGTATGCTGAGTAATGTGTGAAGCCTCCGTCATGCGGGTGCAACTCTGTCCATAGATCTGTAAGATCCTTACTGATTAAAACGCCTACAATAGTTCTGGCCGCCGCCGCCAGCCTTCTCACCGGGCCCCCCGATCTGTCGAGTTCGAGGTTTCTAACCAGATTAAAATCGCCACCCCAAAGTATTTGTGTCTCGGCGTAACCTCTGATTGTGTTAGCCAAAGTTGCAAAGAACTCCGAGCAGCCATAGTTGGGGCCATATACGTTCACTATCAGCAAGTCCAATTCCCTACCCAGTAATTTGGAGATCACAAACCAGCCCTCCGCATCCACCGTCAACTGCTGTATCATGTAGTCAGATCTGGGATTAACCTATGTCATTACCCCTCTAGCGTGAGTTGTGAAACCAGAGGCGGTGACATAGCCCGATATTACCCTGTTACACATCATTGGGCTATGTAGTGGTAGATGAGTCTCTTGGAGTAGGGCAACATCTATATTAATAATTATGTCTTTTTAGGTAGCTCAGCACTTTACGCAGTTTGCGATGGTTGTTCAGACCTCTCACGTTCTACGACAGTGCTCTGAGGGAATCTATAGGTCTCTGAACAGTAGCTCTGCTAGTCGTAGCCATCCTGTCTCTCAAGTATCATGGCGTGCTCTGGCTCAAGTAGCTTGCATATGTAATGTACATCATACAACAACTCAGTTGACATCTCCAACATCAAAAACAACACTACCCCAATCCTGCTCCACCCTCCCCCTTCCCACAGCAGACCACCTACAACTCAGTTGTGCAGCATCCCTTGTAACGTCCCCCTGTACCCCCCCTCCCCTCTCAAACTTAATTAACAATAGTAGTGTTTGTCACACGCAGGCGAGGTCACTCTTCATACTGCTCTCTGTCAAATACAGGCATTCTCTTGTCCCGACCTCTGCACACTGTCCTGTAGCGCTATAGCCCCCACGATAAAGCACTCTGCGGCCATGTGTGTTACAACTCTATGCCGCAATCGTACCTATTTCCCTTACTGGTGTCCTGCATCTTAAAGCGCAGCCCCTAAGCCCCACTCTGCAGCTAAAAAAGAATCCCGAAGTTATCACCTAACGCCTTTTGCTATAGCCCAGCGGTCGACTACAGTGAAGTGACATATATAGGAAGGACCACAGGTCGCCATTTTGTCTCCACAAAATGCACAATCCCAGCACAACCCCCTGCACCCGCCCCCCCAGTCCCCACAATACTTATCGGCTAGGTATGAATAAATGAGTCTCAGTCCTGTTCCCCAAGCGATCCTCCAGCCACCTAGTCCGGAAGTTGCCGTTCCGGGCACTGTCACTGTTCTTTGGACCAGTCTCTCATCTCCTTCCGTAGTGCCTTTGGTTCAGTAAAAATGTGGGAGCGACCTTGTTTATTCACCCGGAGTTTAGCTGGATACAGCATGGCGTAGTCCAGGCCTAGTTCACGCAACTGTTTTTTCATGGGCACAAATTGTCTACGTGCCTCCTCTACTCGAGTGGTAAAATCTGGGTAAAGTGATATGGACAATCCCTCATATGTCAATTCTTGTCTTTCCCTTGCCGTCCGCAAGGCCGCATCTCTGTCCCAGTAATTTAACAGTTTCGCTATGATTGGGTGCGGCGGGGCTCCTGGTACCGGTCAGGCACCAGGTAACGGTGCACTCTCTCCACTACAAACATGGTAGAGAATACTTCTGCATCCTGAAGGCTCACCAATAACTTCTCCACAAAGTGTTTCATGTTACCAGTTTGTGTTGTCTCCGGTTGGCCTGTGATTCGTAGGTTACAGCATCTCGAGCGGGCCTCCAAGCCTCTGCTTTGTCTTGCAATACTTGTGTGACCCTGCCAAGCTGTTTATAGTCGGTGTCTAGTGTAGCATGCGCCTCCTCCAACTCCGTGAGTCTCCTTTCGGACGTCTAACCTCTTAGCGTGTTTATCCAGCCTTTCTCCCATTCTATCCATCCGATATGAAAGGGCATCAATTTTTGTGCCCAAGGACATTATGCCGCCCTGCAGACCTTTTTCCATTGACAGTAACATACACCAGATGTCCGGTTTGTCCTCCATAGGTGCAGAAGACCTATGAGCCTCCTATGTCACAGTGTTGTGCCACTTAGAGCGTTTTTGCTCGAATGTGAGCTTGGATTGCGTCCTGTCCGTTCTCCTCATTTCCTTCTCCAGGTGAGGGCGTCGTACTAGGGCTATCTTCAGTGCCCCCACAGAGGGCGACCCGACAGAGGCAGCGCGGAGGTCTGCTACTTCAGGGGCTGCTTACGTCGTCACCATCCTCTATCCAGGGAAAGCACCACTCTGCACTGGCACTTAGACTTGTACCAGCAATGAGGAACTGTCTTTGCCGCAGTATCCGCTACCACCAACCCTTGGACCGCCACCCAGCCGGTCTCCATCTTGCCGTGCCGCACTGCCTCCAGCCACGTCTTGTATCTCAGATTCCGCACAAGCTTTTGCCCCCAATGTCTCTCTCCAGATTTTCTCCTCAATGCAGCCTCGGCGCTACACTCAGTGTCTCATTAAGGACTGGCCTTGAGATATACTTAGCAGTGGCTTCGCCCTGTGAGGGCGTCCCCAAACCTGTGTCCCCACAGCAGATTCGGTCCGTTGCTGCAGCCGTATGTCCCCGGGGGTCTAACCGAGCCAGCTACATGTCCCCGTGAGCAGCGCAGCACCGCTCCGCGCTTCCCACTATGTTTCTTGTGACGTTGTGCCGGGCCGCTGACACGGGCCCCAACTTGCTGCCTTTCAACTGAGCGTGGAGCCACCACCCATAAACAAAATGGCGGCTCCCCACAACCGCAGAGGGCCACTCGCTCCTGCAGCATTAAGCTCAGAAATGCTACAGCACGAAGTCCACTCGGCGGGAGTTCTCATCATCCATACCACATTCAGCCCCTGCAGGTCGCTGCAGTTCCAGTGGCCCAGCCCGTGCTGGGGATCACTGCGATATTACTAGCGCCTGGTGGCTCAGCGCTTCAGACGCTCTCTTCGACCTGTACTCCGGCCCGGGACACTCCCCGGCACCGCCGATAGCTTGGCTATTCCGTGCGGGTCGCTGCAATTACTGGGACTCCAAGACAGCCATAATCCACCGTCTGCCGTGGCACGCACACAGACATAGCTCCACCCGACGCTGCAATCGAGCCTGGGGATCAGCGGCCTTGTGGATCTTCTGCTAGGCACGGCAGTATCTCCGAAGGTACTGAGGCGGGGGGTTCAGGGTCAGCTCCTCGCAATGCGGCCGCGGTCCGATGCTCAAAGTGCGATCAGTTGGTCGTTTATTAGTGGTGGGCTGCCGGATAATTTCAGGATAGTTTGTCGATGTTAAGGAACTCGAGACTCAAGCAGCCATCTTGGTATCGAGCAAGCTCCGCCTTCCCTTTTCGTAACATTTACTATGGCTTATAGAAAGGTTAAATAGCCCAATCAGGGATTTGCCAATTTCTCCACGTACTAGAGGTCAGAGCACAATTACTTGGCAGTGGACAGCAGTTATCCAGTGTGCATAGTCGAAATACCATTAATAAAATGAGCTCAGCAAAGGCAAAAAATCTGGGATGACCACACAGAAAAAGTGAATTGCCAAAAATATTACCAATAGTTTCTCCCCCAAATATTACTGTAATTTAATTGGATGTTTAATAGGAGTTTCTCCAACTTGAACATATATCCTATGGGGAAAATGTAAGAACATTAATAGATGTTAACCAGCAGATTTTCCTTCCAGCCATTCAGGGTTAGGCATGGACATGAAAAGGCATAGTACCAGAATGTTGTGGTTGAATGGCATCTAGCATAAATACAGTGTCATAAATCTTGTCTACAAAAATATCATATAATTTGAGTCAATATTAGAAAATCCACTCCCAGTGGGACGATGTTTTGTGAACTATATTTATGAGAAAATATTTATGTGAGAGAATATTTTTGTGTTTGACGTTCTAGCACATACCACGCTAAAATATATGATATTCGTAGATCCAGTGCATAGGCCAGGAGATTTTTGTGATTTTCATAAAAACAGACACTTTCCCACAAGCAGAGGAACCTTTTCTTTGCAAATCTGGCCCCATGGCTGTGCTTGAGATCTGGGAATTTATGTTGGTGTGTAAAAATACTTGCATTGTGCATAACAACCGAGCCATACTGTTGAATCTGAAGTCATACAGCCATTTTGACCACAGAGACACTAAAAATTCACCTTGCCGGCAACAACATTTAAGGAGTTAAACATATTTAGTAAACAGGATTGACCAATAAGGACAATTGAGTGGGAGAAACTAGTTTATCGCAGCAAAGTGCTCAACCCCAAAGCCAAACATTGAGTTTAAGGTTAAAACAAACAAAAACAAAAAAATGATGGAAGAGATGGAAAATAGAGTAGGGGCTGACGAGTAAATACACTGCACCTCTTGCTTCTTGTTTCAGCTGGACACTAAACCGGGACATTAAAGATATTAAATATATAAAAGGAATCTGGAGAATGAACAGGCATCATACTGGACTCTGGACATGGCCACTGTCTTTGAGTCTTTCTAGGAAGGCCTTTATTTCCATAGGGGTTTGCACGCAGTGCACACCAGGGCCATTGATTCAACAGCCTTAGCCTCAATAGTGTTATAAAATTCGGAAGCAATGCCACCAAGCCCTCCAGCCATATCATAGTTTTATGCCTTAATAGACTCTATTTTTAGATATGTTGCTGCTGCAGACTGAACATATACTGAAAGAACACACGTCTGGCTGGGATCTAGGTCGTGCGTCAGGGGAGGCAGAAGGAGCCAGGCCTGTGCGCAATATGTAGAGAGGAGTTTTGGAGGAGATGGTTTATTGTGGGCCTGTAGGACGGGGAGATGTCGGTGTCTTTATTGATGATTCTCGAGGTACTCTTTGCAGAGGGGTGTATTTAGCTCCGGCTGCCATGCGGGCTGTTTTTCCATATCCTGGTTGCTTAGATTGCAAAGGCTTTTCTCTGGTCATGTCTTTCTGAAATGCCTTTGTTTCAAGTATGGCAACGTCTTGGCTCCTTGCGTTGCATCGGTCACCTGACTTGGCTAGGTTTTTTAGTCAGGTTAGCTACTGCGTAAACATTGGTCAGAGACTATTCCCACCACAATACAAGTCTAGTTTACATTTATTTTTCGAAATCAACTTCACACCTAGAAAGCTGCTAAACTTAAAAAAGGCACTAATGTGCAAACCATCATGTTTTGAAACTTTGCAGAGCCTTACTGGTCTCCCCACAAACACTAACATTACAAATTGGATAGCTAATGTAGACGAAATAAAGGGAGACCAGCCCGGCTGCTGACTTTTAATGTTACATAGAATGTTGGTAGCGGCCCCTGGTTTCCTGACGCATTTTAGTGATCCCTGGCAAGTTAGACAGATTCCCTAGTCAATCCCACATATTCCAGAATCCTGCAAGAGCCTTATATGTTGGTAGTAGTCTACAAATAAAGGTTTTACGATTGCATTGCCAAGCCTAGGGCAAGATAAGACCAAATGGCTACGTTCAGTGCCACTAGATGTGGCATGTGGATGCCAGCAGGCATCTGAAAATGCGGACAATACTGCCCCTTGGAATTTGGAGAGGTTACACATATTATGTAGTCATGCCTGGTTGCTCAACCCATTTTCTCCTGTATCATGGCATGTATCATTTGGGTTCTCCTTGGTGGGAATAGGAACCCACCCCACATCCGGTTCTCGACCGAGCAGCCAGCACACAAGGGGAGTTACTATGCCCTGTGGTTGGGTTCTTTCTGGGAGGCGGCCGAGGTTCAGGCAGGCACTGCTGACACTCAGGATGCTCCGCCGTTAATGATCTTTCTGCAGTGTCATCTATGGAAACTTTGCTACAACTTTTACTCTCTCTAGATAGTCAAGTTTCGTGGGAGTTAGACCCCGTGGTCGCCGGCCTTATATGCACAGCTATCTGATCTTTTCAGGCGCATTATTTTGGGCGTGACGATGCCTTTTTTTAGTTACCCATAGGCATCCACATATAATTGAAGATCACTCCTGCTCCACATGAGGGACGGGTGCTTATTCTCCTTTAAATTGATCATTTTTGTACACGCAAGGCTCCGATGACCACCAGGGAATTTTTCACACACCCCTTTGTTGCGTGAGGGATGGTCAGAATTATGTATCGGCTCAGGCCAAGCTTGTGCGGCACTTGACGCCATGATTTGGAGGCCCTCTTTTTTTTTACCTAAGTCATCCATGTGTCACCAGGCCGCACTTTGGCTATTGAATAACGCTATGCCCCCATAACTTAGGTTGACTGGTATCATTTAGGGCCGTTATGCCGTATTTATCTTTCTGCAAAGTTTACCCAGAACATAGGTTTGTACGTTACTGCTTTAGTCCTTATGCTGCATATTGCTTTTTTTTAGTGCCACAGTTCTGGCCCTTATCAAGGCGGCCCACGTGCCATACGCTCTACACTTTTGAATGACGACTTTGAGAAATCATTGAATCCATCGATCTAGTTAAATCACTGCCCAGGACTAATAATTGGTATGTACATTAAGACACTGATGTTTACCATTGCTTGATTGTTTATATGCGAAGACTACTCCCTTGTTCTAGTTATAAAAGATTACCTGCCGCATGGCTGCAATTAATTGGATGTGCTGGCTGTTCCTGAGGGCTGCCGCAACCTACATTATGGTGTACTTGGAAGACAACTGTCAACTGCCCGTTTTCTATCCATGATTTTGTATATGTATTAAGATACTGAAGATCTCAATTGGTTGAATGAGTGAAATGCAAAGGCTATTCCTTTTTTTTATAGTAGTGAAGGATTATTTGTCACATGGCTGCAATTAATTGGCTGTGTTGGTTGTTTTTAGGTTTAAAGTATTTTATTGTACCATTGAAAACAATACAAACAAACAATTACAGTTGTTTTGAAAGAGGTAGTGCAAAGAGTTGGCTATAGGAGTGCAACCTGCGAATATGGTGCGGTAGGTACAACATTCCTCAGATCCTGATGTCAGGTGCACATGCGGTTGAGACAATTCCAAAAACCAACCCCCTCTTACCCAACTCCCCACCTCCCGTCCCATTCCCGATCCCCCCCACCCCCGTACTGTGCTAAAGACGCCTCTCTTCCCCATCTTTGCAATGTGCCCACCCCTTCCGCTTTACTTTCCTCCCGGGCATTTCAGGTGGACGGAGCAGCCAGGGACGTTAGCCGCAGCAGCCTGAGGTATCTGGGACAGGTAATTTCCTTGAATTCTGATTGTAATAATGTATGGAATGGCAACCACAGCTCCTCAAACTTGTCCACCTCCCCCGCCACCGTAAGGGACAGCTTCTCCATTCCCAGGACATGCCACAACCTGTGCAACCAACCAACAGTAGTGGGGAGCGTGGTAGTGCGCCAGTGAATGAGTATGTTCTGGATCACCGAGCCCAATGTGATCGCTATCTGTCTACCTTTCTTAGATCTCAGGGAATACATCGGGCCATTGGGTAAGCCTAGCAGGACATAGGCAGGGAAGCGGGGCAATTCAATTTCGAAGCACCGGTCTATCTCATCCAACACCTCCCCCCAGTAGGGACTCAATAAAGGGCATTCCCGTAGTACGTGAGTAAGCGTGCCAATCTGTCCACAATCTCGCCAACAGGTATGTGTAATGTTATGATTCATTTCGTGCAATCTTTCCGGTGTGTAATACCAGTAGGTGGATATCTTGGTGAACGTTTCAGTGAGCCCAGTGTGGTAAGCGGAGTGTCGTGCCCGGTAGGAAATGTGATCCCAATCTGTGTGGCTCAACGGCCTTCCCAGCTCCCGTTCCCAACGCTCCCGTCCGGGATTGTAGATGTGAAAAGGGGGGGTTGCAGGAGCTTATATAGATCTGAGATGAGCTTGGAATCTGAGGAGCGCGTCGCCAGCCACATCTCGTAAGGCGTGAGTTTCCGGTATGCCAAGTCACGCACCTGCGGCTGAAGCGCCCAATGAAGCGCCTGCATATATCTCATGCGCTCCGTCTCAGGCAGGCGGTACTCCCGTCGAAGGTCCTGGAAGGATATGGCGCCCTCCGGGCCGTACATATGAAACAGTGCACTGCACCTGGCCGCCCGCCAGAGCGCGAAGGCTCCGCGTTCCATTCCAGGATGGAAGTCCGGGTTCCCGACCAGCGGCGTGAACGGTGACGGGAAGGTGGTGAGTTCATGCCTATCATTTACTGCGTCCCAAACTCGAAGCGGGACTCGCGTAATAAAGGAGGCATAGAGGTTGGGGGGGCGGTGGGCCCTGCATAGGAAGGGTACCTCCTGTAGCGTCCTGCCCGCCACTGCCTGGTCCTGGAACAACCAATGTTTATTAGATTCCTATCTGCTCCACTCCACCAAATACCGTAGTTGCGCCGCCTGAAAATATTTGTGCAGGTCCGGTATGCCCAGTCCTCCGGATTCAGGTGCCAGCGTGGACAGAGCTCTCTTGAGTCTGGGTTTACGGCCCTGCCAAACAAAGCGTGCGATATCCGTCTGGGCCTGTCTAATCCACCCCTTCAGGGGTTGAAGTGGTAGGGCCCGAAAGAGATACAGGACTTGCGGTAGGAGGGTCATTTTCACTGCGGCTATTCTGCCCAGCAATGACAGCGTCCCCTTGTTCCATCGGGTCAGTTCCTCCTTAATTTTCTTGCCTAAGGCCGTGTAATTGGCCGTTACCATGGCAGGTATAGAGGGCGCAAGAAGGATGCCCAGATAGGGCACCAGGTCCTTAGACCAGCTCATGGGGAAAAGACTCTGTAGTTCAAGTCTCGTGGTGGTGGCTAGCGAGACGTCAAGGGCCACCGATTTCCCCATATTCATTTTGAAAACTGCCACTGTAGCGAAGGCTTCCAACTCGGCTATGCAAGCAGGGAGCGACTTTCTAGGATCGTCAAGCGTCAAAATCACGTCATCTGCATAAAGACTAACGGTGTGGACATACCCCCCCATTCGGACGCCCGTCACATCCGTGTTCTGACGCATCCTCTGAGCAAACGGCTCCATATAGAGGGCGAAGAGCAGCGGTGACAGCGGGCACCCTTGTCTGGTGCCCCTCTCTATCGCGAACTTTTGGGAGTTGCAACCATTCACCCTCACCACCGCGGACGGGAATCTATAGCAGTTGAATATCAGGACTCGGAATTTCTCCCCTATGTCCAGTTTACACAGCACCTTCTCTAAGTAGGGCCAGTGCACCCGGTCAAACGCCTTCTCCGCGTCTATGGAGAGAAGCATATGTTCCCCAGGAACACGGGAGGCCTTTTCCAGGACATGGACCACCCTCTTGGTATTGTCAACCATCTGCCGACCGGGAATAAACCCTGCCTGGCCCGGGTCCACCAACCCCGGCAGGGGGAGTGCCAGACGCGCCGCGAGGACCCCGGTGTACAGCTTGAGGTCCACGTTCTGGAGCGAAATCGGCCGGTAGGAGCCGCACTCAGTCCGGTCCTTACCCGGCTTAGGGATAACCGACACTGTCGCCTGGAGTAGGTCCGGAGGGATAGCTCCCGGTTCAGAGAATGAATTGAAGAGGCGTGTCAACAGCGGTGCCAATTCTTGGCAGAACGTTTTGTAGAAGAGTGAGGTATATCCGTCGGGCCCTGGGGCCTTCCCATGTTTGAGTCCGGAAATAGCCGTGATCACCTCCTCGATCCGGATCTCCTGTTCCAAGTATTCTGCTTGTTCCAGGGTAAGGGAGGGGAGATCAACCGACTCCAGATAGTCAGCCTCGGCTTGCGCCGAGGAGGGGCGCACCCGTATATAGATTGGCGTAGTACCGAAGGAAGCCGTCTGCAATCCGGTCATCCTCCGTGGCCATCACTTCGCCGGGAACCACCAGCTCCTTCACCCGGTGTTTCTGGTGCTGTATGCGAAGCTTATTCGCCAGGAGCCGGCCGCATCTGTCCCCGCCGGTGTAGTACGCGTGTTTCAGGCGTAGAACTGCGTATTCCGCCCTATCCATGTCTAGTGCGGACAGGAGATTCCGGGCGGCTTTAAGTTGCCTCCAGACTCGGGGGCCCCGGTTCTCTGGTGCACCTGCCACCACGCTGACCAAAACGGGACCCATCGTTTCGTCCTTAGACGCTTACAATAGCGGCACTTCATGTAGAAGGCTAACGCCATCATGCGGTTTGCCCAGAACAACTGAGTTCACACGATACCTCCGAAATACATGCCTCTTGCTCCGGCGTTAACTGGGACTTTGCCTACGCCCGTGAGCACGGCCATTTAGAAGCGCAATTACTGCACCACTACCAAGACGTGTACACATTACTCCTGTGTGCCACGCCTTTTGTAATTGTATTCAATCAGGCAAAGCTCTCTTATTGTAGTCCTGAAGATGATCCCAACATAATTCTTGGAGATAGGGATCGAAACGTTTGTCGACTGTTTACACAGTACTGCTCCGTTTGCAATTTGTGATTTGTGTCGCAGTTACTGTGGGTTAGAGCTTACTTAAGATTTTATTGTATTGTAAGCCTCCTTTTCTCCTGCTTGTTTGCCTGTTACTTTCTCCCCTATGTATTGTCTTTTCTTGACTTGGTACAGGCTTGTGCCCAGTTATTAATGTGTGACTTGTTTCACTCCAAATGTATAAATTCTTTAAATCCTCTAAATAAATACTTCTATGTCCGGCTGGACACTGAAGAAAAAAAACCACAGTCCTTATTTTAGCCTGTGTTCATCTTTTTTCCTAATTTGAAGCCAAGGACCATTGTTAACTATAAAACTAGTATTACCCAGGGTCCTTTGCAACCTTTACGGGTTCCCTTGATCTGGATTCCAGACTCGGGGGGGGGGGCCCCGGTTCTCTGGTGCACCTGCTCCAGCTCCCTCACCTTGCATGTGAGTTCGTCCCTCTTTTGCTGCCGTGCCTTATTCTCTGCCGAGGAAACAGCAATAAACTCGCCACGGAGTACCGCCTTCAAGGCGGCCCATTGTGTCGCTCGTGAGGTGTCCCCATTATCATTGTGTCGTTGATATTCGCTAATCGAGTCCCGTATACGTTGCACCACCGACTGCTTGTGTAGTAGGGTGTCCCTAAGGAGCCAGACCCCTCTCGAAGGAGACACTGGAGGCAGCTGGAAAGTACCCGCCACCGGGGCATGATCCGAAAGTGAAAGAATCCCGATGTCAAAGGTCGTGGCTAGCTCGTAGACCGGACCCGTCACCAGAAGATGGTCTAATCTCGCGTAGGACTTGTGGGCGTGCGAGTAGTAGGAATAGGTTCGAGTCGCGGGGTGGAGGCGCTGCCACAGATCATGCAGATCAAGATCCTCCAAGTGGGATCTGGCCAAGTGCAAGAACTCCCCTGATGGCAGGCGTCTCTGCGCCGACCTGTCCAAGGACGAGTCAAAGACCATATTCAAGTCCCCTCCAATAACAATATGTCTATCCGGAGTGGACGTCACATCCTCCAGGGCCGTGCGCAGAAACTGGTACTGGTGGTCGTTGGGGCTATATATCGAGCCTACAGTGAACACCAGACCTCCCGTCTTGACCCTGTAAGCTAGGAGCCTCCCTTTCTGTTCTGATACTTTATGCAAGATCTCCCCCTTAAACTTCTTAGACACCAAAATTGTCACCCCCGCTGTTTTGGAGTTGCCGGATGAGAAGAACTGTGTCGGGAATTTCGGTGACCGCAACCTGTGGCAGTCTTTGGCTAGGAGGTGGGTCTCTTGTAAGAGACAAATGTCTGCTTGGGTGTCTTCGAGTAGGGATAGTACAGCCTTCCGCTTGACTGGATTATTCAGCCCCTTCACATTTAAAGTAACAATCTTAAGGGCCATCAGTGTGAAGGATATGGGCAGTGCTTTGCGTGTCGGTCGCGGCCCTGTCTGGGTGGCTTCAGTGTCAACAATGCGAAAAGGTAGTGTGAGGTGAGAGCAAATACCACCACAGCACAGTACGGTCCCCGGTTCCCTCCCCCCCCCCGCCCCAAGAACTTTCCCCCAACAGCCCAACTCCTCCCCTCCCCCCACTCCTCCGTTCAACTCCCCGAACCCAAAACCCCTCCAAGCAACTCCCTCTCCCACCCCCCTCACACCCCACCGTTCAAAGAACTCCATTGTCCCAGTCTGGACAAGTCCGTGGAAAGTTATGTAAGTGGACGTCCAGCCACAACACACTCCCTCCCGCCGCCCCCGTCCCTGGAACCCTCGCACATGCAGTGATGATGAGGCAAATACGATCTCCCCCCGGAGTATGCTCAGGCCGTCAAGGCCACGTCACCAGCCGCCGTGTCTCTGGTCACCTCCCTTATGGCACTGTCCATTTCTGCTCTGATAGTAGGTAAGTCGGGTCTCGTGGGCGGAAGTGGGGATCGCCGCCTCTGAACCGTTTGCCAACTGTCCCTGGTGCTGCGCCTTCGGCGAGGCGTCGGAGCGTCTTCATCTGTCGCGGTAATCCCCAACACTCCGCAAACGTCCTGGAGGGACCAGAGTTGATGCAGGGTCCCATTCCAGCGAAAAATGAGCCGGAAGGGGTGGCCCCATGAGTACTGCATGTCGTGTTCTCGCAGGAAATCCGTGGCGATTTTGAATGCCTTGCGCTTCTGCAGGGTTATTGTCGAAAAGTCCTGATATAGGGCCACCTGATGACCCCGGAAACGCAGGGATTGCTGTCGCTGTGCCTCGCGTAGAATCCGTTCTTTCAAAGGGAAGTCCGGTAGGAAGGCCAGGATATCCAGGGGCGGTGCTGAGGCCCCTCGTGGCAGGCCCACTCTGTGTGCCCTATCAATTCTAATCGGGAAGTCGCCAGGCTCGCCCAGTATTTCTCGAAACATGTCCCTCAGGTAGGCAGCCATATCCTCTCCTTCTTCTTTAGATGGAATTCCGCAAACCCGGATGTTATTGCGCCTTGACCTGTTTTCAAGGTCCTCGGCGTGGGCTTGGAGGTCGATCTGTTGATCCCTGAGCCGCAAGATCTCCTGCTGTAATTGCGTGATTTCCTCGTCTCGGGAGTGGCCGGCTTCCTCCACAGTGGTCATTCTCTCTCCCAGGGAGTCAACCTCACGCCTCACCTCTCGGACCTCTCCGGTCACCTCCTGCTTCAAGGTCTGGAAGTCCTCTCTGAGGGAGCTGAACAATGACTCCAGGAAAGACCTGGTTACCGGAGGCTCCCCCCTCCGCGCCTCGTGAAGTGGTAGAAGGGCTCGGGGCTGGCTGACCCCTATCTTGTCTCGGGGCCCCTCTGCCCAGCATCTCCGGCAAGGTGCGATCGCCTTTTTTACCCCCTCTGGTGCCTGACATCTCGGGAGTGGGGAGGCTCGGCAGGAGGAACTGCGCCCGCCAAGGTCTGCGCAATGCTGCTGCGCCAGCGGCCAAAATGTCCTGCTAAGTCCGGGCACCACAGGTCTCCCACAAGCAGCACTGCACAGTCTCACCCCGGCCTGCGGGTTCCTCAGGACAGGGGGGTCGCCGGTGCCGGGAATGCAACACTGGTCCGCCACCTATAACAGGGCTCCTCAGCTGCGTTGCGGGGTCGGAGCGGGGGTTTGTTGCCGTCGGCAGCAGTGCAAGCCACCCCTCACAGCGTGCAAGCCTCCGCAAGTTCCGGGGAGCCAACGCTCCTTCAGGCTACAACTCCTGCTGGAATCGGGCCACTCCCCACAGTTCAATAGCTAGGGGTGTCACCACTGACCCCCCTCTCAATCACCGTCAGTTAAATCGGCCCCTGCCTCGCAGTGCTGGTTGCAGGGACACTCCACGACCCCGTGGGTGTCGTCAGGAGGGTGCTCACTCCGTTGGCAGGGCGGGGATCCCGTGGTAGTCGCCCGGGGGGTGCCCGCTCCGGTGGCAGGGCGGGGGCTCCGTATGGAAAGAGCGTGCGAGCAAAGGCCCACTTCCGGGCAAAGCCGCGGGCTCGCGTGATGGCCCCGCTCCGTGTGCGCTAGGAGGAGCACCGCCCCGGTGCCGGGCTAGGGCGGTGGTCCCTCGCCGCGCCTCTGTGTTTCTGGGTACCTGCGGGCATCTGCGGACTCTCACGCCTCCTCCGCCTCCAAGCCGGGCCACTGGTAAGGGAGCCAGGGGGCGGCACGCAGATTCAGGCCTACCAGGCCGCTCGATCCCCAGCGCTGCGGCCCTACGCCGGCCCCGTCTCCGACCCGCTCCGACCGAAGCGCCACTCGGTCTGTTCAGCGTCCCTGACTCCGTGCCCGCTAATCGGCTCATGCTGGGTCTATCTCCGTTCCCAAGAGCTCCGCAGGGGCACCGGAGGTGGTTCTTGTCTTTCCGGCCGGTAGCGGCCCCGTGTCTCTCGGGTCTCCGACGGCTCCCCCGCCGGTCCGCACCTCGGGACCCTTTAGTGCTGTCTCGCTGGGTCCGTGGGGCACCGCGAGGCGCCGGATAGTGCCGCTATGTGCACGGCAGCGCTGGGTGTCAGATGCCGCCCGATCTGGGGGAGATCAGCGACTCAGAGCGGTGCAAGGGCCCACGGATCGCGGGAGCTCACAGAGAGAGCGTCCCCTCAGCCCGCCATCTTGGCCACGCCCCCGTGTTGGTTGTTTTTAAAGGCTGCCACAACCAACACAAGGGTTTATTTGGAAGATAATTGCCGAATGCTCGCTCTCTACCTATAAATTTGTTAAGTCTTGTGGCACTGCCATTTTTAGAAAAGTCGCAGCATGACTAGAAATTATTGGACGTCTTTTTGACTTTGAGGGACAATATGCTTTTATCAGACCAAATGTTGTATCTTACCCTGTGATGCTATTTTATACTTATAATTTGTGCTCACACACTACATGCGGACCGGACTTTATGGGGTATCCAGTATAGGTCCTACCCTAAAATGCCCGCTGATACCTATTATGTGCTTATACACTATATGTGTCTCTAAATACACGGGGTACCTAGCGCAGGTCCTTTCCCCCACTCCCACCTTCTTTCCATTCCATTCTTGAAATACGGAATACAGACATGCGATTTGCTCACAATGGCCCCATACCCACCACATATACAGTTGGGGACCAATTATGTAATTATGTAACCATGTAATTTCTAGAAAAAACTGTCTAGGCCAAAATGTGTGTTTGCAATAAGTACAGTATGGAATCCTTAGGTCGTTACTTCCCTTTAGGTTTCCATGTATCTGTGTCTTTTTTAACATGATTTGTCTTTATATGTATTGTGGTTTCAGTTGTATGAGTTTGGACACTTATGTTTGTTATTTATGTCTTTTTCTCCAGCCCTGACGAAGTTCTTTCAAGAACGAAACGCGTTGGCTGTTGTTTTTATGCTTTGAATTTATACAATTAAAGACTTTTTCTACGAAGGAACTGATTGAGTTTCATTATTAATCCTTGGACACCTTGGTAGTGCACCACTCCATTTTCTTGTTAAGTTTAATAATCTTCTCAGCACTCAGCCAGAACCATTGCCAACACCTGGTGGGTTCAATCTGAGGGCTTCAGTAAACGATCCACTCAGCAGTAGCTAGTAGCCAGGAACTGTGTTTACAATGGGGATGGACTTCATCAACATAACTTTATGACCCACAATTACTGGGAATTCCCCATTTATGGGACAGAAATGGAATCCCCAATCCCTATGACAAACGAGGTTCAGTGGGTTACCCGGACCTGCCCGTGAAGGGTAGACACATGCTGATCCATTCAGTGCTGCATGCAGCCTCAGCCAGCCACGGACGGCAGGGGGAGTACCTGCAGGGCGGTGACCTGGGGAGGGGGAGGGGCAGGGTGGGGGGAAGTAATGTATGGATTACAGAGTTTTACAGGTAAGTAAACATTTAAATAAATAAAACAAATTTTGTTGCACGCACTGCATCACATTTGGGGATGCAGTGCACTCAACGAAATTTGTTTTATTTATTTAAATGTTTACTTACCTGTAAAACTCCGCAATCCATACATTACTACCCCCCACCCTGCCCCTCCCCTCCCCAAGTCACCGTCCTGCAGGTACTCCCACTGCTGGCCGCGGCTGGCCTCGGACATCCATCAACAACAAAGACTTGTTTTTGAAAGATCTCTTGTGGATAAACACCACTTGTCCCTCTAAGAAGTAGAACATATATCACTGGGGATCACATAACTAGTTAGCATGGAAAACTCACTTTCATGCAGCTATTATCGGAATCTAACAGCCAAATCGCTCCATCAAATAATAACAGACATGCACCACCATTTACAGAGTGAAGAAAGAGACATCAATCTGTTAATCCATTCTTTGTCCGGGCCAGCTGAGGTTTCCCTTGGTGAAGCAAATTAATCAGTTTCTTCAAATTTCATCTTCGCAACCATCCCATCTGGAGCCCAAAGACTTTGCTTTTATGGAAGCTGCTTGGCAGTTTATGGCAATAACACTATCAGATTGCTCATTGGCATCGTTTATGGTCGGAACTACAACTGTATCTGATCATCTTTGAACCTCCAACTTTCGTTCTCGGTCATTATTGCTGGCTGAAGTATTCAGTAAACTGGCTTCCCTGAACACTCTAAGTTTTTACAAATAAATGTTTCAAATGCCCAGGATACTCTGTCAAGAGCATCAAGGGGGCACTGAGAGGCAGGGACTACGAAGGCTGTACCTCACCTCACAGCAGTCCACCAGCTCGATCCCAAGATCTAACTACAAACTTTTTAACAGCAGCAACTTTAAAATACGGAATTGGAGATAGAATTTCAGTGGCTGCTGGCACCAGACTTGCCCTCCAAATGGATCCTCATTAAAGGATTTAAAGTGTACTCATTCCAAATACAGGGCCTCAAAAGTGCCATGTGTTTTACATCACTACTCTGTTGTCATGAATGGGTAATCTATATACCTGCTGCCTTCCTTGGATGCGGAAGCTGTTTCTCAGAATACTTCTCCGGAGTCAGACCCTGACCCACCATTATCTGTGGTCACCAAGGTAGGCAACATAAGTACCTCTGAAAGTTGAAAGGTCAGATGCATGGACCCAGGGAAGGCTGGCAGTTCCCATACAGAACAAACAGATGACCAATATGTCCAAAGCATCTTGGGTCAGATATACTACTTCAAGTAGTTGGTTATCCAGTTGCAACCGGGAAGTGGTCTCCAGGGGACCTCTTCCCTTTTGTGTTGGGCAGCAAAAATATTTTTTAAGAACAGGCAGTTATCCCATGGACCACTGCCTACTCTACAAAAATGATGCAGAAAAGTTTCATTTTTCTGTTTTAAAAGCATCCTGTTTTCCTTTCAGGAAGACGGGCTACATTAAAAAAAAAATGTTGACCCCAGCAGGCCACAATCCCCGTGAGTGCTGTCCAGTCCCAATGGGTCACAAATTGCAACCTGCCTCATGAATATTGATGAAACAGCTAATTTGGGACCCCATTGGGAATCGCTAAATGTGTCCAAGACACGTTAGTACATTCTGTTTTGCGAGTTGCAAATTGCGAGTAGCAAAAAATCGAATTTGTTACCCTCAAAATGGAATGGCCGTACATCTGGCCCATTGCCCCCACTAATCAGGAGGAAGGCTACTAGCCTTTCTTTGTAATGCTTGCACACAGGGTGACAGAGGGGGGACATGCAAGCAAATGTCTCCAACCTCCTGGCGCGCTGGTTATGTTTGTGGCATTAATTGAGCTTTTTTTTTGGGACTATAGGCATCCCTGAGAAGGCTGTCTTGCCCGGGATGTTTCTCTTCCAAAAAGCTGCCTGTTGTCTGTGAAACCTGGATCCATAACAGGCACATCAAGCATGAATGAAAGGCAGCTGGGGCATGCCAGCTGGAGCCATTGCAGCACCCATGGAGAATTATCAGACAACTGATAGGTCCTAATCACTTTGTTCTTACTAATATGCACACCAGGTGATACAGGGGGACACTTGAGTGAATGTATATAACCTCAAGGAGACCTAGCTGAGCTTGAAGATTCAAATAAGCCTTCATCTGTGTGTGGCATGCATTCCTATGCCACAGACAACCAGAAGTCCAGGCTCAGGGAAACCAGATGGGAAACCAGATGGCCAGGCTAGAAGGACGGCGATCTGTCCATACTGCGTTTTATGAAACAGATTCCACTGTCCTTGAAATGGGCAGCCTGGCGTGGGGTGACTATTCGGGCTGGATACTTGGAGTCTGTGCTGGGTCTTAGGCACAGGGTTAAGGGGGCTTCACATAGCTCTGACCCAAAGCCTAGATGCTCCCTTTTACCACGGTGAAGCAGGAGACCCCCATCATGAGCTCTTTGGAACATGACGAGCCGGAGAATGGAGCCCAGGGCAGAGGGTTTCCACCCCAATGTGAGCTGGAGCAATGATCTGGAGCCCAGCCAGAGCTCTGACCTTCTTAACTTAGCCAAGCAGGGCAGACCTCTTGGGTCCTGTGGGACTTTGCACCCCTGGGTCAACTGGACTACTAAACAGGGGCACAGTGAAAGCGTCTGAACCTAGCCTAGGATGGCAACCCATTCCCGAGCCTGCCAGACCCAGTCCTTGGCTCTAATTGACACCGCGGGCTGGGAAATGGGGTCCATTGTGGAGGCTTCTACCCCAGGGCCAGCTGGAGCTTCATAACCGACCAAGCAGGGAAAACATTCAAGGACCTCAAGGCCCCTCCCGAGCAACTTTGCGACATGTCCACTTGGAGAATGTAGCCCAGTGTAGGGGGCTTCCACCCCTACAGGCTACCAGATTTCTGACTTGAGACCAGGTCAAAGCTGCTAAACCTGACTGAAACAGGGGAGCTTCCCCCAGACCTGCGGGGCATCGTCCTTAGCTCGAAGTGGCACCGCGGGCCACAGAATGGAGTCCAGGGCTAGGGTCTTCCAATCCTTCCACCCCCTGGTCCAGCCGGAGCTCTGACCCAGGTTTTTGTCAGAGCTCCTTAATCAAACCAACCAGTGGAGACCTTCCCAGGCCTGTGGAACCCTGGCCAAAACATATTGAGACATGGCTGTATAGAGACCAGGAGGAATGGAATGGAGGAATGGAGCCCAGGACAAGGGACTTTCATCCTTCGGCCAACTGGCACTCTGACCTAGGGCCCGGTTAGAGCATCTAAACCCCAATGAAGCAAGGAGCCCTACACAGGCCTGTGAGACCCTATCCTAGGCTCTAAGTGACATGGGAGGCAAGAATGTAATCAAGGGCAGGGGCTGATACCAGTGGCCAGATCAGAGCTTCTTGATCTGACCAAGAAGGGGAGACATCCACAGGCCTGTCAGGACCGAGGGCTTCCACCCCCCCCAGGGCTACTAGGACATAGGGCCCAGTCTGAACCCAGCCATGCAGAGGAGACCGTCGTGGGCATGCAGGGCCCTGCCATGGGTACATTGCAACACGGTGGGCTGAGGAATGGAACTCAGTCATAGCTACTAAACCTAGCCCAGCAGGGATCCCTGGCCTGTTTGATGCTATACTGGGTTCAAAGTGACATAGCAGGCAGGAGAATGAGGCTTAGGGATGAAGGTATACAACCAGGGCTTGGTCAGTCCAAGCATGAAAGCCCTACCATGGCCAGCTTGTTCCCATTCTTGCAGCTAATTGAAATGGTAGGCCATAGGAATGAGCACAGAGAGGAGGCTTCCACGTCCAGGCAAGCTAGAAATCAAACTTGGGGCCTGGTCATAGCTTCTTAACCCGACTAGACATGGTAGACATTGTGTTGGCTGCAGGCCCCCGTCCCAAGCACAGTGTTTCATGACAGTCTGTGGAATTCAACACAGGGCCAGGCTCCTAAACCTGGGCCAACTAAAGCTCTGACCTTGGGCCCATTCAGAGCTTCTAAATTCGGCCAAGCATGGGAGATCTGCACAGTCATGTGGAACCCCCATCCTGAGCTTAAAGTGACACAGTAGACCAGAGAATGAAACCCAGGGCCATGAGATTCCTCTCCCTGGGCCAGTCGGAGCAATGACCTGGGCCCCAGTCAAAGTTTCTTAATGTGCCTAAGCAGAGAAGACCTTCCCAGGTCTGCAGGTCCTCATCCCGGGCACTTTGCAACATGGTGGACCAGAGAATTGAGCCCTGGCCAGGGGCCTTCCCCTCCCCAAGCAGGAGTTCTGACCCAGGGCCTGCTCAGAGCTTCTTAACCCAGCCTAGCAGGGGATACTTTCACTGGCTGACAGAATGACATCCTGTGCCCTTAATGACATGGCAGGATAAAGAATGGAGCACAGGGGTGGAGGATTCTGCTCACAGGCAAGCTGAAGCTCTGACTTAGAGTCCATTAGAGTCCACTCAGACCTTTGTAACTCGACCAACAAGGGTAAACCTCCCTGGGCCTCCAGTACCCTGTCCCAGACACGTTGCATCACAATGGGCGATGAAATGGAGGCCAGGGCTGGGGACTTCCTATCTCAAGTCAGCTGGAGCACTGGCCCAGGACTTGGTCAGAGCTTTTTCACCCGCCAAGCATAGGTGAAATCCACGGTCCTCTGGCACCCTGACCAGGGCTCTAAGTGACATGGCGGGTCACAGAATGTAGCACAGGGCCAGGGGTTTCTGCCCTTGGGCTAGATGGAGTTCTTGCATGGGGCCCAGTCAGATCTGCTTAATTCGATCTAGCAGCGAGACCTTCCTGGGCCTACAGCATCCTATCCTGGGCACTTTGCAACATGGCAGGCAAGAGAATGGAGAGACAAACAGAAAGTTACTGCTTCCCCCAAGCCAACCAGAGCTCTGAACCAGGGCTCAGTCAGACCTTCTTAACAGGACCAAGCAGAAGCGACCTTTGTGGACCTGTGAAACCCAGATCAAGCACTTTGAAACACAGCAGGATTGAGAATTTAGCCCATGGCCTAGGACTTCTAATCCAGGGCCAACCGGAGCTCTGACCTAGGCCACGGTCAGAGCTCCTTAACCTGGACAATAGGGAGCCTTCCCCAGGCTTGTGGGACCCCATCTTGGGCTCTAAGTGCCACAGTGGGTTGGAGAATGAAGCCCAGAGCCCGGGGCTTCCAACCCTGGGCCAACTGGAACTCTGACCCAGGGCTCGGTCAGAGCTTCTTAACTCAGACAGGCACAGGACCCCATCCATGGCACTTTGAGACACAGCTGGCTGGAGAATGGTGCACACGGCTGGGGGCTTCAACCCCTCCCCTAGACCAGCAGAAGCTCTGACAGGGGGCCAGGTCAGAGCTTCTTAACTCGGCCAAGTAGAGGAGACTTCCATAGAAGTGCAGGATCCTGTCCTGAGCACTTTGCAACACAGCAAGCTGGTGAAGGGAGCCCGGGCAGGGGGCTTCCAGCCCCCAGACCAAATGGAGTTCCGACCTGAGGCCCAGTCAGAGCTTCTAAATCTGGCCCATCAGTGGAGCCCTTACAGAGGCTACAAGACCCTGGGGTAGATGTATCAAGATTCCGATTTGCGAATTCTAAATAGCGATTTTTTGCGAATCGCTATTTAGAATTCGCAAAATGGAATGTATGTACAAAATCGCTATTTTTTAGCGATTCCTAATATTCTTAATTTGCGAATTCGCAATTTGAGAATTCGTAAATAAGGAACAATTTCCAATGCATTCCTATGGGCCAGGAGGCCCATAGGAATGATAGTGCAATAATTCTCAAATTGCGAATTCGCAATTTGCTAATCGCAATTTAAGAATTATTTCAAGGGTGCAGGGGTGTCTCAAAGACACCCTGCTGCACCCCTGAAATGTACATGTGTGTGCATGTGGCACACATACATGCCCTATGGGCATGTATGTGTGTCACATGCCACCCTCACAAATGCCAAATAGGGCATTTTTTAAAGAAATCGCAAATTACCACCAACTTCAAGTTGGTGGTGATTTGCGATTTCTTAACACAAAATCGCTATTTCAAAAAGTTACATACATATCATTTATGGAATCGCAAAAATTGCGATTCCTTAAATGCTATGGCAAAATAAGGAATCGCAATTTTTTGTGATTCCTTAAATTGCGATTTTTTCTTACATTCCAAATCATGCTAAAAGGCCGTTTGCGACTTGCAAAGGCCGAAATTCCTTTGCGAGTCGCAAAAGCCTTGATACATCTGGCCCCTGTCCTGAGCTCTTTGAGAAACGGCTGGCCAGAGATGTCAAAGTCAAAAAGGCTTTATTTCGATAAAAGAATTATCATAAAAGCAACACATAAATCACAATACATCAATTATAAAAGCAAAAATAGCATATGTAGACATTTTTTCAAATTTACAAAGCAGTTCATTGAGCAATCAATTTAAAAGAGAATTAAACAGTCAATTTTAGCCTTTTAGTTCGGATGGACCAAGCCCATGATAAAAATTTAGCTAAGGCACAAGCATAGGTGGCACGACTATCAGACATTAGTATCCTGATTGCGGCCACGTGGCTCTTAGTACCCAACTGCCGGCATAAGTTTTTGAGCCAAACCCTCCTTGGGATTGCATACTCTCTGCACTCGAACATGAGATGTGCCAATGTCTCTGGTTTGTCTAAGCATGCTGGGCAAAGCTCTGTAGTTTGTGTACGGGATTTCCAGCATGAGGTAAAGGAATAAAGAGGGAGGGTTCCTGCTCTAAATTTGAAGAATAGAGCCCTATCAAAAGGTTTTTCAATAGTGTCAAGGTACACTTCGCGTTTAGGTTGGTCTTTAAACTTCAGGAAGTCCTCTGTCAGTCTGCCCATGGTAGTACTAGTGTTTCTTTGTAGAAAGATCCAGTCCCAATAAAGTTTCTTAAGAGTTAGCTTCGGGGGTGAGGTTCTATTCATCCACGCTTCGCTTAGGCCCAGATTTACTAGCAACGACTTCATATCTCTCAACCATTTGATTTTGTGCCACCCTGGTAGTGACATGATTTCTGCAAGGCCTTGCGCATATTTACTGAGTTCCTCCACACGCCACAGACGTGCCCATAGCAAAAGTGGACGGAATTTTGCGAGGTCATCAATTGGACGACAACCTAAGTCCAACATTAGCGGGACCGTGGGAGTGCCCTGCGGGAGGGACATAATCGCTCTACAAAATTTCTTCTCAGATCTTGGTAAAGCATCAGTAATGGATGACCCCCAAAGTTCGGCCCCATAGAGAGCAGAACTGACCCCTTTGGCCGAGTAGATCTCAAGGACTGTAGCTATTGGTCTTATTATACAGGAGCGTTGTTCTTTCAAGAGAGATCCTGTTATCCTCTTATGAGTTAGAAGCATTTTGTCCAAATGTGGGGTCCATTCCATTTTGTGTGAGAGGCGTATCCCAAGATAGTCGAAGACTTCTACCCTCTCCAAGGGTTCAGCGTTCAGGGTAGGAGAGCGGACTGGTTTTTTGGGAGGATTCAGTACAAGATATTTTGTTTACTTGTGTTGATTACCAGGCCTCGTTTGATGCAGAAGGATTGAAAGTTGTTTAGGAGCCTTTGGAGGCCTATTGGGGTTTTGGATATTAAAAGCGTATCATCCGCGAAGAGGAGGGTTGGTATGCGTTCACCAGCCAGGGATTAGTTGTCTGAAGGATGTTTCTGAAGATGCTCAACCACCCCATTGATGTAAAGGGAAAAAAGGGTGGGAGCTAACACACATCCCTGGCGGACACCTCTCTCAACCGGGATACTATTTGTTTTTTCCCCCCCCTAGGCCCCACCTAATCTGGGCAAAACTATTTTCGTGCAACCTAACAAGTAGTACAAGCAAGTAGTGAGGCAACCCCATGTCAGCCAATACGCTCCATAGGGTCTCCCTAGGTACAAGGTCAAAGGCAGTCTTTAACTCGATAAACGCGAGATAAAGACTGCCCTTGCCTATGACCACGACTTTCCAATATACCATAATTAGTCTAAAAGCTTGCTCGATTGTCCCAGTTCCCACTCTAAAGCCCGCCTGGTAGTCAGAAAGGATTTTATTTTCTTCTACCCAGTTTAATATTCTGACCAGTAGAACCTTGCCGACTACTTTTTGGCTGATATCTAACAGGCTAATGGGCCTATAGTTTGACGGATCTTCTTTGGGGCCTTTTTTATAGATAGGGACCACCTCCGCCCCTTTCCACGATGAGGGGATAGGAGCGCCCCTACAGATGGCAACGAGTAGGGAATGGATCAGTTTTCCCCACTTTAAAGTATCTGATCTCAAGAGGTCTCCAGGAATACCGTCCGGGCCAGACGCTTTTTGGGGAATGATAGTGCCTATTGCATATTCCACTTCCTTAATTGTAAAGTCGAAGTCACTAGGCTGGGTGTCCCAGATTGGAGGGAACAGTATTGGAGCCACAACCCCCCCATCAGGATTACTGGAATCAGTAAGAGTGAGATGGTCATCTTGGCGGGTGTAAAGCTTTGAAAAGTGTTTGGCCCACACCTGACTTGGAATATTACAAGTTATTAAGTCACTATCTGGCCTATTTCGAGCTCTTATGGTATCCCAAAAACATTTTGAATCTTTCTTAGAGCTAGCTTCTTTAAGGGTAGACCAGTAGGCCTCTTCCCACTCCTTTTTTGCTAGCCCCAGTATTCTCTTGTGTTCTTTCCTGGCTATCTGTATTAGGGGTTGGGATTTGCCCTTAATGGCCTCAATTAGCCGAGTCTTAGCTTTCCTGCATGCTACTGTATACCAGTCACGCATCCCCTTGGTTTTGTTCTGAGACATAATCTTCCCTGCAGTACCCTTTACCCAGAAAACTTCCCCTATAGCCTTAACAGCAGCTTCAAAAATGGGTGTTGCCCTATCCGCTACCGTTGCTAAATCAATGGTGTCGATCTCTGCTTGTGAGGCCATAAGTACCTCATCTATACTAGAAAGTTTGTCAGCGTTACTGGCAACTTTGTTCCACTTTAGGCGTCTTCCACAAGAGGAGACAGTGACCTTGTGTATGCTTTTGAGAGGTGCTAACAATGCTCCATTAGACCAGGGATTCGTGATGGTAAGGGAAAGCGAATTGTGGTCGCTCTCCACAGTCGGTATGACTATCATATCTTCGACCGAACTTCAGAGCCCCAAGTCCAACAGAATGTAGTCAATCCTCGAGGTATAACCAACCCTGTTGAACGTCGGGGCGCCCATCCGGTCAGAAGATGTACGGCCATTAGTGGCTCTTAGCCCAAACTCTAAAGTCAGTGCATTTAACTGCACTGCATTACGGGTCCAGCGCTTAATCGGGGGGATGGAAAGTGGGGGAATACCCCATCTACTGTCTTCTTCGCCTAGGTTGGGGATACCATCCAGGGGAAGTGGCTCATAGGTGCAATTAAAATCGCCTGCTACTAGGGTATGATCAGCTTCTTTGTAATCCCTAAGTTGCACCTCAAGATCCGATATTACACATGAGGTGCACCCATTTTTTGTGCCTCTGGCATAGACGTTGTAAAGATCTAGAGTCAGACCTCTACAAGGATTAGACAGAGAAATGCCTAGGATGTCTGAGTTATTTATCTGCTTGGATGTTATTCGGCAGTTAAGGGAGATGCTAACCCAAGTAATGAGGCCCCCCGAGGGGCGCCCCTTCCCATGCATGGGTTTCTCTGCTGGGACAAAATAGGTAACAAACCCAACCCGGTGGAGAGGTTCAGTGCTCCAGGTCTCCTGAAACATGCAGATCTTATGTGCTTCAACCAAATCACTCCACTCGGGCAGACCCAATTTCCTATGAATGCCCGCGAGGTTCCAACTGAGGATTTTTATTTTATCCTTGGTGGTTTCTCCTCTAGTGCCATTGGTGTCTCTGAGGCTAAAGGGTTCTATACATTCCCTCTCTAGAGCAGAAGATGTTGGCTTAGACAGACTAGTGGCTGTCGCGGTTGGGAGATTAGGGCATGTCGGGTAAGATGTGACTGGAGAGCCCTCCTCCTCGCCCCTATTGTTAGCAAAATGTATGGGGGAAGCTTCATCAGAATTAAGTCAGTCTACCTCTTCCAGCGCACTGAATCTATTCCAATGGGCAAACTGAGATACAAAAGGGTCAAAGGGAGGAGGTGGACCTTGCCATGGTTGCTGCCACTGATGAATAGTATGTTGTGGAGCATGTGTATACCCTCTATTTATTGGAAAGCTGAATCTAGGGGGATGTTGTCTTGGGGGCATGGGTAAAAAGTAGGACAAGGGAAGTGGGTGGATTTGAGTAGCCGGCCCACTGCTAGGTGTATTGCATATATAGTTCACTACCCCTGTATCCCTGAAGTTAACAGTTATAACATCTCCTGCTATAGTCTTGGTGTTTCTACCCACCCACTCTCCTCTTCTAACTGCGAGTATTTCGCCACACATGTTAATGGGTAGTGGTTTATGCAGGTGGAGCCACTGGGCACACTTATTTTTCAGTTCAACAAGGGTTTCTCTTCTACCCTCCTTCAGTGGTGGCACACCCGTCAGAACAACCACAAAGGGTGAGACTTCCGGCGGCAGGTTGATTGTCTTAAAACGAGCCGGCCTTGTTTTTGGATCTTGAGTCTTATTTGGAGAGGTAGTTGCTGTCAAGTTGGTAGCCAAACTTTTAGAACCCTTTGCAGATTGGTTAGGCACTTTATTGAGACCGGAAGGTGTTTGAGGCTTTATAATAGGGTCAACACCACTAGGAGTAGGGGGAGGTGCAGCAGCTTTTTCCCCCCTTTGAGACAGATGTTGTGCTACTGCTCCTGATTTGTCCGGTAAAGTTTTGGCCTTTGCAGTAAGATCTTTTGATGGGTTGCTGTTGGTGTTGTTTCCCAGGGGCGCTTCTTTTGATTTCCCATGCATCTGTGTGGACACATTTCCACTTGCTTTATTAGTCCATTTAGTGTTGATTAATGATGTTAGTCTATCAATTTTGGACATTAAGGGCTTGATGTGAGCCGTTATCGTAGCTTCAAGGTCTGATTTTAGATCCGCCACCATGTTTTCGACCCAACAAGGTATGCCGGATGCAGAATTAGGGGCAGGTGACACTAAGTTGTGTTTCCTGAGATTATTTTTAGGCTTTTTCTTTGTCCTAGGGATGTTCTTAGTAGGGTCAGTGCTCCCTAGTGCTGGCGAAACACTAGTTGTCGTTCCATCTACCCTTGAGGGAACTGGGTCAGGAAGAATGATTTGAGGGTTTCCCTGAGATTCAATTAAAGGCTGACCGCATGGAAGATCAGCAAAAGAGGCGGTAACTCCAAGGCTAATATCAAGGTCATCAGTTGCATCTTGTAGAGGACCTACCAGCTCAAGGTCCACTGCCGCCTCTTGGGTGTCAGCCAAAAATATTGTTGGTGGCAGGGATAACCTCCTTTCAGTGCTAGCAATAGCAGAAGATACTGCCCCAATAGTTTGTTGTAGCATGATGTCGATTGCTGTGAGGGTAGGGACTGGTTGCGGCACTGATTCTTTTTGTCTGGTTTTGGAGCGTAAAACAGGCACTCTGCCGGTTTTCAAACCCTTCCTCATGTTAATATCAGGGCAATAGGATTATATACCAAAGTGGATAGGATAGAGAGTCTTTGGTTCCTCACCTTTGTCTCTCGTTAGTCCACAGGGAAGAGAGGTGGCCCGGCCCGGCCTCTTCTGGCCGCTGAGGGCCGTAGAGGGCCCGCCCTTTGCCCGAGCTTCGCCCCGGGCTGCGACCCGCGCGCGTCCTGCGATGCACGTTAGTGACCTTGCTTAAGTTCCTATAGAGTGAGAGGGGGCGTGGTACTGGGAGGGGGCGCAGCTCACGCGGGAAGAGGAAACAGCTGATGGTATTGAACGCTGATCCTCGCAGTCCCGGGGCCGCGCCTCTCGCCTCCTCTGCGGCCTCGCAGGTGGTTTCCTCCTCACACCGAAGGCACAAAGGGCTAGAACACTGGCAAGCTACTCCTGTAGCGACGGGCAAAGTTCAACACTGGAAACCTTAGAGCGAGCGGCCAGAGATGTAACATTGTTTGTATCATGTTATCTTTGATGTAAATATCAGTGTCAAGGAAAACCACTCGGTGGGGGCTGATATAATGTAAGCTAATCTCAAGTTATATACATTATTATTTAAGATGTTAAAATACTTTGTAAACTCTGGGGCTCAGTGCCCTCTCAGATTATGAGCAGGTCATCAATTAATCTTAGCCAAATAATGGCGTTCTCAACAAATGTATTACGGCCTGGTGACCAAGCAACGTTTTGTTTCCACCAGCACATCGTTAGATTAGCAAAACTTGGAGAGAAGGAAAATCCCATAGCTGTACCTTTTCATTGTTGATATATCTGTTTGTTGAAGACAAAAATGTTGTTTGTAGGCACAGTGCAATTATTTCCGCAAGCATCCAAATATGCTCGCTGAAAGTGATATTTCTACTACCTAGAAAGTGTTCATAAGCGCTTTTTCCAAATTCATGCTCTATACTGGTGTATAAAGCTATCACACCAATGTCTACCAGTTTCCGTTTCTTTCCAGGTAACATTTTGCAGATGCCTTGCAAAATCTCCTGTGCCTCTAAGGTAAGAATTTAAATTTTTAACCAAATGTGGCAAGAAAAAATAATGTCATTAGACATTGGTTCAAAAAATGATCCCTTAGCTGATATCATAGGCCTGCCAAGTGTTTCTCAGGCATCTTTGTGTACCTTGGATAAAAAAAATTGTCGGCATAATCGAATGCCCCACTGTTAAATATTTCATTTCTGCTTCGTCTATCAGATTTAATTCCAACCAATCATTCAATTTCCCTTTGAAAAGGATCAGTAATTCATAAATGGGATTGACTTCTAGTCTGGTGTAACATTCTACACCCTCCACCTGTCTTACAGCTTCCTTAATATAGTGGGTCTTGTCTAAAATAACCATGTTCCCTCCTTTGTCAGCCATCTTTACTTCAATGGATGTGTCTTCCTGTAACGATTTCCGTGTTTGTTCTTCATCCTTTGTTAAATTTGAGTTCTTGTACTTTGATTTAATGCACTCTAGGTCAGCGACGGCTCGTGGAGGGAGTTACGGTGGGGCAGGAGGGTGGGGAGGGGGAGGGGCAGGGTGGAGGTTGCTAAAAACCGGCATATGGATAATTGCAGGTAAGTAAACAATTTAATTAATAAAACGAATTTCGTAGCTCGCACTGCATTGCATTTTGCGATGCAAGGCGCACTACGAAATTCGTTTTATTAATTAAATTGTTTACTTACCTGCAATTATCCATATGCCGGTTTTTAGCAACCTCCACCCTGCCCCTCCCCCTCCCCACCCTCCTGCCCCACTGTAACTCCCTCCACGAGCCGTCGCTGCTCTAGGTGCTTGATAACAAGCTCATGAAATAAATCAATTTTATTCCCCGGAGAGGGGACAGGACAGTATTTTGATTTTGGTTTCTTACCACTTATTCCTGCTTCCTGGTTTTGAATTTGTAGGAGCAACAAAGTCTCAAATTCTGCTATCTCTTGTCATTCAGTGGTATAACGCTCCAAATTAACTAAGGTGTTGAGGATGATGAGGTCCTCTGTCGGCAATGGGAGGCTGATTCCTGCTGTTGGTTGATTTTTTGGCTTCAGTTTGTCACTCTTTTCCAGAAATAATTTCGGCAACTTCATCATTCGTATATATTTGTATATGCAAACTTTTGGTTGGGCATAATTCATATGTATTTTGGGTAACAAACTTCATGCCCTTTTTCAACAACTTCATCTCCTTCTCTGATGCACACCGTTTTGATAAGTTGATGATCATCACCTCATCCTGGGCAACATTTGTTTCCTTGTGGTTTTCCATGTTGTCATCCCTACTGGTTGTTCTCCTTCCACGTCTCCCTCGACTGGCCTTCCTCTATCTCTCCCTACTCCACATCATCTGTCACTTATCGTGGAGCTGCTGTTCTTTTAGTCCATTGTTGTTGCTGATGTAGCAGCTGTATTTCATTTAAAAAAGAGAGTTTAGTTATTTGGCCTACAATTCTAGCAGATGTTCCTTCATCTTCACTTAATTCAGATTCCAGTGTTTCAGTTTCTTTACCTGATAATTCCATTGTTGTAAAATCTAGTATTTCCTTTTTCCTTAAATCTTTTAGAAAATGTGAAGATTTCAATATTTTGACTTCAAATTCAGTGAAAAGCCTTCTCTCACTGACTAATCATGTCTTGATTCAGAATTAAAATTGTAATATATCCAATTCTAAGTACCCCGAATGGCGTCACAGACTGATAAGAACATTTAAACCAGTATTGCTGCCCATGGCTCTAATTAGCTTTCATATGTATGCTGGTGAGATGTCGATTTTTCTAGATCTGAAGAGGGCTCCGCCAGTATTGGCTAAACTGGGGCTTGTGTGCGAACCATAAAGGACTGCCCGGTGCAAAACTGTCTCTGCCTACATACTGCGAGGGCAGATATTCTGCTACAGAGTCCCTCTGGCATTTGAATTCTCTACTGCCAGGAGACTGCTCCCAGAATCGGTGGGTCAGGTGAAGAATTCATGGGTGAGTACTATTTGACCCGAGGTACTGCTGGCCGCGAAAATGCAGACTAAATACAACTGTCAATTTGACCAAAAATGGCCGCCTCCTAGGAGTGACCCATCATACCTTAGTAATGCAGGAAGCTATGTTCTGGAGGCATCATTTTCATGGATTATTTCAACACACTCCTAAACTTGATGGCTACACTTTAAATCATTCAAAATGGGCCATTCAAATAATAGTTGCCATGGGAATAAGACCATGTTTCCAGGCACTATTCTGAACAAGACTGGCTAATGGTGGAATTTCAGATCAACATGAGAGTTTGATGCATCATCTGGAAACGCACAGCAGATCACAGAGTTATCCGGCTAACTGGTTCCAACAAAATAGACTAAAGAGAGCATGTTGCTTGTCAGCAGGCACCAAGTTGAGCACCACAGACATGCGCCAGCCCAAAATTATACAGGAAGTGCTTGGGTGTTGCTCGTGATTTGTCGTGGAGCCAACTACTTTCACATTCTCTCTCAGTATGGTAATTCTACAGCTTTAAATACAAGTACACTGCTAACTCTGTGCCCTTGAAAAACGAGATTAGATGACAAATGTGCATATCCGACACCTGTTCAGGGGTTCTGTTTTCAGTTAATTTGTGTAGTTTAGATGTATTGACTTGGATGGATTCGTTTTATGCGGTTGTATCTGTGGCGTTTTATGCTTTTTGTAGACCATATTTTGGTATATAAGGCACTTTTTTGCTTAAATGCTTCTGCCTGGCAGTTTCTGACATCATTAATAAGATGTATTCAAATACAAATATGCAAGCCGCGCCATGTACCAAATATGGCCACTAATCAATGCCATGTGTGAGACATCTCTGTATTTCAGTCACTGCGTTATTGCTGACTTTAGAGTTCCGAGTTGACTCAACGAAGTGTATATTCAGAGCGATTAACAAGTAAGCTGTGAACATGGCCAAGACCAAGAGTGATAGGTGCACTGTACAAAATAAACTTACATTCCACTTTCAGACAGCCAGAAGTCAATCCAGGCGCCCCAAAAGGGGTGAACTATGTGTGTGTCACCTGGTTCCAGCAGCAAAGCTGTAGCTCGATTTTGTTACCGCTGCACCAATTTAGGGTGGACCAAAGGTAGTAAAAGTACGTACCAACCGTCAAATAATCAACACTAGCATTGCGCTATAGTAAATATGAAAATCAATACATAAAAAACAATAGATGACTGAAAGAGCGCCATAAAAACACCACAAACAAATGAGCGCATAGACAGATTCACCTGGCCTGGACGCAGATGTCGTACTCTTCCTCCCTCGTTTGCGAGGTACAATAACTCAGAAGTTGGATGCGGCCCTTTACCTTTACATTGCTGACGTTTTGGGTACCCCCCCCCCCCCCCGCACCTTTTGGATGCGCGCACATCCCCTCACACACATACACACAGTGCCCGCGCGATGCCAGTGCCCCCAGCCTGCAGCACCCGGGCAGGCTCTTTAAATCCTCCACGCAGGACGTGCAATTCATGGCACTTACAATATTCTCTGGCACGTTGGCGGAGCCGGGGGACTGTGAGGAACATAAATGAAGTTCTTTGGAGGTGGTAATGGTGCAATTATGTGAAAAGAATAAAAAACATTTGTATGCTTGAATGTCTTCGCCGCCCACTCTCTCTCCTCCCCTCACGAACACCCCCTGCCTGTCTCCAGTCCCCGTGGCTCTTCCTGCTGCTTTTCCTGCCTTTTCTTTAGTCTCTGCCGTGCAGCAGTAGCAGGCCCCCCCGCCCCCACCTCACAGATCCACGCCCCCAATGCTTTTGCTTACTGATATATGTACTTTCTTTTTCCACATAGGCGGAATTAGCCGAGCCCATTAAATAACATTTGTGAAGAGGATTTGTAATAACTTACGTCAAAATTGTGTGGAGCAACTCAGCGAGAAGAGTATGTGCACCATCAAGCACTGTAAACGTTGACAACACGAAAAAAGAGATATATTTACACAGGGGACATTAATAAATGGTTAAAGTGGGGTGTTATTGACGCGGGAACCCATTAGAAATTCTCTTGTGTCACTAATTGCAGTATTTCCCTCACTGTAGCATCCTTCCCAGCCAAGGAGCATGTAACAGACCACGCCACGTACATAGCTCTGGTTTGCATGTCTTTATTCTTCAGCATGCAACTGTTAATTCAACGCACAGCATCACAAACTTTATTAAACCACACCCAACAGATTATGTAATACTTGTAATGAGTCTGCTGAAGGCCTCGTACACACAAACACAAAACTCAACAGCTGATCCTTTGTGAAATAAAAAGTACGAACAAATAAATACACATATACACATTATGACTCTTAGATGAGTTATTGAGGTGCTCACACCAGTTTTACAGATCTGGTTGTCTGAGGTGGAGGAGGGGCACCTTCATCTGGCATCTCTGAAGAAGAGTTGGATACTTGACTTGGGCCCTCAGAGGGGCTTTCCTGACTCATGAGGTCTGGAACTGATGGACATCGAGGCAATGCTTAAAGTGTGACAAGTCTCTGGTTATGGATTTTCCAGGTTGTTGGGGAGTTACTATATGTTCTTTCCTTGCCACAACTCCTAGCGGTTCAGCATGAAACAGAGTGTTAGTCTTGCATGTCCACGTTTGCTTGACAAGAACTCCTTTTCCTTTCTCAAAGACTGTGTCTCAAGCGCATTGGCGCTTATTGGCATATGCCTACATTTTGCATTTGTGACAGATATCAGTGACACTAATCTCGTCAGGGTCTATTGACTGGTTGTCCATTGTGGTACATTTGTTCCAAGAGCTCTCCCGAACAGAAAGGCGGAAGGACTTTCTCCTGTTGTGGAATGATGTGTGGAACTGTAGGCACGGAGGGCTGGGCGTAAAGCTGACTTGAGGTAGATTCCTTCAAGCGCATCACGCTGAACCACCCTTTTCAAAGTACTCATAAATCGATCAACAACACCATTTGCCTATTGCCAGAGAGGTGTACTTTTTTAAAGTTTGATATTCAAATATTTATGAAAGTCTTTGATCTCTGTGCTATTGCAGGGTGGACAGCTGTCAGATTTGAGAATGGAATGGAACACCCCATGCTGCAAAAATGTCATCCAGCCTCTCAATTACTTTGTCATGTGTGGTTGTTAGGTCTTCCACTAGAGGAAAACATGAGTACTCATAGACAACTACAATGAGATAATGTCAATCATTGAGGGGTTCGAAGAAGTCAACCGCAATCCTCTCCAAGGCCTGCTTAGGGAGATAAGACATATTCAGCGGGTGCAGAGTCATTTTGGGAGACAGAAAGTTGCATAGATGACACATTTTCAGTTCCCTTTTAACTTGCTCATCAAGGCGCGGGAATCACACTCGATCCCTGAGGGCTATTTTAGTGGCATCAATGCCACAATATTCTTTGAGTGCCCGTTCCATAACTTGTTGCCTCATGCTTTCAGGGATCTCTATTCTTGCGATATATCTAAACAAAGAGATTCTATCAATGTGTGGACATGTATTTTATTTGTTGGTTTTACAGTGATGAGAAAATAGTGAAAGTACTCTCTCTTAGGGTGATAAAGATGAGAGCACTATGTGCTTTTTAAAATACCCCTCACACACTAAAAAAATCCAGTAGTGTCATGCTTCATCATTGGGGTCTTCCCGTCCCTCTACGGGGCGGGGCGTGCTACGACCTGACCGACTACGCGGGAGCACTAAAGTGGTGACAGGACTATGTGATGGTGCAAGGTGTCAGTGAAAGTGTAGGGACCTAACAATGTGTGTGAGTACAAAAATTAAAAATCCTCTGGCTAGTAGAAAAAAACAATTTATTAGCTTCTCTAGCTGGGGACATTAAGAAGGGGGTTTTGGGGTTGAGCCGATCGCTACAACCTGGTCTACATGTTTCGTAGGCAGTCCCCTACTGCCTACTCATCAGGACCTTCTACTGGTCCCTACGGGAATAAGCTCAGTTGCTAAGTATTGTCAGCCTGTCTTCCTAAAAACTAACAGTAAAATTCCACTGCTAGTTTTATGCTTCAGGGCATGAGCTGGCCCCCTGGGAAGCAAAAATTGTCAAAAATAGGTGACCCAAATATGGTCCCTGTAAAGAAAAAGGGAAAAAAAAAGGGAGACACAGATATTTACATTTATAGCTGTGAATTTTGCGCTTTCATTCTTGTTTGCGCCACAATTTCACTCATCAAATCCATTCACCCATTATACAGAGAATGACTTTTGAACTTTTATGGACAGAGTGATGGTTCAGTCTGCCATCCCCTGGCTGTACGTAGGTGATACCTAACAGTGGACAAAAAACACACAGATGTTCATAGTAGGAACTGTGGTTTGTCACTGCGCTTACATAATTATCTGCGCCACAATTCTTAATTTCAAATTTCATTAGACCATTGCCTAAAGCCCTAATACAAGACTTTATGGACAGAGTGATGATTCAATCTTCCATCCCCTGCCTGTCCGAGTAAATTCCCGAACTTGTACGCGCCCACTGTAATTTGGGCTAGTTCTATCTCCACACACACACATCAAAGCGACTCAATGCATACAACAACATTTCACAGGATTAAAAAAAGAGGAACCCGATCTTTCATATTAGTCATAAGGTTGCGGTCAATGAGACAATAAAACAATGAAAGTCCCCACAAACCAGGGCGCACCCCTGCGTTAGAATGGTAACTATACATACTGTTGTGGCAAGTACGTGGTGCCCCATGAGCTGACAATCGGTAGGATTTCACCGCGGCGCTCTGCAAGAAAGAGAGCCACGCCCTTAGCGTTTTGGTCGAACTGCTTGGGAAGTGGAAAAAAGTGTCTCAAAACCCACTCGTTTTGAGACCTGGGGTAAGGGTCTGTAACTTACTTTGTCCGCATAATCACTAAGTCTTACTTTTACCGATGTTGCCGCTCTGCTGAATGCTCGCGTGTTAGGAGCACTGGATCATTTAAGCGTCAATGCGCGCTGGTGCCGGGTGTGTCTAAACACTAGCGCGCTAACCCAAAATGGCTACCCGTGATGGAACATTGGAGGGTCAAAATGCGGAAGTCTCCCTTCTATGTCTATCGTTACCCACGGTAAAGTGAATTTGATTGCTTTTCATGAATTATGGCAGGGAAGGTTGTATGTATACTGCACAATGACAATCTTAATGCAGAACAGATCACTATTCACAAATAATGACAGAGGAGATTATTCAACTGAAAAATAAAGCGGAAGTCATAATATTATGAAAGGGTCACTAGTGGTGGACCTAGATTGGGAGGTATTGAAGTTCTTGCAAGTTGCTGGAAACATGTATGAAGAGTAATAAAATTTAGCTTGGTATTTTTACGCAGTTCTCTACCTTGAATTATTAAAGGTGTAAAGATTAAACAGCGAAATTCGCTGTGGAATATATTTATGAAAATCATAATTATTAAGTGGGTTGAGACTTGACCCCTGTGCTAAGGTTAAGCACAGTGGTCATACACCCGTAGTGCTGTATTCCAAAGGGGGGGGTTCCACATGCCAGTAGAGGACCTCTGTTATTATCTTTGCCACGGTTGGGGGTGCCTTAGAGAGTGGGGGTTCTTTAGGGGTACGGGGGTTCTATAACTGACCCCACGGAATTTCATCGTTCAACCCATTTTTGTTGGACTGGACTCGAAAAACCCATCTCTGTTCTTTTTCAAGGAGATGTCTTTCGTTGTCAATCTGTTCAATTACAGTCCACAGTATGTCTTCAGGTTTGTGACCACTTACCAAGAAGTGGTTTGTTAATTTGGTACTGGACTTTTTGCACTTGATTGTGCTTTTATGTTCACCTATTCTTAACTTCACTGCCCTGCTCGTCATGCCAATGTATTCGAGTTTGCAGGGGCATGTGATAAGGTACACAACATTGGAACTATTGCAATTGCTGAATGTTCTTTGTTCCCATGTTGTCCCGTTGTTGAAGGTCAATTTTTTGCTTTTCCTGGTCAGGCAGCATACCTTGCATCCACCGCAGGGGTAGTGCCCTTGTACAAAGTTAGGATTACCAGTGTTGTTCACCCTGTTGGCCTTTGGCCTAGTATGGACCAAAATATCCCTGACACTCTGTGCTCTTTTGTGCGAGAACATTGGTTTTGGAATTTCCAGGCCCCCGCTGTTAAGGATCTTCCAGTTTTTGTTAATTATTTTGCTCACCTGGTCAGAGTTGGTGTTGTACGTGGTCACACATATGGGTCTCTGCTCTTCCACTTTTTTGACTTTCTCCTCCAGGAGGCTTTCTCTGCAATTGTTCCTTGCTCTCTTATAGGCTTGATCAATGATCCTTGATGGATAGTTCCTCATTTTCAATTTTTTCTTTAGCTCTTCTGACTGAGTTTTAAAATTGGCAACTTCCGTACAGTTCCTGCGAAGTCGCAAGAACTGGCCGTAGGGGAGGTTATCCCTCAGGGGTCTCGGGTGAAAGCTCTGATACATCAAGAGACAGTTCTTGGAAGTACTCTTAAAGTGAGTTGTTGTCATCAATCTGCCATTCTTGGGGAAGATGTTCAAATCCAGGAATACCAGGTTGGTTTTTGTTGTGACACTGGTGAATTTGAGGAATTCATCCTGATAGTTGAGCCATGTCAGGAACTGTTGGGCACTCTTATCATCGCCATCCCAGATGATAAGGATGTCGTCAATGTACCTCTTCCAGGTCAGAATCCTTGGCCGGAAAGGGTTAATGTTGTTTAGTATTTTTGTAACCTCCAGATGGTGAACATAGAGACCAGCTATGCTTGGAGCAAATGTGCTTCCCATGCTGGTCCCATGCTTTTGGAGGTACAAAGTGCCGTTATACTCAAAGAAATTCTCCTTGAGAGCCAGGGTGCAGCATTCCATCACCACGTTTCGTGGTGTTTGGTACTCCCAGTCATCTGTGAAGAGGACATCCTCAATTATCGCCAGTGTTTCATTGTGAGGCAAGCTTGTATACAGGCTCTCTACATCACAGCTAATTAGTAGCTGTGTGTTAGGGTCAAATGACACTTCTTCGAGCAGATTAAGTACATCTTTCGTGTCTCTGAGGTATGTTGATGTGCTTTGTACCATTGGACGCAGGAATGCGTCTGCAAACCTAGAGACTGGTTCGAGGACCGACCCGATCCCCGATACAATCGGTCTGCCCGGTGGATTCACAAGGTCCTTGTGGATCTTGGGTAGGATGTACAGGTAGGGGGTCTTTGGGTTTTTTTGACACAGAAATTCCCCTTCTTTGGTGGTGATCCAGTCGTGCGACAGTGCCTCCTCAACCATGGTCTTTATCTTGATTGAGATCCTCTCAGTTGGATCTGATGAGAGTATTTCATAGTTTCTCTTGTCCTGTAATAGCCTGGTACACTCCTTGTCATATTGGTCTATATTCATTAGTACCGTTGCACCCCCCTTATCTGCTGGTTTTATGACCAATTGTTTGTTGTTGCTTAAGTCACGGAGTGCCCTTCGTTCTTCATTTGATACATTTTGGAAAACGCGTTTCTGCGTTGGGTCGAGAGCTTCCAGATCTTTCATGACAGCTTTTTCGAAGGTCAGGAGTTCTATGGGGAGGGTGTTGTTCATTGGTGTGAAAGTTGATCGAGGCTTGAGTCCGGTGTCTCCTTTCTCTTGAGTGTCCACTTTGTCTTTGAAAAAGACTTGCAGTTTGAGTCTCCTCATAAATTCCTGTACTTCCTTGCATAGGTGGAATTTATCCATGTTACTAGTGGGGACATATCCCAAGCCTTTTTCCAATATCTTTTTCTGTGGTTCAGATAGTTCATTGCCCATCAGGTTAACAACCAGGCTCATTTCTGGTTCTTTTGTGCCCCTGTCATGCTCCTGGTTGATACTCTTGGAGTCACTTCGTCTTCGTTGCTCCAATGGACCGAGTTGCCTCTCCGATTCCTTCCCTTGGCTTGTCCTCGGCGCGCCCCTAAAAAAGGACCCGAGTTGTCATAATATCCGTAATCTTGTTGGAAACCCCACGGTGGAAAAGGGGCATTCGGATGTTGGAAGGGTGGTGGGCCAAACTGTTGCGGGGGGTACATCATTGGCTGGGCGTAGCTGTTCCATCCCCTCATGCCCCGGTTGTTGGGTCGTCGGAAATTCTTACGTGCACCCTGGAATCTGGGGCTTCTATTGCTGCTCGAGTTCGAGCTGTTGGATCCGGCGTCTGATGAACCGTCATTGGAAGCATTGTCATTTGATGATTTATAATTATCCTTTATATAGGGGTAGATCTTTTCTTTACTCCACCTACTGGTGTCTTTTTGGAGTTTTTCGTATTTGCTGTCTTTTAGAGATATCTCGAAGTCATTCAATGTTTTATTTAATTCATCCAGATATTTCTTTAAGTTGGCTGGAGACTCATAGCTCTTGAGGCGTACTTCGACTGCCTGTATTTCCACCTTAAGATCACTCGCTAATCTGCTAGCTGTTTTGATGATCAAAACGATCCAGTCCCGTGTACATCTCCATGATATTTGGGACCAATCGATTTTAAAGGTTTTGTCCTCAAGGAAAATGAATGGTTCATTCCGTACTACTAGACCTGATGGAGCTGTATTGACTTTAAGATACTCAGACATGAGCAGCCCATGGAGGGCTGTTTTTATTTGGGTTCTTCTTAGTTCCTCTAGTTCATCCCAATCGCTATTTTTTAAGGATGGGCATCCGGAGTTCAATCCTTCAAATGTACCTAAGGAGGCCATGAGGTTAGAGATCTCGTCCTCAGTGAATCCAAGGCCCAGATCGGCCATTATAGTACACAGAAACCAAGGGGTCCTCTGTTTATCCTGCTACGATGTCGCCGAGTGCAGAATCACAAAAAAGTGGTGTGAAGAGATGAATTCTTTGATTAACTTCCGCAGCTGCACGCTGCCAGTAATTCCAAAACAATCAGGGAAGTGCAGAGGAGTTGATAGAATCACCCTCCAAAACGATATATCTAAACAAAGAGATTCTATCAATGTGTGGACATGTATTTTATTTGTTGGTTTTACAGTGATGAGAAAATAGTGAAAGTACTCTCTCTTAGGGTGATAAAGATGAGAGCACTATGTGCTTTTTAAAATACCCCTCACACACTAAAAAAATCCAGTAGTGTCATGCTTCATCATTGGGGTCTTCCCGTCCCTCTACGGGGCGGGGCGTGCTACGACCTGACCGACTACGCGGGAGCACTAAAGTGGTGACAGGACTATGTGATGGTGCAAGGTGTCAGTGAAAGTGTAGGGACCTAACAATGTGTGTGAGTACAAAAATTAAAAATCCTCTGGCTAGTAGAAAAAAACAATTTATTAGCTTCTCTAGCTGGGGACATTAAGAAGGGGGTTTTGGGGTTGAGCCGATCGCTACAACCTGGTCTACATGTTTCGTAGGCAGTCCCCTACTGCCTACTCATCAGGACCTTCTACTGGTCCCTACGGGAATAAGCTCAGTTGCTAAGTATTGTCAGCCTGTCTTCCTAAAAACTAACAGTAAAATTCCACTGCTAGTTTTATGCTTCAGGGCATGAGCTGGCCCCCTGGGAAGCAAAAATTGTCAAAAATAGGTGACCCAAATATGGTCCCTGTAAAGAAAAAGGGAAAAAAAAAAGGGAGACACAGATATTTACATTTATAGCTGTGAATTTTGCGCTTTCATTCTTCTTTGCGCCACAATTTCACTCATCAAATCCATTCACCCATTATACAGAGAATGACTTTTGAACTTTTATGGACAGAGTGATGGTTCAGTCTGCCATCCCCTGGCTGTACGTAGGTGATACCTAACAGTGGACAAAAAACACACAGATGTTCATAGTAGGAACTGTGGTTTGTCACTGCGCTTACATAATTATCTGCGCCACAATTCTTCATTTCAAATTTCATTAGACCATTGCCTAAAGCCCTAATACAAGACTTTATGGACAGAGTGATGATTCAATCTTCCATCCCCTGCCTGTCCGAGTAAATTCCCGAACTTGTACGCGCCCACTGTAATTTGGGCTAGTTCTATCTCCACACACACACATCAAAGCGACTCAATGCATACAACAACATTTCACAGGATTAAAAAAAGAGGAACCCGATCTTTCATATTAGTCATAAGGTTGCGGTCAATGAGACAATAAAACAATGAAAGTCCCCACAAACCAGGGCGCACCCCTGCGTTAGAATGGTAACTATACATACTGTTGTGGCAAGTACGTGGTGCCCCATGAGCTGACAATCGGTAGGATTTCACCGCGGCGCTCTGCAAGAAAGAGAGCCACGCCCTTAGCGTTTTGGTCGAACTGCTTGGGAAGTGGAAAAAAGTGTCTCAAAACCCACTCGTTTTGAGACCTGGGGTAAGGGTCTGTAACTTACTTTGTCCGCATAATCACTAAGTCTTACTTCTACCGATGTTGCCGCTCTGCTGAATGCTCGCGTGTTAGGAGCACTGGATCATTTAAGCGTCAATGCGCGCTGGTGCCGGGTGTGTCTAAACACTAGCGCGCTAACCCAAAATGGCTACCCGTGATGGAACATTGGAGGGTCAAAATGCGGAAGTCTCCCTTCTATGTCTATCGTTACCCACGGTAAAGTGAATTTGATTGCTGTTCATGAATTATGGCAGGGAAGGTTGTATTTATACTGCACAATGACAATCTTAATGCAGAACAGATCACTATTCACAAATAATGACAGAGGAGATTTTTCAACTGAAAAATAAAGCGGAAGTCATAATATTATGAAAGGGTCACTAGTGGTGGACCTAGATTGGGAGGTATTGAAGTTCTTGCAAGTTGCTGGAAACATGTATGAAGAGTAATAAAATTTAGCTTGGTATTTTTACGCAGTTCTCTACCTTGAATTATTAAAGGTGTAAAGATTAAACAGCGAAATTCGCTGTGGAATATATTTATGAAAATCATAATTATTAAGTGGGTTGAGACTTGACCCCTGTGCTAAGGTTAAGCACAGTGGTCATACACCCGTAGTGCTGTATTCCAAAGGGGGGGGTTCCACATGCCAGTAGAGGACCTCTGTTATTATCTTTGCCACGGTTGGGGGTGCCTTAGAGAGTGGGGGTTCTTTAGGGGTACGGGGGTTCTATAACTGACCCCACGGAATTTCATCGTTCAACCCATTTTTGTTGGACTGGACTCGAAAAACCCATCTCTGTTCTTTTTCAAGGAGATGTCTTTCGTTGTCAATCTGTTCAATTACAGTCCACAGTATGTCTTCAGGTTTGTGACCACTTACCAAGAAGTGGTTTGTTAATTTGGTACTGGACTTTTTGCACTTGATTGTGCTTTTATGTTCACCTATTCTTAACTTCACTGCCCTGCTCGTCATGCCAATGTATTCGAGTTTGCAGGGGCATGTGATAAGGTACACAACATTGGAACTATTGCAATTGCTGAATGTTCTTTGTTCCCATGTTGTCCCGTTGTTGAAGGTCAATTTTTTGCTTTTCCTGGTCAGGCAGCATACCTTGCATCCACCGCAGGGGTAGTGCCCTTGTACAAAGTTAGGATTACCAGTGTTGTTCACCCTGTTGGCCTTTGGCCTAGTATGGACCAAAATATCCCTGACACTCTGTGCTCTTTTGTGCGAGAACATTGGTTTTGGAATTTCCAGGCCCCCGCTGTTAAGGATCTTCCAGTTTTTGTTAATTATTTTGCTCACCTGGTCAGAGTTGGTGTTGTACGTGGTCACACATATGGGTCTCTGCTCTTCCACTTTTTTGACTTTCTCCTCCAGGAGGCTTTCTCTGCAATTGTTCCTTGCTCTCTTATAGGCTTGATCAATGATCCTTGATGGATAGTTCCTCATTTTCAATTTTTTCTTTAGCTCTTCTGACTGAGTTTTAAAATTGGCAACTTCCGTACAGTTCCTGCGAAGTCGCAAGAACTGGCCGTAGGGGAGGTTATCCCTCAGGTGTCTCGGGTGAAAGCTCTGATACATCAAGAGACAGTTCTTGGAAGTACTCTTAAAGTGAGTTGTTGTCATCAATCTGCCATTCTTGGGGAAGATGTTCAAATCCAGGAATACCAGGTTGGTTTTTGTTGTGACACTGGTGAATTTGAGGAATTCATCCTGATAGTTGAGCCATGTCAGGAACTGTTGGGCACTCTTATCATCGCCATCCCAGATGATAAGGATGTCGTCAATGTACCTCTTCCAGGTCAGAATCCTTGGCCGGAAAGGGTTAATGTTGTTTAGTATTTTTGTAACCTCCAGATGGTGAACATAGAGACCAGCTATGCTTGGAGCAAATGTGCTTCCCATGCTGGTCCCATGCTTTTGGAGGTACAAAGTGCCGTTATACTCAAAGAAATTCTCCTTGAGAGCCAGGGTGCAGCATTCCATCACCACGTTTCGTGGTGTTTGGTACTCCCAGTCATCTGTGAAGAGGACATCCTCAATTATCGCCAGTGTTTCATTGTGAGGCAAGCTTGTATACAGGCTCTCTACATCACAGCTAATTAGTAGCTGTGTGTTAGGGTCAAATGACACTTCTTCGAGCAGATTAAGTACATCTTTCGTGTCTCTGAGGTATGTTGATGTGCTTTGTACCATTGGACGCAGGAATGCGTCTGCAAACCTAGAGACTGGTTCGAGGACCGACCCGATCCCCGATACAATCGGTCTGCCCGGTGGATTCACAAGGTCCTTGTGGATCTTGGGTAGGATGTACAGGTAGGGGGTCTTTGGGTTTTTTTGACACAGAAATTCCCCTTCTTTGGTGGTGATCCAGTCGTGCGACAGTGCCTCCTCAACCATGGTCTTTATCTTGATTGAGATCCTCTCAGTTGGATCTGATGAGAGTATTTCATAGTTTCTCTTGTCCTGTAATAGCCTGGTACACTCCTTGTCATATTGGTCTATATTCATTAGTACCGTTGCACCCCCCTTATCTGCTGGTTTTATGACCAATTGTTTGTTGTTGCTTAAGTCACGGAGTGCCCTTCGTTCTTCATTTGATACATTTTGGAAAACGCGTTTCTGCGTTGGGTCGAGAGCTTCCAGATCTTTCATGACAGCTTTTTCGAAGGTCAGGAGTTCTATGGGGAGGGTGTTGTTCATTGGTGTGAAAGTTGATCGAGGCTTGAGTCCGGTGTCTCCTTTCTCTTGAGTGTCCACTTTGTCTTTGAAAAAGACTTGCAGTTTGAGTCTCCTCATAAATTCCTGTACTTCCTTGCATAGGTGGAATTTATCCATGTTACTAGTGGGGACATATCCCAAGCCTTTTTCCAATATCTTTTTCTGTGGTTCAGATAGTTCATTGCCCATCAGGTTAACAACCAGGCTCATTTCTGGTTCTTTTGTGCCCCTGTCATGCTCCTGGTTGATACTCTTGGAGTCACTTCGTCTTCGTTGCTCCAATGGACCGAGTTGCCTCTCCGATTCCTTCCCTTGGCTTGTCCTCGGCGCGCCCCTAAAAAAGGACCCGAGTTGTCATAATATCCGTAATCTTGTTGGAAACCCCACGGTGGAAAAGGGGCATTCGGATGTTGGAAGGGTGGTGGGCCAAACTGTTGCGGGGGGTACATCATTGGCTGGGCGTAGCTGTTCCATCCCCTCATGCCCCGGTTGTTGGGTCGTCGGAAATTCTTACGTGCACCCTGGAATCTGGGGCTTCTATTGCTGCTCGAGTTCGAGCTGTTGGATCCGGCGTCTGATGAACCGTCATTGGAAGCATTGTCATTTGATGATTTATAATTATCCTTTATATAGGGGTAGATCTTTTCTTTACTCCACCTACTGGTGTCTTTTTGGAGTTTTTCGTATTTGCTGTCTTTTAGAGATATCTCGAAGTCATTCAATGTTTTATTTAATTCATCCAGATATTTCTTTAAGTTGGCTGGAGACTCATAGCTCTTGAGGCGTACTTCGACTGCCTGTATTTCCACCTTAAGATCACTCGCTAATCTGCTAGCTGTTTTGATGATCAAAACGATCCAGTCCCGTGTACATCTCCATGATATTTGGGACCAATCGATTTTAAAGGTTTTGTCCTCAAGGAAAATGAATGGTTCATTCCGTACTACTAGACCTGATGGAGCTGTATTGACTTTAAGATACTCAGACATGAGCAGCCCATGGAGGGCTGTTTTTATTTGGGTTCTTCTTAGTTCCTCTAGTTCATCCCAATCGCTATTTTTTAAGGATGGGCATCCGGAGTTCAATCCTTCAAATGTACCTAAGGAGGCCATGAGGTTAGAGATCTCGTCCTCAGTGAATCCAAGGCCCAGATCGGCCATTATAGTACACAGAAACCAAGGGGTCCTCTGTTTATCCTGCTACGATGTCGCCGAGTGCAGAATCACAAAAAAGTGGTGTGAAGAGATGAATTCTTTGATTAACTTCCGCAGCTGCACGCTGCCAGTAATTCCAAAACAATCAGGGAAGTGCAGAGGAGTTGATAGAATCACCCTCCAAAACGATATATCTAAACAAAGAGATTCTATCAATGTGTGGACATGTATTTTATTTGTTGGTTTTACAGTGATGAGAAAATAGTGAAAGTACTCTCTCTTAGGGTGATAAAGATGAGAGCACTATGTGCTTTTTAAAATACCCCTCACACACTAAAAAAATCCAGTAGTGTCATGCTTCATCATTGGGGTCTTCCCGTCCCTCTACGGGGCGGGGCGTGCTACGACCTGACCGACTACGCGGGAGCACTAAAGTGGTGACAGGACTATGTGATGGTGCAAGGTGTCAGTGAAAGTGTAGGGACCTAACAATGTGTGTGAGTACAAAAATTAAAAATCCTCTGGCTAGTAGAAAAAAACAATTTATTAGCTTCTCTTAATGTCCCCAGCTAGAGAAGCTAATAAATTGTTTTTTTCTACTAGCCAGAGGATTTTTAATTTTTGTACTCACACACATTGTTAGGTCCCTACACTTTCACTGACACCTTGCACCATCACATAGTCCTGTCACCACTTTAGTGCTCCCGCGTAGTCGGTCAGGTCGTAGCACGCCCCGCCCCGTAGAGGGACGGGAAGACCCCAATGATGAAGCATGACACTACTGGATTTTTTTAGTGTGTGAGGGGTATTTTAAAAAGCACATAGTGCTCTCATCTTTATCACCCTAAGAGAGAGTACTTTCACTATTTTCTCATCACTGTAAAACCAACAAATAAAATACATGTCCACACATTGATAGAATCTCTTTGTTTAGATATATCGTTTTGGAGGGTGATTCTATCAACTCCTCTGCACTTCCCTGATTGTTTTGGAATTACTGGCAGCGTGCAGCTGCGGAAGTTAATCAAAGAATTCATCTCTTCACACCACTTTTTTGTGATTCTGCACTCGGCGACATCGTAGCAGGATAAACAGAGGACCCCTTGGTTTCTGTGTACTATAATGGCCGATCTGGGCCTTGGATTCACTGAGGACGAGATCTCTAACCTCATGGCCTCCTTAGGTACATTTGAAGGATTGAACTCCGGATGCCCATCCTTAAAAAATAGCGATTGGGATGAACTAGAGGAACTAAGAAGAACCCAAATAAAAACAGCCCTCCATGGGCTGCTCATGTCTGAGTATCTTAAAGTCAATACAGCTCCATCAGGTCTAGTAGTACGGAATGAACCATTCATTTTCCTTGAGGACAAAACCTTTAAAATCGATTGGTCCCAAATATCATGGAGATGTACACGGGACTGGATCGTTTTGATCATCAAAACAGCTAGCAGATTAGCGAGTGATCTTAAGGTGGAAATACAGGCAGTCGAAGTACGCCTCAAGAGCTATGAGTCTCCAGCCAACTTAAAGAAATATCTGGATGAATTAAATAAAACATTGAATGACTTCGAGATATCTCTAAAAGACAGCAAATACGAAAAACTCCAAAAAGACACCAGTAGGTGGAGTAAAGAAAAGATCTACCCCTATATAAAGGATAATTATAAATCATCAAATGACAATGCTTCCAATGACGGTTCATCAGACGCCGGATCCAACAGCTCGAACTCGAGCAGCAATAGAAGCCCCAGATTCCAGGGTGCACGTAAGAATTTCCGACGACCCAACAACCGGGGCATGAGGGGATGGAACAGCTACGCCCAGCCAATGATGTACCCCCCGCAACAGTTTGGCCCACCACCCTTCCAACATCCGAATGCCCCTTTTCCACCGTGGGGTTTCCAACAAGATTACGGATATTATGACAACTCGGGTCCTTTTTTAGGGGCGCGCCGAGGACAAGCCAAGGGAAGGAATCGGAGAGGCAACTCGGTCCATTGGAGCAACGAAGACGAAGTGACTCCAAGAGTATCAACCAGGAGCATGACAGGGGCACAAAAGAACCAGAAATGAGCCTGGTTGTTAACCTGATGGGCAATGAACTATCTGAACCACAGAAAAAGATATTGGAAAAAGGCTTGGGATATGTCCCCACTAGTAACATGGATAAATTCCACCTATGCAAGGAAGTACAGGAATTTATGAGGAGACTCAAACTGCAAGTCTTTTTCAAAGACAAAGTGGACACTCAAGAGAAAGGAGACACCGGACTCAAGCCTCGATCAACTTTCACACCAATGAACAACACCCTCCCCATAGAACTCCTGACCTTCGAAAAAGCTGTCATGAAAGATCTGGAAGCTCTCGACCCAACGCAGAAACGCGTTTTCCAAAATGTATCAAATGAAGAACGAAGGGCACTCCGTGACTTAAGCAACAACAAACAATTGGTCATAAAACCAGCAGATAAGGGGGGTGCAACGGTACTAATGAATATAGACCAATATGACAAGGAGTGTACCAGGCTATTACAGGACAAGAGAAACTATGAAATACTCTCATCAGATCCAACTGAGAGGATCTCAATCAAGATAAAGACCATGGTTGAGGAGGCACTGTCGCACGACTGGATCACCACCAAAGAAGGGGAATTTCTGTGTCAAAAAAACCCAAAGACCCCCTACCTGTACATCCTACCCAAGATCCACAAGGACCTTGTGAATCCACCGGGCAGACCGATTGTATCGGGGATCGGGTCGGTCCTCGAACCAGTCTCTAGGTTTGCAGACGCATTCCTGCGTCCAATGGTACAAAGCACATCAACATACCTCAGAGACACGAAAGATGTACTTAATCTGCTCGAAGAAGTGTCATTTGACCCTAACACACAGCTACTAATTAGCTGTGATGTAGAGAGCCTGTATACAAGCTTGCCTCACAATGAAACACTGGCGATAATTGAGGATGTCCTCTTCACAGATGACTGGGAGTACCAAACACCACGAAACGTGGTGATGGAATGCTGCACCCTGGCTCTCAAGGAGAATTTCTTTGAGTATAACGGCACTTTGTACCTCCAAAAGCATGGGACCAGCATGGGAAGCACATTTGCTCCAAGCATAGCTGGTCTCTATGTTCACCATCTGGAGGTTACAAAAATACTAAACAACATTAACCCTTTCCGGCCAAGGATTCTGACCTGGAAGAGGTACATTGACGACATCCTTATCATCTGGGATGGCGATGATAAGAGTGCCCAACAGTTCCTGACATGGCTCAACTATCAGGATGAATTCCTCAAATTCACCAGTGTCACAACAAAAACCAACCTGGTATTCCTGGATTTGAACATCTTCCCCAAGAATGGCAGATTGATGACAACAACTCACTTTAAGAGTACTTCCAAGAACTGTCTCTTGATGTATCAGAGCTTTCACCCGAGACACCTGAGGGATAACCTCCCCTACGGCCAGTTCTTGCGACTTCGCAGGAACTGTACGGAAGTTGCCAATTTTAAAACTCAGTCAGAAGAGCTAAAGAAAAAATTGAAAATGAGGAACTATCCATCAAGGATCATTGATCAAGCCTATAAGAGAGCAAGGAACAATTGCAGAGAAAGCCTCCTGGAGGAGAAAGTCAAAAAAGTGGAAGAGCAGAGACCCATATGTGTGACCACGTACAACACCAACTCTGACCAGGTGAGCAAAATAATTAACAAAAACTGGAAGATCCTTAACAGCGGGGGCCTGGAAATTCCAAAACCAATGTTCTCGCACAAAAGAGCACAGAGTGTCAGGGATATTTTGGTCCATACTAGGCCAAAGGCCAACAGGGTGAACAACACTGGTAATCCTAACTTTGTACAAGGGCACTACCCCTGCGGTGGATGCAAGGTATGCTGCCTGACCAGGAAAAGCAAAAAATTGACCTTCAACAACGGGACAACATGGGAACAAAGAACATTCAGCAATTGCAATAGTTCCAATGTTGTGTACCTTATCACATGCCCCTGCAAACTCGAATACATTGGCATGACGAGCAGGGCAGTGAAGTTAAGAATAGGTGAACATAAAAGCACAATCAAGTGCAAAAAGTCCAGTACCAAATTAACAAACCACTTCTTGGTAAGTGGTCACAAACCTGAAGACATACTGTGGACTGTAATTGAACAGATTGACAACGAAAGACATCTCCTTGAAAAAGAACAGAGATGGGTTTTTCGAGTCCAGTCCAACAAAAATGGGTTGAACGATGAAATTCCGTGGGGTCAGTTATAGAACCCCCGTACCCCTAAAGAACCCCCACTCTCTAAGGCACCCCCAACCGTGGCAAAGATAATAACAGAGGTCCTCTACTGGCATGTGGAACCCCCCCCTTTGGAATACAGCACTACGGGTGTATGACCACTGTGCTTAACCTTAGCACAGGGGTCAAGTCTCAACCCACTTAATAATTATGATTTTCATAAATATATTCCACAGCGAATTTCGCTGTTTAATCTTTACACCTTTAATAATTCAAGGTAGAGAACTGCGTAAAAATACCAAGCTAAATTTTATTACTCTTCATACATGTTTCCAGCAACTTGCAAGAACTTCAATACCTCCCAATCTAGGTCCACCACTAGTGACCCTTTCATAATATTATGACTTCCGCTTTATTTTTCAGTTGAATAATCTCCTCTGTCATTATTTGTGAATAGTGATCTGTTCTGCATTAAGATTGTCATTGTGCAGTATAAATACAACCTTCCCTGCCATAATTCATGAACAGCAATCAAATTCACTTTACCGTGGGTAACGATAGACATAGAAGGGAGACTTCCGCATTTTGACCCTCCAATGTTCCATCACGGGTAGCCATTTTGGGTTAGCGCGCTAGTGTTTAGACACACCCGGCACCAGCGCGCATTGACGCTTAAATGATCCAGTGCTCCTAACACGCGAGCATTCAGCAGAGCGGCAACATCGGTAGAAGTAAGACTTAGTGATTATGCGGACAAAGTAAGTTACAGACCCTTACCCCAGGTCTCAAAACGAGTGGGTTTTGAGACACTTTTTTCCACTTCCCAAGCAGTTCGACCAAAACGCTAAGGGCGTGGCTCTCTTTCTTGCAGAGCGCCGCGGTGAAATCCTACCGATTGTCAGCTCATGGGGCACCACGTACTTGCCACAACAGTATGTATAGTTACCATTCTAACGCAGGGGTGCGCCCTGGTTTGTGGGGACTTTCATTGTTTTATTGTCTCATTGACCGCAACCTTATGACTAATATGAAAGATCGGGTTCCTCTTTTTTTAATCCTGTGAAATGTTGTTGTATGCATTGAGTCGCTTTGATGTGTGTGTGTGGAGATAGAACTAGCCCAAATTACAGTGGGCGCGTACAAGTTCGGGAATTTACTCGGACAGGCAGGGGATGGAAGATTGAATCATCACTCTGTCCATAAAGTCTTGTATTAGGGCTTTAGGCAATGGTCTAATGAAATTTGAAATGAAGAATTGTGGCGCAGATAATTATGTAAGCGCAGTGACAAACCACAGTTCCTACTATGAACATCTGTGTGTTTTTTGTCCACTGTTAGGTATCACCTACGTACAGCCAGGGGATGGCAGACTGAACCATCACTCTGTCCATAAAAGTTCAAAAGTCATTCTCTGTATAATGGGTGAATGGATTTGATGAGTGAAATTGTGGCGCAAACAAGAATGAAAGCGCAAAATTCACAGCTATAAATGTAAATATCTGTGTCTCCCTTTTTTTTCCCCTTTTTCTTTACAGGGACCATATTTGGGTCACCTATTTTTGACAATTTTTGCTTCCCAGGGGGCCAGCTCATGCCCTGAAGCATAAAACTAGCAGTGGAATTTTACTGTTAGTTTTTAGGAAGACAGGCTGACAATACTTAGCAACTGAGCTTATTCCCGTAGGGACCAGTAGAAGGTCCTGATGAGTAGGCAGTAGGGGACTGCCTACGAAACATGTAGACCAGGTTGTAGCGATCGGCTCAACCCCAAAACCCCCTTCTTAATGTCCCCAGCTAGAGAAGCTAATAAATTGTTTTTTTCTACTAGCCAGAGGATTTTTAATTTTTGTACTCACACACATTGTTAGGTCCCTACACTTTCACTGACACCTTGCACCATCACATAGTCCTGTCACCACTTTAGTGCTCCCGCGTAGTCGGTCAGGTCGTAGCACGCCCCGCCCCGTAGAGGGACGGGAAGACCCCAATGATGAAGCATGACACTACTGGATTTTTTTAGTGTGTGAGGGGTATTTTAAAAAGCACATAGTGCTCTCATCTTTATCACCCTAAGAGAGAGTACTTTCACTATTTTCTCATCACTGTAAAACCAACAAATAAAATACATGTCCACACATTGATAGAATCTCTTTGTTTAGATATATCGTTTTGGAGGGTGATTCTATCAACTCCTCTGCACTTCCCTGATTGTTTTGGAATCTCTATTCTTGCCCCTTTTAGTATGACACCACCATCTGTAGCAGAAAGTTCTTCCCAAATATTCTTGAATTTCTGGTACTCAACATCTTCTGTAAGAGGCCGTGTATGTTTCCTCCATGATTATGGTGCAATGATTTCTTTGAGCTTAAGAATATCTTTGTCAGTTCTAATAGCCTTCTGAATCTGAAGAGCTAGAGGAGCAATTGACTTTACTATGAAATTGATGTAAGCCTCTGCCGCTTTGAACGTTGTATTATGATGCTGTAGTGGCACTTGTGAAAAGTAGTCTGTGGGGTTTTAGTCCATCCCCGTTTTGAACACAATAGTGTAATCATACTCCTACAGATGCAATCCCCACCACTCAATAAGAGGGGGCATCTTGGCTTTTGTACTTCTGAAAATGGTGAGCAACGGTGGAAGATCCATGCAAGGGTGAAATACTTTTCATACAGAAACACATGGAAGTGTTCTGACGCCCGTACTACTGCTAAGCTTTCTTTCTCAGGTTGAGAATAAACATGTTCAGTCTGAGATAGACTCTGGATAGCATAGGCCACAATGTGTCACTGAGCATCGGGCTGTTCATTGACTAAGGAAGACTTGCGCCCAACCCCACCAGAGTATGCAATTGTGGATCAAAGTAGCCCATTTCAGTTGCATTCTCAATTGTGTGTTTTGTTTTCTTGAAACTTCGCTCACATTCAGAAAACCTTTCAAACGGAACATCTTGCTTTGTTAGTTCTCTTAGTGGGGCACTCACAGTGGTAAAATCACGAATGTACCTGGAGCAGTAGCTTGGCCATGCCTAAGAAGGATCGCAGGATGGTCACATCTTCTGGAGGGCAAGTAGACGACAATGCTTGTACCTTTTCGGGATCAGGAGTCATTCCCTTTTCAGAGAAAATATGCCCAAAGACTTTGTCTGTTTTTGTGAAACTCGCACTTCTTTGCATTTAGTGTGAGACCTGCATCGACAAGCAGACAGCATACTTGTGTGAGTGCTTTATCATGTTCCTTTCATTTAGTCCCAAACACCAATATATCATTACTGTAGTTAAATGCATGTGTGACAGGCTGAATTATTCAACAAATGACATCTTGAAAGATTTATGCAGCTGACGCCACCCCAAAACAGTCTTTTATATATGAACAATCAAACATGAGTTGAAAAAGTTGCAATGTACTTACAGTTTTCTTCCAGTTCAAGGTGATGCTAGCCTTCGTTCAAGTCAAGGCCGGGAAAACTTTGGCGTCATTCAGTTGTCCGCAATGTGGGGAACAAATGTCTTTCTCTTTCTATTGCTTTGTTGGCCTGTCATATATCAACACAAATGCGCACTAAACCTCCACTGTTCTTTTTTGGCACAACCGCAATGTGTGAAACCCACGGCATTGGACCAGTAGTGCAATCAACAATGTCATGCTTTAGCATTGTTTCTAGTTCTTTCTCAACGGCTTCATGTAAGTGAAAAGCAATTTGATGTGTCACTGTGCAACAGTGTTAATGTCTTCATTAATGTGAAGCTGCACCTTCATTGTCCTAAGTTTCCCAAGTCCATGAAACATTGTTGGGAATTAACTCACCTTTTCAGAATGGGTATTTAAGTTGTAGTTAATAGAGATTAGCCCGATTTTAGCAGCAGTACTGAGACTTAATAAGAACGTACTTGACGAAGTACCTAGGATGACATGAATTGGTGCTTGGACTTTCGTTTTCTTGTGCCGCATGATCGCTACAAAGGATCCTTGACTCTGCAAGGGTGCAGAAACTGCCCAGGTGTACAAGTTTGTTCTCGGATTTGTGTGACATGATATTGGAGATTGTTCTTTGTGCTTTTCTGCAGACATGATTTTTATCGACGCACCACTGTCTATAATAAAAGATGTAGGGCAAGCATTCACCTTAAGCGTGATTTTAGGACAATGCCCAAGTTAACTTTGTTGCTTCGTGTGGCGATTCTTTTTAGATATGTGTTTCTCTTTGCAAGCAGCCAAATCTATATGTGCTCATCAGTCTGTGACTGACACCATCATCGCACCTCTATCTTCCTCACTATCACTCGATGATGATGTTAGCAAACCTATGGAAGATGAATTTGATAGCGATCAACTTCGTTTAATTTCCACTTGTATTAGTCAATGTTTCTTGTTTGGCCTTGTGAGAATGGCTAGAGTGCTTCTGGAACTTTATGGCGTCCATCTTCTCGTCTCTCCGTGACACACTCAGTTTCTCTTTTGCTTTGTAAACCGCTTTCAAATGTTTTTCTTTCCCGCAGCCTTTGCATATCTGTCCGATGGCAGGATAGTTACCTTTATTTGGAAAGGAGAATCCACAGAGGAAACACAATTTATTTTTCTTCGGAGGCACCACTCTGTGGGCCTCTGCCTTGTGTTTCTGCTTACTTTCCATATTAAATCCTGATTCATATTTGTGTTCTTTCAGCTTCCATATCAGCAGCTTGTTGATTAGCACATTCCTCTGCTCTTGTAGCCATGAGTACTTTCTCCAAATTGAGCGTTTCTTGCAACATGCGTCATTATGAGTCGGAGATGCAACCATCGATAACTCTAAGATGCAGGGCTTCTTCATCATTGATATCACTGAACTTGCAGTGATTTATGAGTAAAACAGGTCTCTCAACAAAGTCATCCGTCATCTCATCATGTTGCTGTCTTGCTTGGTTTGAAGATGTACCTTTCATAGTAAACATTGTGCATTGGATTGAACTTGGCTTCCAACATCTTCTTGATTTGACGGTGTGGTTCCGTGGTTCGCGAACCGGGTTCGATGGTCCGAACCCGTTCACTAAAGATTGTCGGAAATGGACGATTTTTATGTCAGCAGACCGCAAATGGCGAGTGTAGCGTGTCTGAGTGTTTTCCTATGAATCGATATAGGAGAACACACTGTATTCAAGGATTTAGTTTGAACCTCCGGGTTCCATTTTGTATATGGCAGCCATTTTGTGTGGTTGCCCTAACATAGGCCCGATGACTGTGGCCGAACGAGTCCTTGAGACACGTACGCCTTAGTTGACTCCTGGGTGACCTGGCCGAACTGACTCCTTGCCCGAGGCTGACCTCGCTGAGCCAGTTCCTTGTTCAGCAGCTGGCCTGATAAAGATCAAAGAGCAGGACGTGCCCGAGTTTATGGTATACTGCTCCCACATTTCTATCTCCTTTCCAATCTGTTTCTGCCTTTCCTTTACGACATAATCATTGATCTGGGTTGAAGGCTTTATGATGGGTTTGTCCGGCCTGATCGAACAGGAAACCGGGAATTTGCTTGGTCATTTCTGGTGGGCTGGACAACGGAAAATGGGATTGTCGTCATACGCTACTTTTGAAAGGTTACACTGTCATTGGTCAGTTTGTATGCACCGAATGCTAATTTGAAATGTTGCCTGAGGCTTGATTTTTGGCATAAAAGACCATGCTCCGCTTATTGAGTTTGTGCAGTCTCTAGCGAACCACCAGTGTTGTGCTTCGTAGATCTCTGTTCCTGGTTGCAGCCAATAAACTTTGGTCTTTGACGTCATCAAGAAGTATCCCGTGTCTCTGTTTGCCAAGACAGGGGAACTCGAAGGTTTCAGGCGTTCTCCCTGACGCCGCTGGGTTCTAAAAACCCGGTCCTTCAGTTGGCGCCCAACGTGGGGCGACTTCAGCGGTACAGGTCCAAGCCAGAGGTTCGTGAGAAGCTTCGTGTGAAAATTCTGGAGGAAGGCCAGCCACTTCATCGACCCCTGTATGTCGTCGTGGTCCGAAAGTCTTTGCTGCGAGGTTTCCCGCTTTCCGACGGCTACGAAGGACTGCTGCCCTGACTGTCGCCCTGTTTTAGAGCCTTAGACGTTTGTAGAGCGAGACGATTGACGGGTCTTCTGGTGACGCCATCGACATTTCAGTTAAGTATAAGCGGAGCGTCTCCTAGTCCTTAGTTTGTTTGGTATCCTTTAGTGGATCGCTTTGATTTGGTACCTGCAGGCCCCAAAGCCAAGCGATTTGTGTATTCACAAGACTATCGTTTTAATATTCCCCTTGTTGTTTGAAGCTAGACTAGTGAGCAAGATGCCTGGTTTTAGCAGTTTTAGAAACTTGTTTAGTTGTGGTTCAATGAGGGACTCCCGGTTAGAGGATTCGTTTCCGGTTCCTCCGATCGGAACTCCTACATACGAGTTGTATGTGAAACATGGTTATAATGAGATCTGGGTAAAATATACGAAGAATGACGGTGTCCTACAGTGGCCCCGTTACTGTAGTTTTGAAACTGAAGTTCTGGATAACCTTGAGGTGAAGTTGTTCAAGAAGAAAGCCCGGCCGGCGATGTTTGACTCTTTCCGCATATGGCGCAAAGAAGCCAAACAGAAAGAAATTAAATTAGCGAAAAAGAATAAGCGATAAAGAGGTATGTCAATGGTGCAAGCTGCCATTGGGTATAAAGATAATGAAGAAGAACAAGAAAGTGAACAGATGCTCGGAGTGAGGAAGTTAGCGGTAGATAGATGCTACCCAGTCTTGCCGCCTAAAGAGCAGAAAAACGAGAAAGATCTTGTGAAAGATCCTTTAATGTCGCATCTGTTAAATTCACTGCCACCTTATGCGCAGAATGCTACGGCACCACCGCCACCAGTGGTGGCTGTGCAATTGCCGGTTATTCTGCCTCCTGCGATTCCTCTACAGCCAGCTCTTCCGTTGGCTACTGTTCCTTTGGCGCAGCCTCCTCAGGGGCCGCCAACTTTGCCCTTTTCTACGACTGCAACTTCTGTGCCTGTCCCTAACGCTTTTTCAGTTCCGACTCTGGATTCTTCTACTACTGTTTCGTCTTCCCTTATTCTTCCGACTACTCCTTCTCCTAGACAGCGGATGACTGCTGCCTTTTCTGGTTTTCTGACTCCTTGGTTGGGACAATTGGGTATGTTTCCAGTGAGTGAGCGTAGACAGTCGCGTAGTCAGTTGCCTGATACGGATGAACAAGTGGTTTTGGATCACATGGCACGTAGATGGGTTACGTACACGTCTCAGTACGACCTTGAGGGTATCATGGATGTCTTTCGGCAATGGGAAGCACCTAAGCAACGATATGTTTTTAAGATCATGTGTGCGTTCCTCCATGACCAATGGATGGACGAAGTGGGTAAACCTCCTGAAGAGTTGTTTCGATTGCGTTCTGAGTTTGCGAAGGGAACGATTGTGAGTCTCCTCGACATCGAGAGAGCGGTGTCGACGTTATGGTCATTTCAAAATATTGCTTCTTCTGAACGGCTGTTTGAGCCCGATTCGTTAGTTGGGAGAAAAGCGCGTCAATATCCGATGCGAGAGGTTCCTCCGGTTTGGAGACCTGCTGATGCTGTTGCGTGCTTATCTAGGATCCTGATCGATACTGTGACCTTATGCCCCTATTCGGCTATAAATCCATTTATTCCCTATATTGGCATAACCGTTCAAGTGCAATATTCAGTAACTCATCTCTGGCCTCACACGAATAGAGCCACATTCCAGAATAGCTTTCTCTGCCACTTCCTTTGCAACCAATTAGTGCAATGACAGAGCAGAAGTCACTATCTGAGATTCCTAGATTAACACTCTGAGTTCTTCAACAAGATAAAAACTCAGCAAACCTGGAAATCCCCGCTTGCTGTGTTTTGATTAGTAATAGAACTCTAATGAGCAACTGATAAGCGATCACTTCCTAGTGACATCTATATTGACGTCTTATGTCCAGCAAACTTACGTCAAACAAGGCACCTTTCAGGTATAAATATTACCAACGTTACCTTAAGCAAACGCTGCTGTTTACGCGGATGCCATCACTGATGCTAGCTGCCTCAATGCCATCGCTGCTATCTTCGCTGCTGCTGAAGAAGCTGTCATGCTGAAGATATCATAGCTGCTATCACTACTGCTATCGCTGCTAACTAGCGAAAGATGGTGTGGTGAACCTAGGAGCTGAACAGCCGTCCCCTGCAAAGAGCCCAGCAGATGCAAGCTGCCCGCGGACGCTGTCCCCCCTCCTCCTCCTCGACGCGCTGAAGAGAGACGCTGCCTTTCTCCTGCCGAGAAATCCAGCTCCAGCGTTTCTGGTCTACCCTTGCGGGTGACTGGGATACCGAGTTTCCCTGAAGGAGATACCAGACCTCCATCATTCTATTCAGAGGTATGGTGTTGACTAAACCCTTAGTGAGAATTCTTGAAGCAAACCTTGGCAAAACCAACTTAACTTAAAGCTACTTACTTACTCCCCTCCCAAGTATTAGGCTTAGGTCAGGTACACTGGGGTAGGCGTAGTTAGAAGCACCCGTTGAGTATTTTAGCCTAATGTATATATGACTGTATATTTGTTTTATTACTTTTAAACCATTGTATGGCTAAGAAACCATATCAATGCTTTTACAGTATTATTTCGCAATACTTATCTTACTGTACGTACTTTTTATAATAACAAGTCTTGCAATTGTGGCAATTCATTTCTCTTGTACGAGAAGAAAGACTGTTCAATAAATGTTACCCTTTATTGAAAACGCCCGTCTCTCTATTCTCTACATATTGTGAAAGTAAACTGCACAACCACTGACTGAGTAAAATAACTGTCTATTGTTTCACACGACCCTAGAGATTGACTCTTAATCTGAGGAGCAAAGTTGTCATGTTGCACGGTTGTTGGAAAACTGAATCCCTTCTTGTCTGTGCCAGGGAAGCTGATCACTTCCTATTTCAGTCAAGAAAGTTTCCAGTGACCTCTGAGCTAGTTGGTAACAAACCCAATTAAGTTTAGCATAGTCAGTAGAGGCTTGGAAGATCCGCACTTCTACGTCGATACTACTGTTTATGTTATTCCAATGCGCAGGGCCTATTGGGAAAATAGGAACTACACTACATGGCGCCCAAACGTTTGGTAAGGCGATAAACTAACGCAAGACGTTAGAGTAACTCAGTCGTGCATATTTCACACAGACCCCTTTCTCCCGTAAATACTCCAATAGACGTCTGGAGTGGGTGAAAGGTTAAAATCTGCCCAAACTCAGTAGGAAGAGATTCCTATGTTAAGCTCTGGTTTATTCAACGTTGAAGGATACAGTGTTCCAAAATATTGTGCACCTAATCTTTGTCTTCTGGGAGACCAACTCTGCAAAACCTGCATTTATATAATGTCAGACAGTGAAGAGGAAAGGGAAGCAGCTAGGCTGGCAGCCCTACTAATAGAGGAAGACTCGAGTCTCCTACAGACAGACCCGGATGCTATCGACATCCCGGTCCACTTAAGAAAATCTATAACGTTAAAACTTATAGAGAACGGACTGACACCACAAGGTGGTACAGTAATTTTCGTGATAGAGGCACACGAATATCGGCAGACAGAGGTATTCTATTCATGGATAAACTTTCCAGCGGCAAACGCTAGAACAAAAGAATTTCATGTATTACAATATACGCCTATTTCAAATGCATTTATGTATTTTGGGGTGGGCAATGTTACACATGCATCTTATTGCTCTAGTTTTAGTAATTTGATGGACATGAACCCGTGGAGTGGGTGTTGCGTGCTTATCTAGGATCCTGATCGATACTGTGACCTTATGCCCCTATTCGGCTATAAATCCATTTATTCCCTATATTGGCATAACCGTTCAAGTGCAATATTCAGTAACTCATCTCTGGCCTCACACGAACAGAGCCACATTCCAGAATAGCTTTCTCTGCCACTTCCTTTGCAACCAATTACTGCAATGACAGAGCATAAGTCACTAGCTGAGATTCCTAGATTAACACTCTGAGTTCTTCAACAAGATAAAAACTCAGCAAACCTGGAAATCCCCGCTTGCTGTGTTTTGATTAGTAATAGAACTCTAATGAGCAACTGATAAGCGATCACTTCCTAATGACATCTATATTGACGTCTTATGTCCAGCAAACTTACATCAAACAAGGCACCTTTCAGGTATAAATATTACCAACGTTGCCTTAAGCAAACGCTGCTGTTTACGCTGATGCCATCACTGATGCTAGCTGCCTCAATGCCATCGCTGCTATCTTTGCTGCTGCTGAAGAAGCTGTCATGCTGAAGATATCATAGCTGCTATCGCTACTGCTATCGCTGCTAACTAGCGAAAGATGGTGTGGTGAACCTAGGAGCTGAACAGCCGTCCCCTGCAAAGAGCCCAGCAGATGCAAGCTGTCCGCGGACGCTGTCCCCCCTCCTCCTCCTCGACGCGCTGAAGAGAGACGCTGCCTTTCTCCTGCCGAGAAATCCAGCTCCAGCGTTTCTGGTCTTCCCTTGCGGGTGACTGGGATACCGAGTTTCCCTGAAGGAGATACCAGACCTCCATCATTCTATTCAGAGGTATGGTGTTGACTAAACCCTTAGTGAGAATTCTTGAAGAAAACCTTGGCAAAACCAAATTAACTTAAAGCTACTTACTTACTCCCCTCCCAAGTATTAGGCTTAGGTCAGGTACACTGGGGTAGGCGTAGTTAGAAGCACCAGTTGAGTATTTTAGCCTAATGTATATATGACTGTATATATGTTTTATTACTTTTAAACCATTGTATGGCTAAGAAACCATATCAATGCTTTTACAGTATTATTTCGCAATACTTATCTTACTGTACGTACTTTTTATAATAACAAGTCTTGCAATTGTGGCAATTCATTTCTGTTCAATTTCAATTTCATTACTGTTCAATAAATGTTACCCTTTATTGAAAACGCCCGTCTCTCTATTCTCTACATATTGTGAAAGTAAACTGCACAACCACTGACTGAGTAAAATAACTGTCTATTGTTTCACACGACCCTAGAGATTGACTCTTAATCTGAGGAGCAAAGTTGTCATGTTGCACGGTTGTTGGAAAACTGAATCCCTTCTTGTCTGTGCCAGGGAAGCTGATCACTTCCTATTTCAGTCAAGAAAGTTTCCAGTGACCTCTGAGCTAGTTGGTAACAAATCCAATTAAGTTTAGCATAGTCAGTAGAGGCCTGGAAGATCCGCACTTCTACGTCGATACTACTGTTTATGTTATTCCAATGCGCAGGGCCTATTGGGAAAATAGGAACTACACTACAATGCCAATGCTGTTCCGCCTGTTGTTGCGCACTTTCAGCGAGTGTGGGTACATGTTCCATGGAAGCGTGCTGAAGTTCTAGCGCTTAAGCAGGCTTTGTCTGATCCGCGGAAAAATCCAGCGGGATATTATAAAGAGCTTACGCAAACTGTGAGTTCGTGCATCATGAATTTGGCGGATATAGATATGTTGTTTGGGAATGTTGTTCCACAGCCCATCTGGAATGTCATTCGACATACGGATCATGATAATGAATTGGGTGATTCATGGGTTAATCTTGTTGCTGCAAACGATAGACAAGTTGGAGGTGCTAAGCCTGAAAATATTATTACAGAACTTCCTGGTAGGATCATTAATCTCATGAAGACTTTGATGCCCGAAGTACGTGTTAATTGGGACAAGTTGTCTGCATGTAAGCAGAAGAAAGATGAGACTGTGTCAGATTTTTTCACGCGTTTTGAAGAAACTTTTGTCGATCATAGTGGGCAGGATATGGCTACCGAGGGTGGCCAGAGATTGTTCGTCGACAAATTTGTACACAATCTTCTTCCCGAGTTATGCACTAAGTTGAAGGATTCTGAGAGTGCTTGGCCTGTTTCTACATCAGCGCAGATTTTAGCTACGGCTCAGTACTATGAGAATAGACGCAAGGATGAGTTAGAGAAAGCGGATAAGAAGACTAAGGAATTGAAGACTAAAGTTCTTCTACAACAAGCTTATCCACCCCGTGTTAATTATCAGCGTGATTATCAGCAACCTCAACAGTATTCGAGAAACTCGCTAAGAGACGAGACTTCTCAACAGCGTTTTCCGCATGGCCCTAATCAGTGTGCGTATTGTAAAGAAGAGGGTCATTTTAAGAATAGTTGTCCGGTCTTGCTACAACGAGCGAATAGTGCTCCTGGTGTGAGAGGTAGAGGTGCTCAGCAAGCGCCTAGAGGTAGAGGTCGTGGACAGAACGTGCGTCCTTTGCCTCCGCAGAATTCAATGAATAGTTTTGATCAGCAGCAGAATTCGTCTGGTAGGACAGCACAGTACTACGTAGATGATTATTACGTTGAAGGTGACGAAGCAAATGGTAGTAATTGTTAGGACAGCCATGGACAAAGAGAGGGAGTTGTTTCAGTTCCAGTAGATCAGAGTGGACCTTATGTTGAAGTGATTGCATCAGGTGTGTCAGAGCCTTTTCTGCTAGACACTGGTGCTACGAAGAGTTCTATTATGCATTCTAAACTCCCTGGCGCACCTTTGTCTGGCTTTAATAATGTTTCTGTAGGTTTTTCTGGCGCCCCCGTCACGAATCCGATTTCTGCTCCATTGCCCCTTTCTGTTGGTCCTCGTAGGTATGAAGCACCCCTTCTTTTGACTACAGGTTGTAATGAAAATTTGTTGGGATTGGACTTGTTGAAGAGATTGCATGCGACTTTGTATTGTTCTCCGGCAGGAGTACATCTTACTTTGGGTGAGAGTGTGATCTCTCCGATGTATGCATTGATGGATTGTCTTCCATCGGAATTGTCTTTGTTACCGGATTCACTGTGGGCTACGGGTCCAAATGATGTGGGCCTGTTAGATATTCCCCTGTATGTTGTGACACTGAAGGCGAATGCTAAGTTACCGCGCATTCCACAATATCGTATCTCGAGTGATGGTGAGCGTGCACTTTTAGCGATCATTTATGATCTGATCGACAAGGGTGTTATTGAAGAGACGCGAGGTAATGTGTGCAATAGTCCTGTTTTGCCTGTTCTAAAGAGAACTGATCCTTCACAGCCTCCTGTATATAGATTTGTCATCGATCTTCGTGAAGTGAACAAGATTGTTGTTCCGCAATTTCCTGTTGTGCCTGACATTACTGCATTATTGACTTTGATTCCGGCTTCTGCCACCTGGTTTTCGGTGATTGACTTGAAGAATGCTTTCTTCAGCATCCCGATTGCCATGGAGAGCAGGGATATCTTTGGATTCTCTTTAGGAGGACGAAGTTTCCGCTTTAAGCGCGCTCCTCAAGGCTATTGCGAGAGTCCATCGATTTACAGTCAAGCTTTAAAGACACAACTTGATCTGTTGGTTTTACCTGAAGGTGCAGCTCTTATCCAGTATGTTGATGATTTGTTAGTTGCCGCCGATACTGAGGAGATTTGTAAGGATGCCACTTTGTCATTATTACGTCATTTATCTGATTGTCATCAAAAAGTTTCTCTCTCAAAACTGCAATTCTGTCGACAAGAAGTTACCTACCTAGGTCACCTCTTATCGAAGGAGGGAAGGAAACTGACCCCAGAAAGAATTCAGGCTATTGCGAAAATGAGTGTTCCTATGACACAGAGAGAAGTACGTGCGTTTTTGGGTATCACGTCGTACTGTAGACAATGGATTCCTAATTTTTCCTTGTTAGCGAAGCCTTTGATAGCTCTTACTGTTAAGGATACTCCAAATCCTATTCCTTGAACTGACGAATGTCAGAAGAGCTTTTCTGAATTACGCAATGCGTTGTGTTCGGCTCCTGTGTTGGGTACTCCCGACTACAGTAAGCCTTTCACATTGTATGTCCACGAGAGAGAGGGATGTGCATTGTCAGTTTTGACTCAGCAGTTTGGCGATAAGCAACGCCCATGTGCGTACTTTTCGTCGACTTTGGATCCTGTAGCTAGAGCATTGCCAAGTTGCTTGAGAGCCACAGCGGCAGCGGCTGTGTCAATTCGACAATCTGCTGGTTTGGTTATGGATAACACGTTAGTGGTTATGGTTCCACATGCAGTGGATACTTTGTTGAATCGTACCAAGACACAGCACTTAACTAGTGCTCGGTTGTCAGGGTATGAGCTTACACTGTTAGCGAGTCATGTGCACATCAAAAGGTGTAATACCTTAAACCCAGCTACATTGTTGCCGATTTCACTTGAGACAGATGATGATAGTGAAGAACAGCTCGATTGTTTTCTAAGAACCGAAGAAGAGACGAAAGGGAGAGTAGATCTCCGCGATACTCCTCTTCCTGACTGTGATGATGATTTGTGGGTTGATGGTTCGTGCTTTAAGTTGCCGAATGGTGATACGACTGCAGCATATGCTGTGACGACTTTGCATACGGTTGTTGAAGCTGCACGTATCCCACATAACTCAGCACAACAAGCGGAATTGATTGCACTTACGAGAGCGTGTGTGTTGGCGAAAGGAAAACGTGTGAATGTGTACACGGATAGTCAGTATGCGTTTGGTGTGGCTCATAGCTTTGGACGTTTGTGGCGTGATCGTGGATTTTTTACATCGCATGGGACGAAGATCCAACATGGGCAACTGGTGAATGAACTTCTCGTATCTCTTACGTTACCATTGCAAGTAGCGATTGTGAAATGCAGTGCCCATAAAAAGGTTACGGATGATGTTGGTCGTGGTAATGCGTTTGCGGATGAAGTTGCGAACGAAACTGCTAGAAACGTGATGAGTCGAATGTATGTTGCGGGTCCAGCGAGATGGGTTCCAGAGAAGAGAATGTGTGAAGATACCATTGAGAGCGTGAAATCTATTCAAGGTGAATCCACAGAGAAAGAGTTGAATGAATGGAGAGAAAGTAAGGGTAGATTGGATTCGAATGGTTGTTGGACTGATTTGTCAGAGCATCAGAGATGGTTGTTGCCTAACGCGTATGTGCTTCCAGTTGTTACAATGGCTCATGGAATGGCACATATTAGTGTGAAAGGGATTTGCAAACTGTTGGCCCCTGTTTGGCAGAATGTGGGAATTCCCAAAGGTGCAGAGAATTTGGTCAAGAACTGTATGGTGTGTTTGATGCATAATCCTGGTAAGGGAACTCCAACACCAGCTGGTCATTTTGCTCCTCCTACGTATCCGTTCAAGGCTTTGCAGCTAGATTTCATCCATATGGAGAGATGCAACAACTTGAAATATGTGTTAGTGGTTGTTTGCTCCTTTTCTAGATGGGTAGAAGCTTACCCCCTTAAGGACAATACTGCTTTGTCCACAGCGAAAGCCTTGATAAAAGAATTTTTCCCGAGGTTTGGAATGCAGAGAATAATCTGGAGTGATAATGGGAGTGAATTTGTGGGTCAAGTTATGAAAGGAGTGTGTGATGGTCTCGGGATTAGGCAGAAATTCCACGCTGCAAATCACCCCCCAATCAGCTGGTTTAGTCGAGTGCTATAATGGCACTCTTAAGTTAAAATTGGCCAAAATTCAAGCGAGCACTGGTTTACAATGGCCAGATGCCTTGCCATTAGCACTTTTGTCCACAAGAATGACTGTGCATTCGCAAATGGGTTTGAGTCCGTATGAGGGCGTGTTTGGTCGCCCGGCAAATATTTGGGGCTTACCAAGACCAACGAGGTTCAGTGACCTCGAGTATCCTGTGTTGCTTGACTACTTGCGTGAACTGACAACTAAAATGAGTGTCTTACGCCAACAGGTGCATGACAGCCTTCCACAAGCTGCAGAGGATCCAGGCCATTCTATTGAACCTGGATCGTGGATTTTTGTACGTAACTTCCAGCGGACCAAGAACGAACAGCCCCGTTGGACAGGGCCCTACCAAGTACTCCTGTCAACAAGATCTGCGGTCCGAGTGCGAGGCAAGCGAAACTGGATCCACGGATCTCTTACTAAAAGGGCACCTCTGCCCTTGCCATACGATAAGTGGGTCCAGGAGGGACTTGCAGACTCTGAAACAGAAGTTGTCCCACGGTTTACATCGTTCAGCGATGCTCGACTGATTGGAACAAACTCAGAGAAAGAGAGCGATAGAATTTTGCAAGAATCAGTACCTCCTGCAGATTGATTAGACACTACAGAGCCTCACCTTTTGTTCGCTGATCAAGAATTGGCTGGAAAGAGCCTCTATAATCTGAGACCGAGAGTTACGGACAAATAAATAAAGACTAATAAAGTTTGATGATTTTTTTCTGTTTACAAGTTAACTCTCCACCAAGGATCTACTCATTTTTGTTTTTCTTGAACCGCCATCCGGTTCTTGCTGCTAGGGTCGCGGTTGCCATCAGTCTTTGGAGTACAAGCCTGAGACACTAGGTCGAGGGTTCTGTTGGCCCAAGGCAGCCTTCCTGGGTTAGCAGAGGCATTCCGGAGCAGAAACAACCTACCACCGCGGGCAGCACATTTAGTTTAGGATGGATTTCTTTGAGTTGGAGAGACCTGTACAGACATTGACTTTTTGAAAACGAATATGTAAAATAATATCGAAGAAAGGTTTTTTGATACCATGTTTATTTTTACTATTGAGCTTTATGATATTTATAGCTGGTTATGTAACATTTGTTTTTAAAATGACGTTTAATCCCACTGTACAACCTACACCTTCACCTACTATTTCTTCTCATTCTTTCCATCCTTTGTCTGAGCATGAGGTAGTTAGACGATTGGAATTTGCTAACAATTCCTTCATCCAACTTCTGCACCAACACCAGTTAGTGATGAATACGACAAACTGTTGGATTTGTGGTTTGATGCCTCATACAACCGATAAGGGTATTCCTTATTTAGTTTTGCCCTTTAGTTTAAACGGTTCGATTTGGGCTTATAGAACGATGTTTATCTATGCCCATAGTGTTTACCCCCAATGTTCACTGAAAGACAACCCAAAGAACAGTGCTATAGTTAAAGGCATTGTTGACATGATTAGAGGGATGAGCTCGTATGAGACTATTCCGAGAGATGAGACACTAGCTTACATTGGTTGGAATGTTACTGGATATGGAGTTAGTCTGAGTGTTAACCAGCGAGCGAAAAGTTCTCCACCGATTTGGATAGTGCCCCATCAGGGCCACTATTGTCTGCAGGGCAGCGGCAAGAATCCGAAGGCTCAGTTAGGGAAGAGTGTTTGCGCTGAGACTTATGTATTTGCGTCTCAGTCTTCCCCAGCGTTCCTAGCTGCTAAGGGTACCTATTTTGTTTGCTACGACAAAGCTTATACACGGTTGCCCCCCGACTTCTCGGGCACATGTTTTGTTTCCTTTCTGTTACCTCCCACTTTTACAGCTGCGGCAGATTACCATAAGACGAGAGTTGCTAGAGGTGTCTTTAGCCAAGAAGACACTGCAGGACAAGAACTGGGAGATTTCTTTAAGGGTTTTCTGCCGTTCTGGGGACCTATGGCTAACAGTAGGAATATTCGCCAGTTGACGAGAGTGGTTGAGTCCACCATAGTCGAAACTGCTGGTGCCCTTGGTAACCTGACTGCTGAGCTCCAGTCGGATAGACTCATGACACTTCAAAATAGAGTTGCCCTTGATGTTATTCTAGCAGATCGAGGTGAAGTTTGCAAGCTGATTCAATCGAGCTGCTGCGTTTTCATTCCAGACAACGTTCCATCAGTCTTCCAGGCCATTTCCAAATTGCATAAAATCTCTGATTCTGTCCGTTTGGACCAAGGAGATTGGTCTTTGATGGGATGGTTTTGGGGATTGATATCCACTTGGGGTTGGAAGATTTTGCTGGTCATTGGGATGGTCTTAGCAATCCTTTTCATGTTCTGTCTCTGTGTACAGTGTGCTCCTGCTATTTGTGGCCTCTGCGCTACTTCGTGTGCAAGGAGACCTGTCCAGAGAGAGGTACTAAGTAATGGGATGATGCTACAGCAACATATCGATGATCTGATGAATATAGATCCGGATTCAGATTAACATGGGTTTGGGTCTGTTGCCTATGTAAGGGCAAAAGGAGGGTCTGTGGTTCCGTGGTTCGCGAACCGGGTTCAATGGTTCCGAACACGTTCACTAAAGATTGTCGGAAATGGACGATTTTTATGTCAGCAGACCGCAAATGGCGAGTGTAGCGTGTCTGAGTGTTTTCGTATGAATCGATATGGGAGAACACTCTGTATTCAAGGATTTAGTTTGAACCTCCGGGTTCCATTTTGTATACGGCAGCCATTTTGTGTGGTTGCCCTAACATAGGCCCGATGACTGTGGCCGAACGAGTCCATGAGACACGTACGCCTTAGCTGACTCCTGGGTGACCTGGCCGAACTGACTCCTTGCCCAAGGCTGACCTCACTGAGCCAGTTCCTTGTTCAGCAGCTGGCCTGATAAAGATCAAAGAGCAGGACGTGCCCGAGTTTATGGTATACTGCTCCCACCTTTCTATCTCCTTTCCAATCTGTTTCTGCCTTTCCTTTACGACATAATCATTGATCTGGGTTGAAGGCTTTATGATGGGTTTGTCCGGCCTGATCGAACAGGAAACCGGGAATTTGCTTGGTCATTTCTGGTGGGCTGGACAATGGAAAATGGGACTGTCTGGGGTTGTCGTCATACGCTACTTTTGAAATATTACACTGTCATTGGTCAGTTTGTATGCACCGAATGCTAATTTGAAATGTTGCCTGAGGCTTGATTTTTGGCATAAAAGACCATGCTCCGCTTATTGAATTTGTGCAGTCTCTAGCGAACCACCCGTGTTGTGCTTCGTAGATCTCTGTTCCTGGTTGCAGCCAATAAACTTTGGTCTTTGACGTCATCAAGAAGTATCCCGTGTCTCTGTTTGCCAAGACAGGGGAACTCAAAGGTTTCAGGCGTTCTCCCTGACGCCGCTGGGTTCTAAAAACCCGGTCCTGCAACGGTATGATACTTAATCAGTTTGTGATATCTTCTTTATTACTACTCTGTTTCTGCAAGGTTCTTTAAGTATTTGATGATCTTTTTGTCATCTGCTTCTTCTATAGCATCTATGTAGTCATTGGACATTTTGATTCAGGAAGTCCACCTGGCACCAGTAATCTGCTTTTTGGAGGTATTGAATGGAGGTGGTGATTTCAGCAATGCAACAGCACTATATTTGGCTCTCTTTTCTTCAAAGTTTGAAGACCTTTTTAAGGAGCGCTGAGTGCCACCAGCCACTTCGGTGGTCACTTCTGTGGGGACCAACAGCTTTGTAAGCACAGCCCAGTGCTTATGCTTGGGTTGTTGTGGCTGCCACATGCTAAATTGGGTGCCTCGGTCCCCGGGCAAATCTCGAATGGAGGATGGGTGGTGCTTTTCCCATTCACTCTGGTTAGTACAGTTATATTTTCTGTACCTGGTTGTATCTGCCTTTAGCATTTTCTTGCACCTGGCTGTCACTGCCTTTAGCGTTTCTCTGTGCCTTGTTGTCACTGTTTTTAGTGTTTCTACTTTGCATCTGTGCTGGCTCTGTGTTATGCTGTGGTGCATTATCTCTACTTTCGGTCTTACCAGTAGACTTCTGGCAGGCTTACTGACTGCTCCTCTGTAGGGCCTTCATCTTCTTCGTGGGCTTTTCAAAAGCTCGAGTTGCACTTTGACTCCACATATGCCAAATGTAGACGGCTTCTTGAGGCGCATGTGGCACACACAAGCAGTTTGCTGGACATCAGGGAAAGCAATCTTGTATCCTTGGCGGCATGTAACAGAACACACCACAAAAGGAGCTGTGGATTGTACGTTTTTATTCTTCAGCATGCAACCGTTAATGAAAGCACACTACGTTGTAAACTTTATTAAACCACATCCAGCCACACCCAGCAGATTATGTAGTGCTTGCAAGGAGTCTTCCAAGGACCAATAGAGGCTTCCCTGAAACGCAGAATACAACACTTACATCCATTGACACAAAAGATTCTCCTACTTGCACCTCCCTCTCAGTATAGATGAGGGCCTTTATGCAACTGCGTACTCCGCCTCCGCAGAGGAATGTTTCCCACGTACGTCCCTTTGTGTAAAAGTCTCTTAAGTGTGTTGCTCACTGTAGCAGCCCCGTTACTCTAACGAGTAGGATGCATTCCATTTGTCACTCACAGCTGAATACATGACATCACATTTAATTTAGTGCAATTGTTCCAGCCAGGTTTGACTCAGGCTAGTAATTACCGCAATGTGTCACCAAGGGCCAGATCTACAAACGACACTTTGCAAACCAGGGTGTCAAAATGAACACAGACTGGTCTGTAAAATGCACTGACTTTTGCAACTCGAGAGAACTATTAATCAGTCGAGTCACAAGGGGCATGTTTACATGAGGCCTCAAAATCTTCGGTCTCATAAATATTTATGAGGTAAGTGGAATTTTGCAACCCCCAGCGAGAGCCAGGGATCAAGGACTGCAAAGGACAGAAGACTTGAGTTCCTGCATTCACATTACATCAAAGAGTAAATTTATTTTTAAAGGCTCCCCTTATCTCTTTAGTGGACAGAGAATACTGTTAAAACATGTTGGTTTTGGTGGAAAGACGTGAGGAGGAGCTTGCAGTAGTCACCTGGACCACTGCCTACTCCCTACAAGGCTGTGTGACATGATTCCCAAAACGTAAACTTTTCCAGGGTAATAGCTTCCCTTTTGTCAATCGCTTACAACCCCAACTCGGGGGAGGAGGGGAGGGTTTGGTCTACAATCGCAACTCACCTCTTTCACATTCCCTTTCAAGTTACAATTCATTACAGGTCACAACAGCTATTTTATTTCGAACTTATAAACTTTCTGTATTTCATTTCACAAAGATATTTTGCAGTTGCACACCCAGAGTTTTTGCAAATCACAGAATTTGCAATTTACACCTTTTCCATACCTACATGTTTTAACTATCCTTTATGTAAATCTGAGTGCAGTAGTCACGTCCCCACCCGAGTCACTGTGCTAGAATCCTCTTTTACTACTAGGGGTCTTCATTTCATGGATTATGTCTGCCTATAAATGCAAGTCATACTTCCTCGATAGATGCCTTGGTGTAGGCGTTCACTTCCAGTAGAGAATACAGAGTAGGGATGTGACAAGAGGCAGATGGATTTGAGAGTCTGGAAGGCTGATGTTGTTTCTCCCTTGAGCTTCTCTCCCACACAACAGATTAACACCTGACCACACATAGTAAAAAAGAAGAACTCACATGAGTTCAATAGGGCATATAATGGGCTTTCATGGTACTCCCATCATCACCAAACTCAAATATCCAGTTCCAGTATCCTGAATGTACCTGTCAAGATAAGAAAATTATTAGTAGTCTCGGTTGAGCATCTTGCATTATCCAAGTCTTGCTCAGGAGGTGATAATTATTGAGTAGAAATGTGCATGTTCTTGGCTTGCTGCTTTTAAATCAGTTTACATGTTAACAGTTGCCTGAGCCATGGTTTGTTGGGAATATTCAGTGGAATTGTTATTGGACTTTGTAACAAACAGGCCTGTAAAGCTTTCAGGATTTAATGAACATGGTGTGGTTTCCAAAGTGGGGCCAGCTGGGAATCCCACCCATCCACCTTTTCCAACTGAAAGACTGTATGAGAAAAAATATCTCAATTAGCAGCTAGTGGAATAGGGAAGAGAGAGACACCGGAGATACTACTTAAGGAGATATTGGCTCAGGGCATTCATGGTACAATTGTTTGATTTTCTTTGAAGGTAAACAAGCAAAGACAAAGTAGTACTATCTCAACATAACATAAGTGCCCTACAAATAAGTTTGGTATTCAATAATGAATTTACCTCTTTCTGGGCATGGGTGAGCACTGTGTGCAGCCTTAAACGAGGACCGAAGCCTACAGATTCTGAGAGAGGGTAACTGAGATCAAAGGAGTCACAAGCAGGTAGGTTTTAATGTTCAACATAAGTTCATAGGACAGAAATGCAAGGTGAGGTCAAAGGAAAGTAAGAACACAAGAAAGGTGCAAGGATGAAGTTGGTGAGGAGCTAAGCGACAGTGAAGTTGCTGAAACAATGAGAAATGTTGCCAGGGTACCTATGACATTGCAAGAAGAGATTTTACATGACCACTTGCAACACTGCCCAGAAGGATCTGCCATAGACGCAGGAAGTGATCCCCTGTAAGTCTAGATTTGTCTATTGCATTATCCTTCAATCATCTGGCGTCTACATTCTCCACACCTGACCTTTCCTGACTATAAAGGATGCATAGACACTCTTTGTTCGTTTAGCATATTTCATTTGCTGCCTGTCCCATTGTCCTTCCTTGCTGTAAATTCTGACAGCAGCTCCCAACCTTATTTACTACCCAACAATACTTTCGGATTCTTTTTATCCACATATAGTCATACTCTTCCCTAAACCGAAAGAATAAAGAGAGCAGCAATAACTATCTTTATCCACATAACCCACATAGCTGGCAAAGTGAGCAGTGCCACCGGAAAAGTGCATTCATATCCTCACACTAACCTATCTATTTATTTGTAGTCTTATATAGCGCAAATCAGACCCGAGAGATATCAGAGAGCTTTACAGAGCTTAACAGACAGTACATTAATAGGGATATAATGCAGTATTAGCTAACAAAACATAATTAAGTCCGAATTGATTGAGAGGCAAGCATTATCAGTAAGCAGGTTCATAAACAGGCAATTAGGCAGGGAGGTGTTATTGTAGGAGCAAGGTTTTCAGTTCCATTATGAAGGTTATATGTGAGTGGGTTGTCCTGATGGTAGGTGGGATGGCATTTCAGATATTGTGGGTGGTGCCAGAGAAGGACTGCTTTAAAAATCTCCATTTTTTAATGTTGGGGAGGTCAGATGCATTGAGTTGGAGCTTCTGAGGGAAAGGGAGCCACCGGAATTGGTTAGCTTATTATGAGGTAGTTTGTTGAGCCTTCATGTAGGGTTCTGTGGAGAATGCAGGCCAATATAAAAGTAATCCTTGCTTCAGTAGGGAGCCAGTTGAGTGAAGTGAAGATAGGGGTGAGGTGGTCTGGAGGTCCTGTGCCGGGATCAGGTGAGCAGCAGGGGTGAGGGCCGCCTTCAAGGGGGCATTCAGAATAATTTCAAGGGACCATTCAGAATAATGTCACATAATGCTATGTCCGCACAGGCACAACCTTCCATTAAAGCCACATCAGTGGGCGATGCCTATCAATATCAGTGTGTCCTCAGACAGGACAGTAGAAAATGGCAAACACCAGCGTAATGAAATAAAGTGCAGAGTCGAGTCAAATATATACGCACACTTCTCTTCAAAGATAGCCGACAAGATAAGACCAATCTTATTTCTGCCAGTAACTAATACAGTCCATTCTTAAACCATACATAGGACAGGCAGATGGTCAGTATCAGAATGACACACGCTCCCCTTCTCTGGCTAAGCAAAGTCCCAGAACTGCAAAGTGAGCGCTGGATCTAAATGCACTACGGGACCTTGCAAATGCAAGCTGTGTGCTGGGTAAATGCTGTTACATAACACTACACAACAACACAAAAGCCAATACTGTGACTTCTATTTAGCTTCAATTTCCTACGCGCAAAGAATTAAACTAAGTGCGGGTTGAAAAAAAATTTCACAGATTAAATCACTTTTATTTTTGTGAAAGTTTTTAGATACGTTCGTTGGTTAAAGTTCACCAAAGATTCAACACAATTAGTAAGGACAAACAATACAAAGTACAATATTCGTAAAAATGACATTTTCATAAAAACACACATTAGTGGGGGAAAAAACAATCATACGTAGTTGATCAACATTCACATTCACATCTCGCTCTCTCAAACATACCATGCATACAAAAGTCAATATTTACAATTTAGAATGTCACAAAGTACATTTTTGGGGAGAACACCATAGAATTTTTTTTGCAATAGATAACCTATTTTTTGCCAGTTTGAAATATACTATTTAAAAATGACAATCTTATGGTGTCGATTGACGGTCTACGCGTTTCGAACTCCTAGCAGGTGGGGGGGTTCTCATCAGGACCTCATAACTGTGGGGGAGAGAAATGAGATCAGTGTCACCAAATGTGAGCAATTGCGGAGGGGGTTCTAGCTGCCACAGCCAGTAAAAGCCTCTTACCTTGAATGAGAGTGTACACTATTAATGAAGGAACCGGACGTTGACACACTGGAAAACAGATTAACAAAAGGGCCCTGTCAACCAACCTATTTATACTATAGAAATTCTTAAGAATGCTCAGCAAGCTGCCGAAGTACCACTTACATGATTTCTTTTAAAGCTGTTTTCTGGAGGTCTGTAAGGGGAGAAGAAGGGCGTGTGTAAGTTGTCAGGGTATTCGGATGGAAACAAATGCTTTGTGTATGGACGGCGGGAAAAACACAGCTTACTTTGTTTTAAGTCGTGTTCCACAGCGGGATTAGGAGGGTGCCAGTATCTGATCACGGGTCTGAAGGGATGCCAGGAATGAATCACGGATCTGTTGGCGCAAAAAGGAAGTGTTTCAGCGTATGGGGTCCAAGGGGGCAAGACAGTCAAACCTCATATGGAGTTTGGTGCTCGTGACGAGCAGTGCTTACCTTTGGCCGGAGCGGCGTTTGTGCCTCTGTACGGTTTCTGTTCTGTGTCTCGGAGTGACACGTGCGGCGAACTGGTAGATTGAGAACGCAGAATTGCTGATATTCTTCTTCCGGGTTCTAGGGCCTCTGGAGAATGTAGTTCGAAGGTGGCTGAGCCGCGAAGTGCGCATGTGCGAAAGTTTCGGTTTGTGTATGATCTGTTTATAGATGTCATGGGTGTTAACCCGATACTTGGGCATTACGATTTCATGTTATACGGTGCATGCTTCAAGTCGAACTTAATATGCAATCATTAGTTGGCTCAAGAGACTGATAATTCAACTATTAGGTGGTTCATTCTCGCATTTTTGAATAAGGCAACTTTATGCGTGGGAATGAAATGGACAACACACCGTGTTGCAGCGTGCTGGCCAGCTTGCATATGGTACAAAAATGACACCAGTTGGATGTATATTGGTTGATCGCCTTGGAATCCAAATCGCATGGAATAAGGCCGCTGCTATCTCCGCTTTTCGTTGTCAAATTTGACTATCTAATGAATTCTACCAAGTTCGGTTTCCGTTCAGAAAACCAAGCGAAGCATAGAGTCAGCTCACTATGTTGAACAGTCAAATGAGTCTGTACAATTCAGACATTTCATTCAGGCCTTCGACAGCTGTGTTAAATTTCAAAATGAGCATTGCTTCCCTCTGCAGTAGTTTTTTGTCTAGATCTCCACCTTTTTTGTCTTTGTCAACCTTCAGGATAACTGTCCATTTCAGGTCAGTTTCTTTATGGGCCATCATTTGCCAATGATTGACTAGTGGTGCTGTTAGGACCTTCATTTTTATTCGCGACTTATGCTGTGTTATGCGCGTTTTGACTTCCTGATTAGTTTTACCAATATATAGAAGATCACATGGACATTTGATCCCGTATATCACATTGCGTGACCTGCAGTTGGTAAAGGAATTATGTTTCCAGAAGATGTTTTTATGTTGGAAAACCGATCCTTCTTCTGTCGACGAGCAACATAAGTCACATAACACAGCACAACACAATAACATGTAGGAAGAAAGTATATGTGCAAAGAGTGTGACACCTCACAGATGTTTCCGAGGTACCTTCATAGTTTTCTCTGCAGTCAGCATAACGCCAGCCCTGTGATATCCTTGTAGTGCATAAAGACATCCTCAACAAGGTTGAAATTTTTGTACTTACCTATATGCAAATACCTCTGGATATTGTGATGCACACGTTACACCTCCAACCCCCTGCCAGCAGTGGGTGAGTATGCACACTCCTCATTCTGTGTTCTGCAGCCATTTCCAGTATTACCAACCATGCTTACTACAAGTTGAGCCTAGGATAGCCCAATGACAGGGTGAAACTAATGTTGTAACCTGGTAGGAAGGTCAAGTAGAGCTGTGAGCCTAACTTTCTGGAACACTCGCATCTACACATACTGATAACATGCTCACACCTTCACCACGCGTGTGAACAGGGTCCCACTCTTAGAACTCAGCCTGGAGCAGCCCCCTGCTGAGTGCACAGCTGGAAGGTGGGTGTGGCGGAGCCGAAGGACTAGATAATGTGACTCAGAGATGGTGCCCGACTTCCTGAGAATACTGACATCGGGATCCACACACCACACCTGCGCTGTGTGGAAAGTGAGCAAAGAAAAACAATGGTCCTGGACCAATACCTATTAAACCATAAATTAATTCAAAGGTACTGATACTCTCAACCGGAGCTACTATTGAGTCAGCCCATATTACCTGAAAACTAAAACAAAGACCAATGTGCACCAAACATAATAATTTCAAAGCCGTTTTTTCAAACACCCAGAGGCCAAAAACGCAATCATCCGCAGCACAAAGACAGCGCTGCTGAGAGTAGACAAGGAAATGGCAGTAAGTATCAAAGGCACTAAATGGGAGTCACTGTGGCCCAATACCAAAGTCACATACAAGGGCAAAACGCTAGACAGCAAGGAATGGTATAGCAGAGGCATCACAATGCCGTCACAACTAGAAGCAGGGAACAACCCACTGCTAGACAGCAAGGAATGGTATAGCAGAGGCATCACAACGCCGTCACAACTAGAAGCAGGGAACAACCCACTCACCTACAAGGCACTACAGCAGACAACCTCCCTACCAGACAAGGAGTTCTATGAATTCCTAAAAATCAAAACGGCAATCACCAAAGTGAGCCTCTCGAAACTTAAACCCACCATCATAGTTTACGCACAAAACTTAAACAAGACAGGCCACCAAACAGCGCAAATTTACAAGTTAATCTCACCACGCACCACAACTCTAAACAATAAGACACTGGCCTTTTGGGAGGAGACCATACAAAGACCGCTAAATGAGGAAGAGAGGGCCAGACTATGGACGTCAGCGTCCAAAAACAAAATCACGCCACAGCTAGCACAAACCAAATACTGGTTACTCCACAGGCTGCACTGGACACCAGCGAAACTAGCGAAAGTGGGACCTAGCGAGAGCAACACATGCTGGAATTGCCAGGAGGCAACAGGAAATCTATCCCACATGATATACGAATGCCCCAGAGTCAAAACCTTCTGGAACAAGGTCTATAACGTCATAGACACAGTCACGGGAAGCAAGACACAAAGAGGACTAGCGGGGATAGCCACTGCCTTCCTAGCAACAGAACTTCAGTCCAAAGAAGTACGAGACCTGGTCGATGTACTCCTGACGGCTGCGGTGAAAACGATCTTGGGTAACTGGAAAGACACCAGCAAAGCCACCTTCAAACGCTGGTTCAACTGGGTTACCTTCCTCCGGGGGGCAGACAACCTCACTGCCAAGCAAAGGACAGCGAATCACACTGCCAAAGACCACATGTGGGAAGCCCTCGACGCCTATCTGGAGCAGTGACCCCCCCCCCCCTTCTCTCTCTTCTCTTTTCCTTTCTTCTCTCTCTCTAGGCCCCACCAGGCCGCAACATTGTAAGAACAGCACAAAGTATGATGACTGTTTTGTTTTTGTATATGAAAAAAAAAATGTATTCTCAATAAAAAAAAAAAATATTTTGAATAAAAAAAAAAAAAGAATAACGGTGTAAACTGTCACATTGGAATGTGGAATGTTGGGGGAGCCAAATGAAGGGGCAGGTGACAACATATTGAGTGCTCTCTTGCAGGTGAGTCGCGAGACAGTTACTGTCGTACGCGGCACGCCATGGCCCTGGCACACGGCAGTAACGGTGGATACAACACTCTGCGCACAGGGATTGGGATGTTGACGGAATCTGGGCCCGCTGTAAAACAGACGACACAGTTTAAGACCTGCTGTATTGTTTTTAAAGCTATAAAGGGTTAAGTCCCCAACTTTCTAGCGACAAAAATTAAGGAATGCATCCCCTCACACGCTCTAAAGGTTTTTGGTTCCAAATACCAAAGTATCCCAAGATATTTTAAGAAATGCAAGAATGGTCAGAGCTTCTCTGTTCAGGTACCTGTCCTGTGGAACTTCCTTCTGCACTATTTGAAAGTGGAAACTGAGCTCCAACCCATCTGGAAAAACTTACACACATGGTTGTGTAAACAAGTTCACCACTGTTAGACAGGCTGCTCGCCACTGTTTATCTCTCAGAACACTGGCGCCAAGAAACCGGCGAACGCGCGCTTTATCACGAATAAATAACATAACACTGAACAAAGTCATGTTTCCCAAGTCCCATGGCAGTCACCAAACATTAAGCAACAGTTCTGCTTGAAGTGGTGGTGAGCCCTGAAGGTGCCAGGGGGGTATGATGGACAGAGTCCTGCCGAGACAAGTCCTGTTACTGTACCAAGAGATGTGATTTCTGTGCTCCCAATGCTGCAGCATCCCTGCCCATCAAGCCGCAATGGAGCAGCCACTTACAGCCCCCTCACTGCAGGGACTAGGAGGTTGTGATGGTTACTGCTTGAAATGCCTGACTCACCGCGCTCTTTATGACGACTAGCAGCACAGACATTATCTACCGCAGAGGCTGCTAATGTAATGCTTAATTAATATGCAGAGTTTAATACTGAGGGCGGTCTGTTTCCAAGTAGACACAGCCTGCCTAGTAAACCTCTGGGGACATGAACATTAGCATATTTGATTCGGTGTTGGAAGTAAATTGTTGTCTATTAGATTTGTAATTGAAAGGAGCAACAGAATGACATTTTATTGAACTGAGCACCTACAGCTATCATTGGTTGAATCCTAGATACAGATACGTGTAATGGTTATAGCCGGAAATATTTGATCTTTCATCCCCTGTAGGTGTGAATTAAATACATGTTAACAAGACACGTTGTGCTAAAGAAGGACCCACGAACCCCGAAAAGCCATGGCATAGCACAAAGGTGTATTCTCATAAAATTTCAAAGCATGATTTTTTAGTTGAAAAAGAAGGTGATCGTGTCAAGTAGACATAAAAAGATAACGGGAAAGACATGCAATGGTTTAAAGTGTTGACATTTACGATTAACTTAGTTCTACAAGTAAGTAGCGCAAGTAAAGGGACAGACCAGCGCAATCGAAGACAGTGGAGGATGAACCGCCTGTGTGTTTGACTTCGTATAAGCAACCCCAGAATTCGTGTGCAAGGAAAGTCAGAAAACTGAGATACAGTGGTTTGTAAAGTATCACACAAGTAATGCAAGTAGGCAACACAGGATCAAAATACAAGTGTCAAGGCACCTTTGCCAATTTAGGCAAAAACCTAACCCCTGGGCAAAGTAACCTTTATTCTCAGCAGCTTTTCAATATTTTCAATTGCTATCAAGAGTATTTTGTACCTTTCCTTATTCTCACATTGGACCCACACACACACCCAGTACTATTTGCCAATGAATATGAGCAGACTGTCGCCTGGATTCCACAAGCATTTCATAATCTCCTCTATTCTCCTTTGTCATTTATGCTTGATGTGCATTTATTAAACTCTGTTTTTTATCTTCTTAGTTCGAGCTTTCTAGACAGTACAAACGTTCTGGCTGCGAAAGAACTATTGTAAACTTAGAGTGGGCTTGCAGCCCACCCATGGCTTACCTTGGGTGGATTTATTGACACTCATTTGCTTGCTTCCTATTCGAAGACTTACCTGTTTCTTCTTTTTTTGTCCTTCCTATGGAGCACAACCTTTTTTAACGTCCTTTTGATAGGCTGACTTGTGTCCTTCAACTTTTTAGGAAACTTTTCTTCTTCATGTGCACATTATGAGCCTCATTTATGAGGCCCATTCCGGTACTGGAACATCACTTTTTTGACGTTCCAGTGGTGCAATGTGCCCCAGCATATTTACAATGCCTTGTAAAGCCACTTTACGTGGCTTTGCATGGCCTTGTAAATATGTGCCCCTTTCACGCAGAACACTTTGTGAAAGGGGCGTTCCATTGATGTTGCTGTAGGTGTTCCCACGCAACACCCATGGAACCTAAACAATTCCCTGATTTATGATAAATCGTAAACCTGGGAATGCGTCAGAATCTAACGCCACCCCAAGGTTGGCATTAAAGAGGAGAAACAAGGATAATTTTTTCATTTCTCCTTGTTTTTTTCTTTTTCTATGTGTGTTGCATTCTGCAGCACACATAGAAAGAGGAAATGGACTGACTGGATTGATTGATTTTGTGTAAAATCAATCAACCACGCAAAGTAGCCACCCTTACACCATGGTGCAAGGCTCTTTGCGTGGCGCATGGCATCCCATTGTGTGCCAGTGCTGAGGAAAAGGACAGGAATGCACTGTATAATGTAGATACAGTGCTTCCCTGCCCTTTTGTTTTGACGTAGGGCAGCGCTGCAAGATTGTTTGTGGCGCTGCCCTACGCCAAAACCTCAAAAATGAGACCCTAAATTTACCAGCTGGCTTAAAGCCACCCAGTGCTGTTTATGCTTAGCACTGATGAAGTCTGAAAAAGAAATCAGAACCCAAGATGGCTTCACCACAATTCTTGCTGGAAAGTCCACCTAACCAGCAGTTTACACAGGCAGACGAGCAGTTTCAGGGAAGCAAGCTGCTATGACCAAAGGAGCCCGCGCTTTCCTCTTAGACGGGTCAAAGAAGGTCAGTCTGGAAGTGATTGGCAAATGTAAAAGTTCGCTAAATTGAGAAGCATACATTCTGTAACAGTAACACTACTACTTAAAGTGCTTAGGAATGGCAGAAACCCGGTATGAAAAGTTACATAAAAACAAGATACTACGGAGGAATTTCGGAAAGCGTGCCTTGTGGAATTGCATGGCCACAAAGCTCGATAACAAAAGCAGTAGGGCTTTAATCAAGGTTTGAACCATGCCTCATCCTAATTGTAAAGAGGTTAGTGGGAGAAATAACCTGTGCATCTTGGTTGTATCCAAAACCTGATTTTAATAGCTCTATGCTGTTGGTATGCATCATTTTTGGTTTTGCAATTACAGTGCACTTATTGGTTAACTACATTGCCGTCAAATTGTGCATATTGAAAAAAAGCTTCTTTAAAATTGACTCAGAGAGGCGCAGTACACAAGCAAGTCTGGGGAGCCTTGTGCCAGATCCAGGATTGATGGAGCAAGGATTCGCACGTAAAGCGACTTGCTCTCATTCATGAACCTCGTCTAACCTCTAATAAGTATTAACCAATCCTGTTCGTCTTAAAAATCAAATTTTTTCAGTACACGCGGGTGTCCGAGAGAAGCTCGCATATGTATTTAATAATCATAATGATGCTTGCACTACTGAATGGCCGCTTCGCAGAAATCCCGTCTGCGCATGCGTCGGTCATACCCACGTGATGTGACGCACTCGCAATTTGGAGGGATGTTTTCGCTCATGCGCATTACTGCTAAATATGGCCGCTTGTCTTTAACCATGCTCTCTGCTAGCTCATGCTGCTTCTGCATATCTGTTTTTTTTCCAGCATTAACCTTTAATGCTATAGATATTATAAAGTAAGGGGTGCAGTGAAGCTTTTCACGGTATACAATGTATTCATTTTTTCCTGTGTTTCTAATTTGTTTTCGCTTACTTTTCATGTACCGCGTATCTGGGGGCCTGGGAGTTGGGGAGCCGCGCCATTTTAGAAGCCCATGTGGACTCGATCACGTGATATGAGGACCGGGCCTTGCATCAGTGGAACTCAGCCAGCTGGCTACCGAAGCTGAGATGCTCATGGGAACCTGCCCCATAACCCAGAGAGGAGAAGCTGAAGTTCACCTGAACTGCAACATTTGTTTCTTTCTACTGTATGCTCTATTGTCCTCTTCTACACGTATGCCTGGGAGCAGGAATGTAAGGGGTGGGTACTGTCATTTGAATATTAAATATGGGAACACAGAAATTTAGGTGGTAACTATGACCTAACCACCACTGTTGACCAATCATAAGAGGGGACCTTGTCACTTGCAACATTTGTGGGTGGTCTGGGGGTCCAAGCAGGGTATAACTAGCCTAGTTTAGTTAAGGAAAATTGTCCGACTTGTCCGAATAGCTGACCTGTCACCGACCCTACGTACTCTATAGGTGATTGATACAGAGAGCTGCGGAGCGCTCTGTCCGAATTTCCACAAACTCCAAAGGGTGGAAATAGTCCTAAGTGCTGGCGTAGCACTTTGCTGGGAGATTCGAAAACCCAATCGGGGTTACTGGCGGATTCCGTGCGGTGAGGGGGTAGCGCAGGCGTTGCATTCGAAGCTGCAGGTGTTGGTCGTGCCCTTTGGTGAGCCCAATCCTGACCCAAATCCTGAGGGGTATCCTGTCCTGATTTCCAGTGAGCTGTACCTGCTCACCCACTGATGTCCTAAATCCTTGAGGGTCCTTGTCCTCGTCCTTTCCCGAAGCTCACCCGTGGCCAGGGTTAGTCCTCATTCCCGTCCTAGGTAAATATACCTGTGGGTGTCCGTCTACTATCCTTTTCTTCCTGCTCTTTAATAAAGCCTCTATGCCCATGTTATTCCCTCTGTTCTCTCTATTAATGCCATCGCAGTTGTTTGTTAGCATGTTCCATTTTCCCCTTTCCTGTAGGGCATATTGAAACTGTTTTTGCTTAAAATAAAGTGTGGTGAATATTTAGGATCTGAGTTAGACAGACTAAGATTAGGATTTGAATCACTAATAGGCTATAGAAATCCACTGACTAATGTAGTTTACATAGATCGTCCCTAGTTTAAGCCTGAAACTGAATAGCATGTTTCCTGTTTCCCTTACCCAGTAGATTTTTGCACTCGCACGCAAATGGTGCTTGCCCTTATCCATAGCTACATTATTATGGTAATCTTGATCATTGATGTCCTAATTTGCATCAGTCTTATTCTCTTGTCACTTTGAATTTTTACTTATTATATAAAACTTTTAAAACGCCTCAGGTGTTTGTGGTCATTTTATCTGAAATAAAGTATTGATGAATGTATCAAATGTATTAAAATCTTATCACCTGTCCACTGATAGCTCCTGATCCAGCGGGAGGAAATGTGCCTGTGGTAAGTCAGGTACATTTACAGTGGTGGAGGAAAGCCGCCCCCGAATTACTTATAGTAGCGTGTAAACTCACCTGATTCATGCAAACTCTATCATTGTATGCACGCCAGGGCCCAGTGCTTGGAAATTGGTATAACCTGTGAGTCGGGTGACCTGCGCGTTCTATCAGTAATTTTCTGGTAGCAGTAGTATGGTTAGGACTAGTTAAGATAGGTAGATAAGACAAAGTTTATTAACCGTGAAAAATAAAATGTGCTGCTAGAGTATATTACTGCTCAGAGAATTTTATGTTTTCGTTTTAAATGATATAAGGCCTTAAATAATTATTATTGTCTGATTATATAGTTGTATGTAAACGTTTTTCGTTGTCTGAATCCCCGGGGAAAGAAATAGCCAGTGGTGAGTAGAATCCACTGGGCTGGTAAAGTCACATTGTTTGAGGAAAAATTAGTGCATGGTTAAGTAGGACTGGAAGCACTAATCAGGGTCTTTTCTGAATTACTGAATGATTGATAGCTACGAGTCCTTTACGTATCCGTCCATTGTGATATCACCTGGTAAGGGTCACATAAGGGAAGGTAGTGGGTCGTCGGAGCTTGAATGGTAAGCAAAAGAGGTCATTGGTGAAAGCCTGACTTAGTATATATCCCGGAAAGAAGTGGATAAGTCAGGGGGAGTAGCAGGTCCTCTAATGCCCGTATGAGAAGATAGGCAAAGAAGTCTATCTGAAGTGCATGAAAAGTAGACAGAAGTGGTTTACTTGTAGTGAGAGGAAAACTCTTTTTCTTTCTAGAACACTCAAACATAGTGGCAGACGTTGCACGTTGTTAGTTAAGTTTTGCACTAGCACTTTAAGAGAAATTCAAAGTTTTCGCTACCTTGTGAAGGAGGGAGTCGGTCGCAAGGCTGCACTGACGTCACTCTGTGCCGCGCTGGTATTGGTTAAAACAGTGGGTGTATAGCGAAGCTGAAATTGTAAAGGAGGGGTGAGTGCCGGAGCGTGAGACCGTGTCTCGCGAAAGGCCGCGCACCCATTGGTAGAGAGATTTTGCAACCTTAGTACTGATTGGTTGCTGTGTATTAGAAGACGCGCTAGCATTGGAAGCACAAAAGTAAACAAAATTAATCAAGCTGAGCTAGAAGCTAGTTTGGAAAGGTGTATGTGGTATCCTGAATTCTTGCCTAATCCACAAAATCTAGGTTTTCATAGGGAGCAGATGCTAAGAGGTAGACCTTACAATATGTACGGAGGAAAGAGAAAATTGTCATTTGCCGAAAAGATTAAGAACTATTTCAAGAAAGACAAGCCCATTCGGACTAGAGAAGGTGTAATCATTCCTCCGCCTATTACGCCCGCATCATTTATGATGTTTGACAAAGGTTATCATACCTGTGTATGGTTGGAAAATTGGGTAAAATACACTGAGGACGATGGGATATTAGCATTTCCCCTCGATGGTACCTTTAATGGTAGAATCCTGTTTAACCTAAGGACCAGAATGAATGAACTGCACCCTAGACCCAGGTTGACACAATATGAAGCTCTAGAAGAATGGGAGATTGAGGCACTAGAGCGGGACAGACCCCGGATAGATAAGGGAGTGAGGAAGTGGTATCCAAAATTACAGCAAGAAACCAAAGAGAAAAAGATGCAACAGTGGAGACAGAATATGATGGTTGAAGGACTGTTTCCCATGTTTGGGGTTACTGAACACGGGGGAGGAAAAAAGTTAGAGAAAACCCGCCACTTAATGGCTATGGGGGACTCAGAGGATGAACACCTAGAAGATTTATTGATGAAAAATCCACCTCCCTATATTGCAGAGTCTGAGTCTTTAAGTTCACAAAACCCGTTTTCTAAATATCCTAGATGTCGGAGGGCCAGTGAGACAGATGTAACCGGTACTGAAAGTAAAGCCAGTGATAGTGATGGATTTTGCAGACCTAGTTCCGCGGTCCCAAATTACCGACCTTTTGGGGAGGACCGACCAAGTTTGGTCATCCCGACTGCCCCGAGTATATACCCTCCATTGATACCCCAGGTAATGCATGGCAAATCTATTGACAGGGTTTTGCAGGAGCGAGAAAAGGAAGCACTGATTAAACAACGAAATGATTTAATTCAGACCATAGCCCAGATAAATCCCAGTCCGGATTCATTGACTATCCCAGTAACTATTGGTCCCGCTATTCCTCTTTACGGGGATAGACAGGCTAGTCCAAGAACTCCTGTTATCACTCCAATTGTACCACCCCCCAAGAGAAGAGCCGCTCATAGTCGATGATCAAGAAAGTGAATGTGAGTCTGTGATCTCTTTAATGGACCTGCCCATAAGGGAACCTGGAACAAGTGTACCGAGGGCAAGAAATCAGGCTAGGACAAAAGAGGTCCTGATTGAAACCACTTCAGGGGTCAGGAGTGCCACTGTAGTAACACCAGAATAATTGGATAGATGGACCAAAGAGTTAGAAAAGGACACACCCCAATCCAAACCTTTAGAGATCTATAGGCTGAGGATAGAAATAGAGGAACTAATGGCCGGTAATGTGGGATTGGACAGATTGAACACCCTTAGTGAGGAAGAGTTGCTGTTTATCAGCAAAAGCTTTACCCAGAATACCAGAGTGCTCCACGAGAGATTGATGAACACTGCCGCTGACATGGGAATTGATGTTAGTCGTTCCAAAGTCCTTCAGAAACCTAACAGAGCAGAATTTTCCGACAAAGACTTAGAGAACATGAATGTGTCAGGAAAGAAAACCCAGATAAAGGAATTACTGAACATCCTGCAGAAATGGGGAGATGTAGAGAAATGGAGAACCCGGTGGGAAAAGAAAAAGGAAGATAGTAGGGCTAAACCCAAGGCTTCAGAATACGTACTGAAAGAAGTAGGTCCCGCAGAGAAATTGTGTCCCATGAGAGAAGTACCTGGGGGAAAATATGTCCATGTCCCTTAGTCCCGACAAGATATTGTGTCATTTACTAATGACTTCCCAAAATTGCGGGAGAAACCAGTTGACTGGTATAGACAGGTCGAACGCTTCATAAAGGTTCAGAAATGTCTCTTGAAGGACCTGGATGGGTTTTTCGACATTGTGGTGCCTGTAGACTTGTGGACCGAATGCAAAATTGAAATTGATTGGCCCAGTGATGAATATGAGAGAGACTCCAGAACCGGAGCTCCCTCACCTGAGGTAATGAGGAAGTATGATCAAGTCATACAATACCTGAAGAAAAAGGTGCCCGCAAAGGAAACTGATTGGACCCGGATAGATAGAACTACCTAAGAGCGCGATGAAACCGTACACTCCTTTTATGAAAGGTTACTACAGGTATTCAAAACTTACAGTGAGATCGATAATGTGGACATGAAGGATATGACCCATTTCAGTTATCGATTCGTGTTAGGATTAAGACCTGAAATATCTCAGTGGATTAGAGATAATAAAATCAGTTGGCAAGGAAAGCCCATAGATGATGTCCTCAAGTACGCCAAATACTGCGAAGATGAAATAGAGAACAAAAAGAAAGCCCTGAAAGAAAAGGTTATGTGGGCACAAGTGAAATTGGCTGAACAGCAAGAAAAACAGTTAAGTAAATTGAATAATAATAATAATGCACAAAACCCCGCTGCTGGGGGAGGGGGGAAACCCCGGGTAAAAATGAGTCGAGAAGAGGCTATGAAGAAATTTCCCTGTCACGGGTGCGGTCAGATAGGGCATTGGAGAGACGAGTGTCCGCATTTGCAGGCTGGTAATGCCCCCATAAATGGTTTAAATCCACAGGTGCAGAAAGAGGGGACACGAAAAAACCAAAAACAGGTAAAGCAGCCTCCGTTGCCTCGCGCTCCTAGACAAAATTTTAAGAATCAGGCTCAGCAGAATGAGAGGGTCGAGGTATGGGAAGGAGAGAATGAGAGAAATGCAGCAGCTTCACAGTTCTTGTTAAACGATTCCTGCCTCTGTGATGATCAATATTGACGGGGCCTGAGGGGGGAGGACAAGGAGTGCATACTTGGCGCCTCCTTACCGGTAGACCAGGCTGGACCATACATTGAAGGAAAGGTTGAGGGAAAAGACGTCACCTTTTTGTTGGACACTGGTGCTACCCGTTCCACTGTGAGAACAGTGGATGTTCCTAACCTACCCCTCTCGGGAGAAGCCATCCAAGTAGTAGGTGTTTCAAATCAGATAATCAGTACTCCGGTAACTGAACCAATGGAGATTTCCATAGGGAATTTCAAAGAAATGCACAGATTTGTGGTCTGTGACTCTAGTCCAGTGAATCTATTGGGACGAGATTTGTTGTGCAAAATGAATTGTACCATCTTTTGCACACCAAAGGGCGTCGAAATGCAGACCCCAGATGAAGACGGCCTGTACAAATTGATGTTACTAAGGCCTGACACAGAAATTAAGCTCCTGTCCATTAAAGACTTACCTGAGGAACTTCAGCTAAAAGTGACCCCCCAAGTGTGGGATTTCACTGGAAGGGATGTAGGCTTAATGGCAAATGTAGACCCAGTTAAAATAGCAATAAAAACAAATGCTGTTTACCCAAGAACCAGACAGTACAAGATGAGTGCCGAAGTAAAAGCTGGAGTCGCAATTGAAGTAAACAGGTTGCTCGAAGCAAACATCATACAGGAAGTAATGAGCAGTCCCTGTAATTCGCCCATAAGTGGAATTAAAAAGCCTAGCGGAAAGTACCGGGTATTGCAGGACCTGCGCAAGGTAAACCAAATTGTTGTGCCTTGCTGTCCCATTGTGCCAAACCCCGCAGTAATACTGTACCAGATTCCCTGGAATGCGGAATGGTTCACTGTCATTGACCTATGTCATGCATTCTTTTCCATCCCATTGCATCCAGAAAGCAAATTCCTTTTTAGTTTTGAATTCGACAGTCATGTCTATGTCTGGAATCGTGTCCCCCAGGGGTACACCGAAAGTCCTTCAATTTTCAACCAGATCCTAAAAAGATGCCTTGAAACTTTAGTCTTGCCGAAGGAATCTGTTTTGGTGCAATACATAGACGACCTTCTGGTGGCGTCTAAAAGTCAAACCGACTGTGTCACTGATACCATTGCCTTGCTGAATCACCTAGGAAAGGGAGGTCATAAAGTATCACCGGACAAATTACAGTTCTGCAAGAACTCAGTAAAATATCTGGGGCACCAGATAGAGAAAGGAATTCGGAAAGTCACCACTGAAAGGATTAGAATAATTCGGGACATGGAACTACCAGGAACCCAGAAAGAAGTGAGAATGTTCCTAGGAGTTGTAGGGTACTGCAGGCAATGGATTGTGGGATTTGCGGTTCTAGCCAAGCCCTTGATAAAAATGACCAAGAAAGGAGTGGAGGATCCAGTTAATTGGGACGACAAAAGTATGACAGGTTGGATAAAATTGCGAAATTGTCTGTGCTCAGCTCCTGCATTAGGAATGCCAGATTATTCTAAGAATTTTGAATTGTTCTGTGATACAAGAGACAATTGTGCGCTCTCAGTCCTAACACAGGAACATGGGCTGACAAGGCGTCCCGTGGCCTATTTTTCGGCCACATTGGATCCAGTGGCTGCTGGATTACCCGGATGCCTGAAAGCCGTAGCTGCTACTTGCGCTAGTCTAGAACAGAGTGAAAATATTGTTATGGGACATCCTGTCACTGTATATGTTCCACATTCAGTTGTGATCTTACTGACCCGAACCAAGACGCAGTATCTCACCCCTAGTCGGCTGACTAAGTACGAGAGAATTCTTATAGGTGCAGAAAATGTAATCATTTCCCGGTGTAATGGTCTAAACCCTGCAACCTTGTTGCCCATCCCCCTGGATGTAGAGGCAGAGGGTGAAATTGAGCATAACTGCATAGACTTAACCGAATTTAGCACTAAGCCACGTCCTGGTATCAAAGAAACAGCCTTACTTGATGAGGATCTTATGATGTTTGTGGATGGCTCATGTTTAAGACATGAGGATGGAGGTCTGAGTGCTGCCTATGCTGTAGTTACATTGGAGACAACCCTGGAAGCATCTTACCTGTGCGACATAAAATCTGCACAAGTAGCAGAGCTAATCGCATTGACAAGAGCTTGTAAGCAGGGGAAAAACAAGAGGGTAACTGTTTATACTGACAGCCAGTACTGTTATGGGGTTGTTCATGACTTCGGCCAACTATGGTTACAAAGAGAATTCATGACTTCCTCAGGTACCCCTATCAGAAATGGAAAGGTGGTACAGAACTTACAGGAAGCAATCCAATTGCCCAAAGAATTGGCTGTGGTCAAGTGTGCGGCTCACAGATCTGGAAATGATGATGTGACAGCCGGAAACAGATACGCTGACCAAATCGCCCAATATTGTGCCCGATAGAAAAAGTCCCTCCAAATAAAATTATGGGGAGGTGGAAGCAGCTGCCAACTTATGGTGTTTGAGAATGTATCTACATGGGAGGAATTGAGAGAATTACAACAGGCAGTAGACGAAGAAGAAAAAGACAGATGGGAGAAGGATGATTGTAAACCCAGAGACAAGGATGGTGTTGTGGATTACAAAACTGGTGTGCCTGTATTACCAGACAGTCTGATTGCCCCAATGGCCAGGATAATACATGAGGACACACATATTGGGAGGGATGCCATGTGCCGTATGTTTCATTAGGTATTTGACAACTCAAAGTTTAGAAACATTGCAGAGATGCTTTGCCAGAGGTGTTTGGTGTGCCAGCAATTCAACGCAGGAAAGAGGACAGTAGTAGAGCAAAGTACGATTGGAAAGGCAGAAGGTCCCTTTGTCAGGATGCAGGCGGACTTTATCCAATTGCCTATGTGCAAGGGATATAGATATGTACTGGTTATAGTTTGCCTGTTTTCCAGGTGGGTCGAGGCCTACCCAGCAAAGAAAAATGATGCTATAACTGCAGCCAAATTGTTACTCAGAGAGCTGATACCTAGGTTTGGATTTCCAGAGACGATTGAAACAGACAGAGGTGGGCATTTTGCCAACGAGGTCCTAAAAAAACTCTATGAAGCATTTAAAATCGAGCAGCCAAAGCTGCACTGTGCATGTCATCGAGAGGCTTCTGGAATAGTCGAACAAGTGAGTGGCACTATCAAGTCCAGACTGGCGAAAATGTGTAATTCTACCAAAATGAACTGGATAGAAGCTTTGCCCCTTGTGCTGATGAGTTTGAGAAGTATCCCAAACCGAAAAACAGGCCTGAGCCCCCATGAAGTGCTAATGGGAAGAGTGATGCAACAGGCATGGGTACCTGGACACAAACTGCTAAGTATTTCTGATGATTTGGTGCTAGAATACTGCAAGCAGCTGGGTGACCAAGTGCGTTCTATCTCTCACCAGATTGGAGAGACTGCTGTCGAATGGCCTACAACTCCAGCACATAAACTGAAGCCAGGTGATTGGGTGGTGTTAAAGAAACACACCCGGAAGAGTTGCCTTGCACCGAAGTGGGGAAAGCCGAGACATGTTACATGGATGTAACGAGTCAGTGGGATTCCAGCCACTCGCCCGACTCGCGCTGAGACACGCGCCAGCCGCGCATCTTTTAAAACATTTTAAAACATTTTATTTATTTTGTGCATGTTTAACCCTCTTTTGTTATGCAGGGCTTATCTTGACTGCGCGCTGAGCAGTCCCTCTCCCGCTCTTGTTGCTCGCCGCCTCATGACCACGGGCGCCCACGCAGGAGATCAATTCCTGCCGGGACGGGCTGGTGGCCGCCATCTTGGGTGAGGAGGGTGTGTGGGTGAGCGGTGCAGCGCTCGGACCAGCACCGCCCCAGCCCGATAAAAACTATTGTATTGGGATACGCAATTGATTGGATGTAACGAGTGAGTGGGATTCCAGCCACTCGCCCGACTCGCGCTGAGACACGCGCCTGCCGCGCATCTTTTTAAACATTTTAAAACATTTTATTTACTTTGTGCATGTTTAACCCTCTTTTGTTATGCAGGGCTTATCTTGACTGCGCGCTGAGCAGTCCCTCTCCCGCTCTTGTTGCTCGCCGCCTCATGACCACGGGCGCCCACGTAGGAGATCAATTCCTGCCGGGACGCGCTGGTGGCCGCCATCTTGGGTGAGGAGGGTGTGTGGGTGAGCGGTGCAGCGCTCGGACCAGCACCGCCCCAGCCCTATAAAATGGCGCCCCCTTACAGTGAGCGCAGCGGACGGGCGCAGCGGGCACGCCGTCAGCGCGCCGAAGTCGCGCCTAAGTCCAGCCCGTCTGCGCCCGTCCGCGGCCGGACGGGCCCAGGGGTTAGGAACGCTGCCACTGTCATTTCTTACACCTCTTCTGCCCTCTTGCTCCTTCAATCCGCTGCTAGCCCCCTACCGCAGGACACCTGGACGCGGATCACTTCACTGGAAATCGCTGGCAACCTCCCCCCCTACTTGGCCTCAGATATTCCTCTCACCTCACCTCACCTACCACTCCTGAGTCGCAGATCCGTTTACTCTATCTAAACACTCGTTCTTTAGTCAGACACCAAACTGACATTTTTCATCTGCTTATGACTGAGAGCCCAGACGTCCTTTTACTTTCTGAGACCTGGCTAAGCGACGACTCCCTCCCGGACATCTTGGCAGCGTTACCCCCAGATTATTATATGCTAAATACCAACCGCCCAGGGGGCCGCTCTGGGGGGGGGGGGGGGTCGCAGCGGTAATCCTCAAGGTCATCGCTTCCACTTCTATGATCCTTCCTGAAGTGGATAATCTGGTTCTCAGCCTTGGGACTGAGGCAGGTGCAGTTACCCTTATGGTACTCTATCGCCCTCCTCAGCCTATGCCTTCTTTTCCCGCATCCTTCACTGAACAGCTTGCTAATCTCGCCATTTCCTCCCCCGTATAGCCATTGTTGGGGACTTTAGTTACTGGTTGGAGCATAAGGACGCTGGTCCTCACGCCACTGAATTGTTGGAAGCTCTTTCGAGTCTGAACTTTAGTCAACTAGTCAAGTCTCCCACCCACAGTGGCGGTCACATTCTCGACCACATTTGGGTTCATGGGGTCAAGTCCTCCTGCCCACTTACTACACCTTGTGCCTGGTCTGATCACCTTTTAATTGACATTGCCATCTCGGTGGCCAGTCAGATCAGGATCCCCCCGCGGGAGGGTGGCACCGCTCGCAAGTGGAAGGCTGTTGACTCCTCTAAATTAATACCCCATCTGCTCACACACGCCCCCTTATCCCTAACAATACTGGTATCAATGAGCTAGACGGCCACATCTCTGACTGGCTCACGTCAGCCAGCGACATCTTTGCCCCCTTAATCAAATTCCCCCGATCCCGGCACAGTAACTCTCACAAATGGTATACCTCCCAACTTAAAGCTTTACAGCTGGAACTCCGCCAATCAGAACGGAAGTGGAGAAGAGACTACTGCTCGTCAAGCAGAGATACTTATGTAGCAGCCCGCAACAAGTACAAATCAGCCATCTCTGCAGCCAAAAAAGCCTATGCCTCAGAGAAAATTCTTTTAGCCCCTAGTAAGTCGAAGGAAATCTTCAAAGTCCTCGACGAATTCACCTCTGACCCCAGGACACTCCCGGTCCAGGTCCCCACACAGGAATCCTGTAATGCATTTAGCACTTTCTTTATTCAAAAAATTGTTATGATTAAGGATACCATTCCGGTCACCCTTCCTGGCGCTGATTCTGTCACTCCTCCTCACAACGCTCTTTCCTTCACTCAATTTCCTCTTTTAGACCCCACATCCCTAAGCACTCTAGCCGTCCGCATTAAGTCTGGTTCTCCTGACGATCGCTGTCCACCTTCCATACTCCGGGACATCTGCCACTCTTTACCTGACTGTATTCTTCCTTTGCTGAACTCCTCTCTTTCTTCCGGGACGGTACCCAGCTCCTTCAAGGAGGCCGTCCTAGTGCCTCTGTTGAAGAAGCCGGGAGCAGATCCTGCCGTCCCGGCGAACTATCGTCCTATTTCTCTCTTGCCTTTTTTCTCTAAAATTTTGGAAGCCCATGTCACCGCCTGTCTCTCAAGGTTCATCGAGAGTTCCAACTTCCTCGAGGCTAACCAGGCCGGCTTCCGTCCCGGCCACTCTACGGAGACTGTGATCCTGGCCGTCCTGGATGCCTTGAGAGACGGAGCTGACAAGGGTACCCCCCTGGCCTTGGTATTATTAGATCTGTCGGCCGCCTTCGACACGGTGGATCACAACATCCTTCTCTGCCGTGTAGAGCAGGCCGGCATCCAGGGCCTGGCACTGGCATGGGTCAAATCCTTTCTTACCGGGAGATCCCAGACCCTCAGCCTAGGCACTTTCAGGGCTCCTAGGGAGCACCTGCCATGTGGGGTCCCCCAAGGCTCCTCTCTATCCCCTCTTCTTTTCAATCTCTATCTTCGCCCCCTTCTTCTTTCTCTGAGGCAGTGGGACGTCACCGTTTTTAATTACGCGGACGACCTGCAACTCATCTTTCCTCTAAACTCTCCCTCTGCTATCTCTAACTTCCAGGCAGTCATGTCCCATGTCCTTCAGTGGATGTGTCAGAACCAACTAAAACTGAACCCAGGAAACACGGAGCTCCTCCTTCCTGGTAGGAGCTCTGCCCACTGGGGTTCGCATTTTTGGCCGGCAGAACTTGGCCACCCGCCCATCCCGGTGGCCGCGGTGAAAAGTCTTGGGGTCACTATTGACGCTGGACTATCCCTTGGGCCTCAGGTGGGGACGGTGGTCTCCTCCTGTATGTTCCAGCTGCGCAGGATCAGGAAGGTGGCTTACCTTCTCACCCCAGATGCCCTGCTGCAAGTCATCATGGCCCTCATCCTCTCCCGCCTGGATTTCTCAAATTCCATCTACTACGGTTTGCCTAAATCTTCCATCCATAGGCTGCAAATCATTCAAAACCAGGCGGCGAGACTGGCCCTCGGGATACCGAAATGGCAGTCTGCCAAACCCCTCCTTATCAAGTTGCACTGGCTCCCTGTCAGGCTGAGGGCAGCCTTTAAGCTTGGCTGTCTTATTTTCAAATCTCTTTCCGGTTCTTGTCCTGCTTTCTTGAAATCTCTCATCCAGCCCTACTGTCCCCCTCGCAATTTCAGATCATCACAGCTACACCTCCTGGTTGTCCCCCCCATCAAACTTTGTAGATCTGGTGGTCGGCGATTTGCATACCTTGGCCCCAAACTCTGGAACTCTTTCCCTTCCCCAGCCAAGACTTCCAATACTCTCATCCAATTCCGTAAATCATTAAAAACCTGGCTTTTCCCTCAATCTAGCTAAAATCCCTCTGTTCCCTCAGCATCCAATCAGCGCCAGGAAACCCACGGTGTCAGTGCGCTTTACAAGCACCCCCTTAACATAACATAACGTAACATAAGTGATCCTTGTCACCACAACTGCTGTAAAGTGTGCCGGCGTGCCAAGGTGGATTCATGCCAGCCATACGAAGCGGGTAACCGGAGAAAACGCGACTGAAGCCGAAGGTAGTACAGCTGAGGAGACTCCAGAAGAGGGTCCGGATCTCGCTGATATCGAACTACCGAGCACCAGTCAAGACGTCGAATGGTTCCCAGCCGACGACCAGGCTCTTGATCCAATAAGAACCCGAAAATATTCTTACTTAGATAGAGAGTGGGATAGTGAGGGTGAGACAGAATTAGAAGAGGAAGGTCAGGTTAACAAGAACCACATCAAACCTGATCAGGAAATAGGCCAAGTAGGGACAGACCAAGTTATCGACACTCCTCCTGAGACTCCAGAAACTGGAAAGGGACAGATAGTGATTAAAGCTGAAGTTCATGCGGAAGAAAATCAAGGGGTCGAAGTGCATGAACAGGAACAGATAGAAGTAGACGAACGTGTTCAGGAGGCAGAGTCCAAATCGACTGAAAATCAAGATCAAATACAAATTAGACCTGAACAAGGCCAGCTTAGAAACCAGGCAGAAGAAACTAATGAAAGACCTGGAACTAGTCAGACAGGAAGGGAAAAAGACACTGCCGAAACAATAGTGCCACAACGAAGTGAAAACAAGAGAGTTCACGAGGAAGGCCAAGTTTCCTCGACCACTAAAAGGCTCAAGAAGAAAGATAAACTGAAATATATAAAGAGGCTGAAGCTAAGACTGAAAACTGTAGAAGAGAAACTAGAAGACCGAAAAAGAGCTGCTAGTGAAAAGCAAAGAAACGGAGCTCAGCAAACTAGACGCAGTACCAAAGCGAAGAAACGAAATAAAAACTATCGGAGTCCTGAATGGACCTTTTTAGTGTTGGAAGAAATTGACGACTCTGAAGACAGTGACAGAAGTGATCGGGATTCGATCGAGGATCGGAGCTCTGAGATAGACGACCCTCCCTGAAAAGTGAAACTGCGTGAGCCTCTTGTGTTAAGGAGACAAAGAGGGGTTGAAAAGCCACCTGTAAGCAAACATGTCTGATTCAAGTGTAAATGGAAGATCCAGATTTAGCTGTTGTAAAACCTGCTGTAAAATATGTTTTTGTAGTATAGCAATACTGATAGTAATATGGATAGGACTAACAGTTTTTATACCTTTTATGATAAGTAAAGACCTTAACTTGTACCCCACTAACCCAGTGGCGCCAGACACAGAAGCTGTACAGACTGAAGAAACACCACGAAGTGTAGAAAGACGTGACAGTACAGTTAGCCTGAGACAAACACGACCTGACTTAGAAGCATCAGATGAGGGTGGACTACATTTTCACAAAATGAAAAACAGAACACAGTTAAATGTCTTCGCAAATCTTTAAGTGCACTATGTAGAAGCTATGGAAATAGAAGACTGTTATGTCTGCATGAAGCTACCTACTTCTGTAGCTGAAAGTGTGACATATCACCATTTACCCCTGACCTACGGAATTTCCTGTAGTATATTAGCAAGCTTATTCTATAGAAGCACTTTACAGTACTATTACTCAAACACTGACGTAATCTTTTCGGAACTTCCTATTCGAGGAAACCTGAACATTGTACATATTAGAAGCGAGGTAACCCGTTACATGGGAGAATATTTCCTGACCATAGGTGACATAGACTTAAATGAAGCTAGAAAAGATAATCTAACCTGTTCATTGCATGAGCAGGAAAAGATGTTTTTGAAAATGGCAAAAAGAAGAAGAGAGAAATTTCAGAAAAAGGCAAATGATGAAAAAGATAGAATACCTAGATGGGCAGAAAATATGGAAAACACCTCACAGGGTGAAGAAAATCCTGCACTGTTGCCCGACTTTGAGCGGAAAGGGAAACTCTGTCTTCATAGAGACAAGACTAGTTATTATAACAATGTATTCATCGGTTCCAGCGAGTGTGAACATAATTACAAGGTAATTGGAGGTTGGGGTTTCAAAAATGGGTCAGAACCTGTGTTTCCCGGAATTTATTATATATGTGGAAACAAGGCTTATTTCAAATTGCCGGATCACTGGTATGGGAGCTGCTACTTTGGCATTGTTTTCCCGAAAATATACCATGTGAACAACGCTGCTGGAAGCAATGAAAATACTAATAGTTTGATGCGTAGTAGACGTGAAAGTGTAGGAGAAATTATAGGTGATATTTTTAGTGCACTGATACCTGGAATGGGAGTGGTTCTGAATACTCATCGTATCTGTAAATTATCTACAGTAGTGGATCGGTTATCAACTGACACTGCTGCTGGATTCCTGCTGGTCAATACCGAAATGGTTGCGATCAGATCAATGGTTTTATAGAATCGCCTTGCTCTTGATACCTTATTGGCAAAAGAGGGCGGAGTCTGCAGGATGTTGAAAGCGCAACATTGTTGCACCTACATTCCTGACAAAAGTGTTGAAATTAAGAAATATGTAAGAAACATAACTAATTTGGAAAAAGAACTCAAACCATTGGAGGTTGATAGTGCCTGGAAAAGACTGACTGATGGTCTCTCTTCTGTAGGTAGTTGGTTTTCTAACCTAGGGAAAAATCTTCTATGGAAAATATTGATGCCAATAGTTGGGATGGGTTTGATTGTGTTGATTATTATGATCTGCTGCAAATGTCAAAGATGCAGAAAGAAGTACACTGTCAACAAGAGAGGGCTGAAGAGAAATATAGATGAACTGGAATTAGAAGAATTAAGGAACTAAATTTATAAAAAGGCGAAGAGTTTCCATCCTAATAAGGATGCTGAAAGGAAGATAAACAACAAATTTGTTGAGATAGAAATGAATGATATGTGAGAATGGAAGTTGGCATCTGTTTCCATTTATAGTGATGATAGTAAATATCATCAAAGAGGGGATTGATGGAGCAAGGATTCGCACGTAAAGCGACTTGCTCTCATTCATGAACCTCGTCTAACCTCTAATAAGTATTAACCAATCCTGTTCGTCTTAAAAATCACATTTTTTCAGTACACGCGGGTGTCCGAGAGAAGGTCGCATATGTATTTAATAATCATAATGATGCTTGCACTACTGAATGGCCGCTTCGCAGAAATCCCGTCTGCGCATGCGTCGGTCATACCCACGTGATGTGACGCACTCGCAATTTGGAGGGATGTTTTCGCTCATGCGCATTACTGCTAAATATGGCCGCTTGTCTTTAACCATGCTCTCTGCTAGCTCATGCTGCTTCTGCATATCTGTTTTTTTTCCAGCATTAACCTTTAATGCTATAGATATTATAAAGTAAGGGGTGCAGTGAAGCTTTTCACGGTATACAATGTATTCATTTTTTCCTGTGTTTCTAATTTGTTTTCGCTTACTTTTCATGTACCGCGTATCTGGGGGCCTGGGAGTTGGGGAGCCGCGCCATTTTAGAAGCCCATGTGGACTCGATCACGTGATATGAGGACTGGGCCTTGCATCAGTGGAACTCAGCCAGCTGGCTACCGAAGCTGAGATGCTCATGGGAACCTGCCCCATAACCCAGAGAGGAGAAGCTGAAGTTCACCTGAACTGCAACATTTGTTTCTTTCTACTGTATGCTCTATTGTCCTCTTCTACACGTATGCCTGGGAACAGGAATGTAAGGGGTGGGTACTGTCATTTGAATATTAAATATGGGAACACTGAAATTTAGGTGGTAACTATGACCTAACCACCACTGTTGCCCAATCATAAGAGGGGACCTTGTCACTTGCAACATTTGTGGGTGGTCTGGGGGTCCAAGCAGGGTATAACTAGCCTAGTTTAGTTAAGGAAAATTGTCCGACTTGTCCGAATAGCTGACCTGTCACCGACCCTACGTACTCTATAGGTGATTGATACAGAGAGCTGCGGAGCGCTCTGTCCGAATTTCCACAAACTCCAAGGGGTGGAAATAGTCCTAAGTGCTGGCGGAGCACTTTGCTGGGAGATTTGAAAACCCAATCGGGGTTACTGGCGGATTCCGTGAGGTGAGGGGGTAGCGCAGGCGTTGCATCCGAAGCTGCAGGTGTTGGTCATGCCCTTTGGTGAGCCCAGTCCTGACCCAAATCCTGAGGGGTATCCTGTCCTGATTTCCAGTGAGCTGTACCTGCTCACCCACTGATGTCCTAAATCCTTGAGGGTCCTTGTCCTCGTCCTTTCCCGAAGCTGACCCGTGGCCAGGGTTAGTCCTCATTCCCGTCCTAGGTAAATATACCTGTGGGTGTCCGTCTACTATCCTTTTCTTCCTGCTCTTTAATAAAGCCTCTATGCCCATGTTATTCCCTCTGTTCTCTCTATTAATGCCATCGCAGTTGTTTGTTAGCATGTTCCATTTTTCCCCTTTCCTGTAGGGCATATTGAAACTGTTTTTGCTTAAAATAAAGTGTGGTGAATATTTAGGATCTGAGTTAGACAGACTAAGATTAGGATTTGAATCACTAATAGGCTATAGAAATCCACTGACTAATGAAGTTTACATAGATCGTCCCTAGTTTAAGCCTGAAACTGAATAGCATGTTTCCTGTTTCCCTTACCCAGTAGATTTTTCCACTCGCACGCAAATGGTGCTTGCCCTTATCCATAGCTACATTATTATGGTAATCTTGATCATTGATGTCCTAATTTGCATCAGTCTTATTCTCTTGTCACTTTGAATTTTTACTTATTATATAAAACTTTTAAAACGCCTCAGGTGTTTGTGGTCATTTTATCTGAAATAAAGTATTGATGAATGTATCAAATGTATTAAAATCTTATCACCTGTCCACTGATAGCTCCTGATCCAGCCGGAGGAAATGTGCCTGTGGTAAGTCAGGTACATTTACAGTGGTGGAGGAAAGCTGCCCCCGACTTACTTATAGTAGCGTGTAAACTCACCCGATTCATGCAAACTCTATCATTGTATGCACGCCAGGGCCCAGTGCGTGGAAATTGGTATAACCTGTGAGTCGGGTGACCTGCGCGCTCTATCAGGATCATATACTGAAGTAGCTACAAAAAGGGGTCAACCCCCAAAAACAAAACAGTGGAAAAGAAATATTCAAAATATTAACCCCACCCACCTAGTAAACCAATGCATTTCCGCCTTAACCCCCAAGACAGATTTGGTTGACGTCCATGACCTCACGATCTTTTACAATTTCACTATGCTTGAAATTCTTGACTTAACAGCGCCCCTCCAAGAAAAAAACGTTTCCTCCAAGATCTCCAAACCATGGTACAACGAGAATCTGAACTCTGACCGGAGAAAGCTAAAATCAGCCGAGAGACTATGGAAATCAGCACACTCTACTGGTCACCTATATCACCTTAGAGTGCTGAGGAATGCATATAACAGGAAGATTCTTAAGGCTAAGGCAGACTTTTTCAAAACTCAGTTGAACCAAGCCATTTCCCGCCCCAAGAAACTTTTTGAAATAGTCAAACAACAAGCGCGCAATACGCCTACATCTGTGGAACTAAACAATCTGGCTATTCCTAACTGCAATCAGCTTGCCAATTTCTTCCTTGAAAAAACAAAATCCATTGAACTTGACATCCAATCCAAGAAGGTCCTTCCAGAACCTATTGTTCAGGACATTAAATTTTACGCTCAGATTGTGGCCCATTCTAGTACTCTGACGGAAACCCCCAAAAATAATGCCTCTTGACACGCTTTCTTGCCCATCCCTGAACAAGAAATCTACAACACTCTTCTAGAGATTAATGCCTTCAATCATTTCCTGACCCCCTACCTCCTTCCCTATTCAAAATGATCAAAACCTCTATATACCCCTATGGTCCAAGATTGTAAACGTCTCTCTGAGTCAAGGCTCCATACCAGACTGTCTTAAAGTAGGGCAGGTCATACCTATACTAAAGAAATCTGACTCCATCCCATCAGATCTAAACAACTACCACCTGATAACCAACATCCCTACTGTAGCAAAACTGCTGGAAAAATGTGTACAACTACAAATATGTAATCACATCGAGAATTCCACCTTCCCAAACATCCAATACCACCTTTACGCTGACGACACCCAACTGTCTATTAAAATCTCCTCTCCAGAAGACTTCATCTCTCAACTCTATTCTACAGAACACTTAAAGTTGGCTCACTGACAACCACCTTATGCTTAACACCAAAAAACAGAATTCCTTCTCATCTCCCCACCCAAACAAACACCCAAGATATACCTTTGGCTGAGACATCTAACTTCCTTTGACTGTGACACCATTGACTCCGCAAAATCCTTGGGAGTCACCATAGACAAACACCTGAACATGCAAGCGCAAATCACTAATGCCAACAAGGGAGCCAATCACCAGTTGAGTATACTAAGGAAACTTAAACCCTTCCTCCCTCAGACCGACTTAAGAATGGTGGTACAAGCCCTGGTGTTATCAAGATTGGATTACGGAAGCACCACTCTATGAAGTCTCCCCAAATACAAGTTGGCCCCACTGAGGGCTTCGCTCAACGCTGCGGCCAGACTGGTATCAGGGATTAAAAGAAACAACCACATTTCTCCAACCTTGAAAGCGCTGAATTGGTTGCCCTACGGGGCAAGAATACATCTAAAGGTTGCCTGCATGACCCACAAACCCCTGCATAACAATACCCCCTCTGACTTAGCATTAAAGTTAGAGCAATCGGGAAGATGTTGACAATTGAAAAGTGCGAGGTCACTACTACTGAAACCACAATCCTTCCATAAAAAGAGAACTGTTTGCAGAGCTTTATCAGGGATCGCACCGAAGATTTGGAACTCCCTGCCTCCACTGGTACGTGGAATCTCATCCTTTATCTCCTTCAAAAAAGAAGTAAAAACTCTTCTAATGAACAAATTTACATCCTAAGGCTTTAATTTGATGTTGACCAATAGTTACCTATGATATCCTGACATTTCTGTCTACCTCTTTTAGATTGTATGGAAATTACTTAATGTATATACTCTACCTCAACCTCCTAATGTCTAATAACTGTGTATTCCGAAGTGCTCTGATGTCCTTGTGGATCATTCTTTGTTGTCTTCTAGTCACCTATGCTATCCATATAATACTATATACCTCTTTTGTACTGAACAGAGAATACCTAATGTTTGTATACCACATCAACCATCTAATGTTTAATAATTGTATATTGTAAAGTGCTCTGATACCCTTGTGGGTCTCCTTCACGCTATATAAAACGTTATATATAAATAAAATAAATATGTAATTTCACGTTATCTAGCCATTCAATGTACATCCACAACAACAAAGGAAACAGTCATCTAAATTGGCCCTGACGTATTGTGCTTCTATTTTTTAGGTCTCGCCTGAGCCAGGGCGCATGCGCTGTATGCGTAGCATTTAGTAAGGGCTTTTGTGCTCTGAACACACACTCATGCGTGTGCTTTTTTTAATTAGCCCTCAATTGGCCTATTCATGTGTCTTTTTGAAAAACAAAGCACGCAATTGGTCCAATGCGGGTGATTGTCCCGCCTTGTTTGTTCCATGGCCTAGGGTCCTCGGGAGCGAGCATTAATGCCATCTGTTTCCAATGATCGTGTTTGCGTTAATTGGAAACAGATGGAGCGATGGCGGTCAGCGCTGGTCGTGCTGGTTTTAAAAGGATCACAATAGATTGGGAAAGCGGTACATTAGGTCTCTCAATGTTCTGTTACAAGGACCAGCCCTACACGCAGCAAGCGTGGGGTCAGGGGTGGGCTCCTCTGGGCGAGTATGTGTGTGCCTGTCAGATCAGTGTTTTGGCTTGCCCGGCCTGTAATCTACAGGCTCTCATTAGACACTCGCCACAGGCAGTGTATCTGTTACACGGCAGGACTCGCTCACACGCCGTTCAGTTTGCAATCTACAGGCTCTCCTACAAGCTCACCGCAGTCACACAGAGTATCCGTTCCTCGCCTTTGGCGAACATTCCTCGCGCATTAGTAAGAGTCCCAGCATGTGCATTATTCATACTAAAGGCTGCAGCGGGGCGCACTGGTACGATCACAGGGTTCATTGCCGTCCGCCGACCTGAAACTCATAAAACATCTGTCTGCACCCCACAAGAAGTCTGCTTTCTCTAAGCTGCAGCTGCCTGCCTGGCACCAGCTGTCCGGCCACGCCCCTCGCTGGCAGGTACGTCAGGCATGTGGGATCCAAAGAGTGGGGGTTCCTTCTGTCTGCAGACCTGGACGGAGACACCCAGGAGTCCCTCCCAAAAATAAATCAATCACTGACAGGGGCGGTCTGGTCTCCTCCCAAGCACATACTCACACCACAATGGGGAGGGATACAACCATCAACCAGCAGAGAAAAGGGCAGGCCAGGTACCTTCAGTGGAAAGGAGCACCCGTGGTAGGGAGAAAACCATCACCCAGGGCAGAGAAGGGCAGGCCAGGCATCTTTAGCAGATAGGAGCACCTGTGAAGGGGGACACAACCATCAGCCAGGGCAGAAAAGGGGGAGGTCAGGCACCTTTAGGGGACAGGAGCACACATGGTGGAGAAGAAAACCATCACCCAGGGCAGGTCGAGCCACCTTCAGCTGACAGGAGCACACGGGGTGGGGGACACATCCATCACCAGGGCAGTGAAGGGCAGGTCAGGCACCTTCAATGGACAGGAGCACCCAGGGACGAAGAAGTCCAGTGATGCACATCTGTCACTACTCATCCAACTGTATGTGCCCAGCCCCGTTTCCAAATGCTGATCTTCCTAATGTGAGTGACATTACTCAGTAGCAGAAACAAGCATTGGCATAGCCAATAGGTCTCGCCTTTGGGACCTTATACGTGTTTAGCCAACTGTTGAAGTTGCTGCACCAAGGATATTGTGCTGGATAATTAAACACTTATAAGATCCCAAAGGCGAGTCCTATTTGCTATGCCAATCCCTATCCTTTCTGCCTTTGCTTAAGAGCAATATGAATTGTAATGCCAAACGGTCTGCTGCCACCTTTCAAAGGCAAGAACAATTGTCTTTGCAATAGATTGTACCCGCAGAATTGGAGTGTCATCCCACATAACAAAACATAGAGCTCTGAGAAGTGGACAGGGGGTCGAAGGTCCCTTCTGGTGTAATATGGATGGTTAATTCTACAAGTTTGTCAGTAATGCAACTTCAGAAAAATCCTACGGGTGGTAACTGTAAGATTGCATGTCTTCTGCTCCTAATGGCATCACAGGAAGTAACGTTCACAGCCTTTGGACCAAAAGACCAATGTGCGCTTTTTTCGTCTTCAGTAAATGTGATTAACAACTCTTGATCTTTAGAAGGCCTGTAGTGAAATTAATTTAATCAGAAGTGTAATTGATAGTACAACAGTCCACTGGGGCTGCAAGTCACAATTTGTCCCAAAATGACCATCTGGGTTGCACTCACTGGTTGTGGTCTAGCTGACAATCATATCAATACTGGTAATTTGGTATTTTGTTGGATTCACCAACCATTTGTGCTAAAGGATGTTCTCTGGTTTGGAACTTATACCAGTACACTTAACTGTATTGGAGCACATTTTTTTGGGATAGACATACACTGAAAGCACATATCTGCTTGTGTCTTAAATCGAGCAAACACTTCCTTTGTATAAAATAAACTTCTGATGGTGGGTGTACATGATGGGGAGTATCTGTTAAACTGGATGTGGGTGGAAATCACCAGGGGCCGTATTACACATTATCACTGTTTGCGCTCGGTGCACCTTTCAAAAGGTGTGCCGGGTTCAAACAGTGATAATGCGCCCCTTAATGGTGTATGCACAGCCCCCAGGGCAGCAGCTGCTCCGTGTTTTCACAGTACAGCCTACCCCCAACTGCATTTTTAAAGGGGATTAGAGATCCCCTTGGAGACGGGTGCAGGCAGTGACTGCACCCACCTGCAAGGGGATGTCTGGGGGGTCCATGGGATCCCCTCTACCCCCTGCAGAGGGCTGCTCTCAGGAGGCGCACTGACAATGCGCCACCTTTTAAATGGCGCACTGTCAGTTCGCCACCTGAGAGCGGCTTTGACTCTGCGCCTGCGTCTGTAATATGGTGTGGACGCAGAGTCAAAGGAATTTCCTCATTTGCATAGGGCAAGTCCCTGATCCAATGATGTGAGCCTTGGCCTGTCTTTAGTTAAATCTTCTCACTTGTGACTACCTCAGCCTGAAAGAAGTCGCCTAATTTGAGTATGTGTAACTGTGTCATTGTACGAAGCACATCCCTCTCCCTGCCGGTTGGTAACCAAGTGCACCAGTCTAGAGGTATTAATGGTGAGTACATTAGAGCGCCAGCTTGAGTCTCCAGAAGTTTACGCCAAGCATATGTAGTAGAATTTAAAGAGTCCAGGACACCCTGTCATTGCGTTGGGGTTTTGACCAGGATCCTTGGGAGTGTGGAAGGATCTGCGGCATCGCTCTCTCTATATATATATATTTGGGGTGAGTCATGCGGACCATGTGTCCGGCTATATGTGTGGGAGGCCTGTGCCACCCGGTAGTACAACTCAAGTTCAGGTGTCTCCAGGCCCCCTGTAGAGTATGGTATTGTCAGTATTTCCCATCGGACACTCAGCTGCTTCCCAGCCCAAGCCAACCTAATCAGAAGTGTACCCAGGGTATCAAACATCAGTTGCAGTAGTATCATGGAAATGTTAAAAAAAATAATAATCTTGGAAGAACCACCGTCTTTATTAGGGAGATACATTCAATCAAGATGAGAGGTAGTCTTATCCACCTATTAATATCTTTCTCTAACCTTGAGATGGCTGTCACATAGTTCTTTGCAAGCACTATGGCAGTATCAGTGTGAATTCGTATTTCAAGGTAGCGAACAGGATCCACAGTCCACTGCATTGGATAATCTATCCCCACTAGGGACGTTGTGGGCCCCACTGGGGACATCGTTGGTGTTGGAGGGAAGATCCATGATTTTGTCCAGTTGATTCTAAGGCCCGATAATCTCCCAAACTGTACTACTATGGGATTTAGGTGCATCGCAGGATCACAGACGTATAACAGAGTGTTGTCAGAGTAAGCTGATGTTATGAATTGGTATCCTGGGAACCGTAAACCTCTGTGTTTGTGATATTTTCGCAGGGCACAAGCCAAGGGCTCAGCTACCAGTGCATATAGGAAGGGGGACAAAGGGCAGCCCGGGCACATTCCTCTTGAAATGGCTATGGGGCCTGTGACCATTCTACCCAGATGAATCCTAGCATTAGGGAGAGTGTACAGTGTCATGACTAGTTTCAGGAATACCTCTCCAACTCCGATTCTCCTCAACACCCCCCTCATGAATGCCCACTGCACGGAGTCAAACTCCTTGTCAGCATCTATAAAAAAACACCACAACCACCCCAACCTCTGGATCAAGTCTTTGAATTGTACTCAAAATAGTCCTTAAATTTAAAGTCAAGTTTCAACCTGGCACAAACCCTGCTTGTTCTGGACGAACTTCAAGCGGTAGCAATGGGGCTAAGCGATTAGCTAAAATGTTAGCGAATGTCAACATTCAATAACAAAAGAGGTCTGTAAGAGGAGCAGGCTTTTGGTAGTTTCCCTGGCTTTAAAAGCACAATTTTCAAAGCTTGTCTCATGGAGGGGGGTTCGCTACGACTTGGACCATGTCCTCATACAGTGACATTAAGTGAGGAACCAGCTTGTCTTGGAAGTCCCTGTAAAAAGCAACTGTGAGGCCATCTCTTCCTGGGGTCCCCCCAGTGCGCATGGTCTTAAGCGCTGCTTTTACTTCGGATGGTGTAAGTGGGGCCATCAGTTACTTTCTGTGGGTGTTGGTTAACCATGCCATTTGAATATTTTCCAAATAGTCGTAGATAGCGTCATAATTTGGAAGAGATTGCACAGTGTATAATTGGGAATGATATCCGTGGAATCGGTCAGCTATATCTTGGTGGTCATGCAAGGAGTGCCCATCTTCATTTTGTATTTCTGTTACTGTGTCAGCCTTCCGTTTGGGATGTAATACTGCAGTTAGCATGGCCCCCGGTCGCTCCCCCTCAGCATAGACCCATGACGTAGCATTTTTACCTGTCTGCAGTGTCATGAAATTCTACAAGTTCAATGTTTATATCACCCATAATTTTTGTGTCACCTGTCATTAAGAAGGCTTGTTCAAGACCGAAATTTCCCTCTCTAGCTTCGATAATCGATCTTTCAACGGCCGAAGGACCCCCGAATGTTTAGAAATTACTATCCCTCTGATATAGACTTTGAAAGCCTCCCATATAATGGCAAAACTTTCTACTGATCTATTGCGGTTGCAATTTCAGCAATGAACACTGGGTCGATTAAGGAATAAGGGGGAACCTCCAGAGAGATGACGTTGCCTTTCTTATGGGACATTTTACATCAAGTCGTACAGGTGCATCGTCTGAATCGGTGCACAGTAGGAGAACGCACGCTTCAACCTGGGAGAATAGGCTCTTGGAAATTAACCAGTAATCAATACGTGTATGCGTGTCGTGAGGCGCTGAGTAGTGGGTAAAATGTAAATGTGGGATACTTGTAAAGCGCACTGTTACTCTACCCGAGTGTCCTGGCGCTATAGACCGCTGGGGAACCCGTCCTGGTTTTCCCTGTGAGATGGTCCCTTACTGGGTATCTCCAGGGTGAAACCAGGCATCCCCGGCGTCTGTGGGGGGCCATTGTGGAGGTGAGGTAAGCTTAATGCCCAGAGTTGCCGAGTGTGTTCCCTGGTTAGAGTAGGCACTGAGGCGAGAATTATCGAGTCCGTTGACCCTGGTCCAAGACCCTGCCGCGTCGGGACTTGAACCCTGGTCCCGGGCCGTTCTCTGCTTACAGGTCTGCCGCCTCTAACCAGTGAGCCACACCACTCCTGTAAAACCTGCAATGTCAGGAAATCACTGACTCCAAACGTCTGAGAGATCGAATTCTTCCATTAGAACAAGGATGGCTGCAGTGGAGCGGTGGTGGGTGTGATCTTTTGGATTGATCTCTTAACAGATCAAAGATACAATTGAAATCCCCGCCTTTCATGAATGGGGTTTTTCTGTTGCACATCAAAGTAACCCATAAGCATGGGCGAATTTTGCGAATCTCGCGTTCGCGAATTTTGCGGATTTGCGAACTCGCAATCCGCAAAATCCGCGAATTCTCGCGAATTTGCGGATTTTTTTTTTGTGTTTGCGCGGGTTTCTGCCAGTTCGCGAGGGTTTTGTACAATTTCGCAAATTGCGAACTTACATGTCGGGTCGCAAGTTTCGCGAACTTGTTGTTTCTACGTGTCCAGCCTGTTTGGGACACTCTTCTTCATCACTGCCACTCTCTGTCACCACTGCCACTCTCTGACTACTCATGCCACCCTCTGGCCCACCCATGCCACCCTCTGTTTCATCACAGCACCCTCTGGTTGTCCAGGCAGTGTACATTATTGTGGCAACGCAAGCACACCTTCCCTGCCTCAAGTGACCTGAATTAATTTGGGGCTGATTAATGTGTCACAGAATATTTTTTTAGCTGGCACCTGCTTCCTTAGTGCTTCCTGATTAGTGATCTTTTGCACCTGCTAAGTGCTTTCATTGTTGCAAAATTAGTTACAACACCTGCCCTGCCCCAACTGACAATAATGAATTAGGGGCTGATTAATGGATTTGAACTTCCAGCCTGGCTCCTGCTTGTCTCCTTTAGCTGTAATTCAGGACCTTTGTGGCATATGTGTAACTATTCTGAGGTTCAGAGCAGGGTCACATAATAGTTGCAACTGGCAACTGAACTCTGGAGGGGCCCCTCAGGAAGCACTACAGGAAATGATGAGCCTGAAATTTTGAACCTGGTAAGTAGTTTCAGTTTTGCTAAGATCGTCTTTCTGCAATTTTGCGCTTATTCGCGGGGCGCGAAGTTGTACTGGAAAGCCGCGAACTCACGCGAACAGTGCGAGCAGTGCGAGCAAAATCCGCTGCTCGCGGATTTGCGGATTTTGCGGGAGATTCGCGAATCTCGCGGATTGCGAATTTACCGAAAATCCGCAAAATCCGCGAGCGAAACGGATATTCCGCCCATGCTTACCAGCATGTGATAGAATTGTGGGTCATCATAATTGGGGCCTTACACATTCACCAATTTAACCGTTAACCCATCGTTTTGGAGTCTCACAAGGACATTTCTCAAATTTTTTGATCCACCTCTATTTCTTGCAATGAGATACCTGAATGTAGGCTTGCCCATGCCAATATCCCTCTAGAATGCAACGAAAATCCAGCAGCATAGAACCTACCCTTGTAGTTCCATGATTTGAGGGTCTGTGGTTCGGTGGTTCCGAACCCGTTCAATGAAGATCGTCGGATATAAACGATTTTGATGTCAGCGAACCGCAAATCACGAGTGCGGTATGTACGAGTGTTTTCGTCATAATCGATCAATGAGAACACTACGTATTCAGGGATTTCGTTTGAACCCTCGGGTTCCATTTTGTGTACGGCAGCCATTTTGTGTGGTTGCCCTCACATAGGCCGCTGACTACGGTGAACGAGTCCTTGGGACACGTACACCTTAGCTGACTCTTGCATGACCTGGCCGAACTGACTCCCTTGCCCGAGACTGACCTCGCTGAGCCAGTTCCTTGTTAAGCAGCTGGTCAGATAAAGATCAAAGAGCAGGACATTGCTGAGTTTATGGTACACTGCACCCACCCTTTTATCTTGCTTCCCATCTGTTTCTGTTCCTTCCTTTACGACTTAATCACTGATTTGGGTTGAGGTTTTATGATGGGTTTGTCCGGCCTGATCGAACAGGAATATTGGAATGTGCTTGGTCATTTCTGGTGGGCTGGACAACGGAAGATGGGATTGTCGTCATGTGCTACTTTTGAAATGTCACGATCTTATTGGTCAGTTTGTATGTAATCGATGCTAGCCCGGAATGTGATTTTTGGCATAAAAGACCAAGCTCAGCTCATTGAATTTGTGCAGCCTCTAGCGAACCACCTGTGCTGTGCTTCGTAGACCTCTGTTCCTGGTTGCAGCCAATAAACTTTGGTCTTTGACATCATCAAGAAGTGTCCCGTGTCTCTGTTTGCCGAGGCAGGGGAATCCGAAGACATCGAGCGTTATACCTGGCGCTGCTGGGTTCTAAAACCCGGTTCTTCACCCTGAAGAAGCTTCTGCGTAAGCATATTACTCTGGAGAGGTAGACGAGTCACTTTTAATAAAGCCAAGTCTATTAGGTGCCTCTTAAGGTATGCCACGACCTTCCTAACCATCCTGTGATCGTTCAGTCCCCCGATGTTCCATGTTAAGAAACGCACTGTGCTAGCCATTATTGAGAGTGTTACAGGTTATGTTGAGCTTGCCACTGACCCCATCTGGAGTCCTACATAGGGTAAACACAGCCAGGGAAAACATGGAACTGCATGAATGCCACAAACTGTGACTGTCTCGCCAACCAAACAACCTCCTTCCCCCAGCCACACTATGCAACCCCCAATTGCGCAGTCAATATCTCCCTATCCCACCCATTAAGCTACCCTTGTACAGTAAATAACAAGAAAAATATATATTCTAAATCAAGACTACAACAAATGAGACACTTCCCTTCTAGTTCACACTCTAGGGCAGATGTTGCGCATCGCAATTAACTCCAAATGCCGGGGTGCATATGAGCTCATGTTCTTAGAATAGTTAAATGATTGATAAATGTCCAAACCCACAATAATTCTTGGGGTAACCCCTTGAGTGTATTGTTCTCAATGAGGTCCCTATAATTTGGAGGAAAATTACATATAAAGAGAGAAGCATTGAGTAATGCACCCAAAAACTTACAGTTCAACATTTAGCATTCTAGGTAGAATTCACTCTCCAAGAAAAACGAAAATCTGGCGGCATTATACCAAATGATATCTCAATCACTGGATGGGCTTACTTCCACATGTAATGTTGGATTCTACAAACTAGGGAAAGCGTCACTACATTTCGATTAAGCTTTGTAATGCAGAGTTCCCAGTATAATACAGTAAGAAGTGAATCCCCATTGCTCTCCCTGTGAATTCTCATCTCCGCTGTTCGCTTGAAGGCCTTTCCTAGAGTGACCGGCATCTCTCCATTTAGGAAATTGCATCACTTGCATTGGATCCGTGAAGATGTGCGTCTTTCCATCCAACTTGGCAGGGTACATCAGGTTGTAGTCCAGTTGCATCTCTTGGCTGGCGCAAAGAGTCGTCTTGCATCTTGCTCTTGTTGCGTAAATTCTGGATAAAGAGAGACTGACATTCCCTCGTGATCAGGGCAAAAGTCCTAAAAAAAGAAGTGGGGGGGCGCTATCACCGGAAGTGACGTCAAACATGAAGTGACATCACGAAAGGTGGCTTGCACCATCGGTCTCATTGCCTCCCCTCGCTCACCCCTTAGATGCGATTGCATCTGAGCGCATGAGCAGCGGGCTGTGAGCTCCGAGCTCCTCGTCCCAGAGCGGCCAAAGAGTGAAGTCCAGCTGTTTGACAGGGGGGACGGTGTCCCCCCGGTAAAATAATTGGGGGGACACCCTCCACCTGTGTGGTACCCCGACTCGAGCCCTGCTTGTAATGAAGTTTCTGCAATTCTCTGGCTTTGCGGAGAGCACTCTCCCGGTACCTCGAGTTAAGAAGAATTGCTATGAAGGGGCGCGGAAGAGCACCTGGTACTGGTCTGGGGGCAAGCGAAGAGTGTGCCCTCTCCACCACAAATATAGTAGAAAAGCAATCTTTTGCCAGCAGTGTGTTGAGCATTTTTTCCACGAAAAACTCTATGTTAGGGTCTGTGGACTCTGCTATACCCACCACGCGCAGGTTATTCCGTCTTGAGCAGGCCTCCAAATCCTCCACCCTGGCCGGAACAAGACAAAGTTGTTTGTAAATGGTGGAGTGCGAAAGAGAAGCTGCGCTCAAGCCATCCTCTGCATCAAAAACCCTTTTCTACACTGTCTAGGCGCTCTGTTTGGTTGTCTAGCCATTCAGACATCCTATCCATCCCGAAAGTTAATGCATCAATTTTCCCATCAATCTTATTCAGACTGTGCTGCATAGTTGCAAGCATTTGTTTTAAATCTGATTCTGGGTGAGGGTCGCCAGCCTCTGAGCCTGATTCTGAGGCGATTTTTCCAGTTAATTCTGCCTTTGCAATTTTCTTGGTTCGAAGTCCAGCTTTGAATGTGATATTTTAGTTTTCCCATGTTGCAGCCTCACCTTATACTGTAGACTTTGCTGGTGCAACAATAGCAGAGGGTCACCTCCACCTATCTTTACCTTTCTACACTCAGATTCGATCTGGCAACTTGCCTCGTTTTGGTGGCAGAGGTGGAAACTTCGTGAACGGTTCCCATTGGCTCCAGGGGCAATCTCAGTGGCAGCAAGAGGCTAAAAGTAAAATGTAGCAGCTTCCACTATAGTCATCGTCCCCATTTGGCTGGGAAAGAAAGCATCAACTGGCCCCTATGTTACAACTTGCGCCGAGTACAGCCTGTGGGCCCTCCAACAACTCTGAATGCAGGGCTACAAGCACCCCAATAGAGCCGGGAGCGTGAACGCCCCTTCCAGGCAGTGGCAGCCCGTCACATGCAGCCATCCAGTCGCATCTATCAGGACTGGGGCTGTATCTATAACCCTAAGTACGACCGTCACTCTCACCTGGGTAATTGCCTGAGCTCCGTGGGAGGATTGTGCGCGGCAGTGCCCCTGGAGCTCAAAGTCTTGGCCGGCGATTTTGTTATCAGCAGCTGCACTGGGTCGGACTGGATGGTGTCGCTCTACAGAGGCGCCAGAGATCTTTGACCCGACCCTCCCCAGACGCATGGCACCCGGCTCACGGCCAGCAGCAGCAGCCATTCCCAAGCCAGGGGAACGCCTCTCGGCCAACAATTAGCTTCCGTGCACAGGCAGGCCTTGCTCCAATGCATACATGCCAATAAACCCAATTCAGACAGGAGACTACTGATTTTTCAAGTCGAAACGTTATTTTAGCTGTCTCCCACCTGAAATTGCATTTTCTACAATACCCACGTCCTTGTCCTAAAAACCAATGTCACATGTGTTATGGCGGAGGGCGCGTATCACGGAGACATGGTTCTGGTCTTCCTACTTTGCCAGCGCATCGAGGAATCACAGCAGTCCGTAGCCAGGTCTGGGTACTCCTCGTCGCACAATAACTACTCCACGCATGTCTTAGCGTAAAAGGCCATTTATTAGGACAGGTATGACAACCAAATTTCAAACTAACATCAATAACAGTTAACAATCCCCCCAACATCATGACCTCCAAACATCATCCATTCACATACTCCACTTCTCACTCCAATTCACACTCAAGCCGGAGCCCAACATGTGTCAGTACTTTGTTTCCGTGAGCATCACAAAAAAGTCTCATCGCCCTATTCAATTTCTGCCTTGCCCTCTCAATGGCTGCAGGCTTAAGTGCCCCCCTCCAAATCCTTTGTGGCACAAACTCTGTCCAAACAATACAGGCGCCAGCCAGATTGCTCCTCATTGCCTCCAGATCCCTCTGCATCAAATGTAACAAGGACTCTCCTGACAGTTTTACCAAGCAAGTCATTTTCTCTCAGGTGGATAACCAGCATGTCCGGGCAACCCAGATGAGACACCTTCTTCGTCAGCCAGGGCAACAAATCGCCCTAACGCATCCGACTCTTACCCCACCAATGGACCTTGTGATGACTGCTCCGTAGGCCCAGGCTACGACCGTACACCTGCCTGTCTGCATATTTTGAGGGCCAGTGTACAAAGGAGTGTCCAACAATCCAGGTAACCGTCTTGGCCCCTGGCCCCCGAACGCAACCTACGAAGAGAAAGAGATTAACACCACAGCAAAACAGATCTGTAACACAACCACAGCAGCCCCCCCTGACTACCCTGACTCCGACCTCCTTCATTTACGCACATAGCGTTCGTAGCAGCGGGACCACCAGCGCCCAATTCTCCGAATTTCCTCCCAGGACCAACCCAGCCCGGCCGCTGCCGTAGCCGCACCAATTCGAATTGAGTGAGTGCCAAAACGCGCGGGATCCCTGCCAATCTTCCACAAAGCCAACCGCAACACAGCCAACAACTGAAAGGACGTCAAGCGCCTCAAAGAAGCATGTTCGAAAATCTCTCCATCCGACCTCTGAACTCGTCCCAAAAAAGCCGTCCACTCACGCACCGGGCACACGCCCGTACACCCGCTCTCCTTCAGCCACACCCATTTGCCTCGACCCATCTGGTCCGTCTTTGAACGACCGAACCATATACCCAGCCGGGCCCCATTCAACCTCACATCCTCAAACAACCGTCCCGGAGCCCACGCACTCCCAACAACTTCGACACCCAAAATGCTCCGAAGAACATCCAGGCCATGCAAAATCGGAACAACGCCACCCCATCGTCATAACAGCAGCCAACTCCCCCAGCGCTCTCGTCAACAACTCAAACGTGCTCGCTTCACGCGGCAACTCCCCCACTCCCCCCTCTGACCTCATGCGACCCCAACCTTTCAACATTCAACTCAACAAATCCGCCCTGGACGGATCAAAACCCAAGTAAACCATGCTGTAAAACGAGATGCCAGCCAGTTTGCCAGCTATCGTAGTCTGCGACAATCCTCTGTCCATGCAATCCAATACAAAACGCACCACCCCCGGTTCACAATCACTCTGGGGCATCCCCCACGCAGCCCTGCTCCAACCCAAAAAGGCACCAAACTCAGACCATGCCAACCTGTACACTCGCCTTGTGGATTCAGCTATAGATTTCTCGACCAAACCCACCACTCTCACTCCCCCCAGGCCCAGATACCCTCCGGCACCTTGGTCTTGCAAGCCTCTGCTCCCGGCGCCAGCCTCCTGAAGCACTGCCACTGTGAACGAGATAACGCATCCGCAATTTCATTACTCGCCCCAGGCACATGTTGCGCGCGGAAAAGCACATTAAAACGCAAGCAGAGCAGCATGAAACTTCGCAGCAGGCGCAGCACTCGCAGATCCTTTGCCTTCTGATTGTTCACCAGTTCCACCACTGTCATATTGTCAACATGGAACAAAACCGACCGGTTCCGGAACTCCGGCCCCCACACCACCAACGCCACCAACAGGGGAAAGAACTCGAGAAACGCAATGCTCCTGCCCTGTCGCAGCCAATGAGCCGGCCACTGCTCTGCATACCAACGCCCGTCCCAAAAAACTCTGAAACCTGCTGCACCCGCCACATCAGAGTAGAGCTGCACCTGCCAAATCATCTTGTCATGCGCAAATTCCAGAGACACACCATTGAATTCTTCCAGGAACAACAGCCATACACGCAAGTCCGACCGGACTCCCATCGTGACCCTGACCCTGTGGTGAGGGAGCACCGCCCCCGACATGGCCATGCCGAGGCGCCTATAGAACGTTCTCCCTGCCCTCACCACCCGGCACTCAAAAGTCAGCAAACCGAGCAGGCGCTGCACCGACCTCAAATCAATCTTGCGAACGCCGATCACCTGCGTCAAAACATCCTGCATCTCCGCCACCTTCTGCACCGGCAGCCATACCTGCCATGCCACTGAATCCAACTCAATGCCCAAGAAGGTCAAACAACAACTAGGCCTCGCCGTCTTCTCTGGTGCCAATGGAACCCCAAACTCCTGCGCCAACAACTGGAACTGTCCCAGAGCCTCACCACACTCTCCCGTCAGCCCTCTCCCGACTAACAAGAAATCATCCAGGTAGTGCAACACCAGCCGGTGCCCAATCCTCTCCACGAAGGCCCACTGCAAAAAGGAACTGAAGGTCTCAAACAGTGCACAAGAAATCGCACAACCCATCGGCAGCACCATATCCACAAAGATGGCCCCCTCGAATTGCATGCCCAGCAAAGAAAAATCCGCCGGGTGAATGGGGAGGAGGCGAAAGGCCGACTTGATATCACATTTGGCCAACTCTGCCCCCCTCCCGCAAGCCCTCACCAAGCCAACGGCATCATCCACCAACGCATACAACACCCTTGAATCCTCCTCTGCAATGAAGTCATTCACCGATCTCCCTTCAGGCCACGACAAATGGTGAATCAGTCTGAACTCCCCTTGCTCCTTTTTGGGAACCACCCCCAGTGGAGTAATGATAAGGTCCGACATTGGCCACGTGTCAAACGGGCCAGCAATCCTACCCTCCGAGACCTCCTTCCGCAACTTGCTCGCCACCGCCTCTGGCAATTCCTTCGCCGAACGCAGGTTCTCTGCCCAACGCCTCTCCCTGGGACCCTGATAGCCAATCTGAAATCCTTCCACAAACCCCCAATGAATCTTCAAAGCCGCCTCTCTATCAGGGTAACTAGAGAGCCATGGACCCATGGCCTCCACCTTAACCTGAGTAGGGGCCCTTCGGCTCAGATTGGCCCCTACCCTTAGTAATCTTCCACTGTTCTGATGGTTTGGCAAGAGTAAGGCACTGTGTGACTGGGTGACGTCCCCCACACCTGGAGCACTCGTGTTTAAACTTACATGGGTGTCGTGTGCAGAAACCTTTATTAAAGTTCCAGCAGGCCCCGTGTTTCCAGGTTTGTACTGCTGTCCAGCTGCCCCCGTCCATGTTCCCTGACTCCCTGACCCTCCGGACATACCCTGACCCCCCGCTCCAGACTGGGCGGGACGAGGCTGAAAAGGCCGGTACGCAATCGGGAGATCACTCGCCGTATGAGTAGATGCCGCCGCCTGCGTTGAAGACATCCACTGCACCCAAAGCTCCTGATCAATGTCACCCTATGTCTTGTCTGTGGGTTCACACTAATCCTCGCCCTAAACTCCTCATCATAGCTCAACCGGGCAAAGCCCCCAAAATGCAATTTGGCCTTCCGTATGACATCCATATATTTAAACAATGCGATCGCCCTGTCCGCATGCTTCTCGCAATAGATACTCGTGTATATCAAGAACGCAGACGTCCAGTTCTCCATTGTCACCCTCGGCCGCCTGGTCAACTCCCACTCCTCTTCCTTAGACCCCTCCTTCGCCTGAATTTCTCTATGTAAAAGTTTGAAAACATCCACATACTTATGCTTCCAAATCCTGGCCTTTGTCTTTTCCGACAAATGCAACCCGAGTGGCATCGTCAAACCCATGTAAGGCAACTTCTTCCTCAATTTATCCGATAATCCTCCTTCCCACCCTGATCCTCCGCCGCGTCTGTCTGCGCGCTGGCCGTCACAACCTGCTTCTTACCATCCTTTGGAAAGGGCCCCGTTTCCCCAAGGGCCCCCCATCCCGCACAGAGCCATCCCCCACACCCACCGACCTGCAGGCCTTCTTGCGCCCCCCTCTAGGACCTTCGTCCCAAGCATCCCACCATGCGCCCTCACCTGCCAAAGTCGTTGGAGCTCCGCGCTCCGTCCTCCGGGCATCCGCCAGCTTCTGACTCCCTTTGGCCATCCGGCCAGCTCTGTCCTATGCCGCCTGGAAAACACCAATTCTGCCTGTTGTCGCACCTCCTTGCCCCCAACATTCATTGTCACGCACTTCACCTTCCTCCAACTCCTCATCCTTGTCCTCATAGTCCTACCGTTCCTCATCCACTTCCACTGCTGCCACTCTCTGCACCTCACTCACCACTCGTTTCGCACCTTTCCCTCGCACTCCAGGTACAAACTCGCACTCCAACATTGCAGTTGCGCGCTCCCTCGGTGGAGGGCAGGCCGCCGTGGACCTCCCTGCTGCTTCGTCCTGGCGTTTGGAGGCCGTTTTCCACCCCGCCGGCCCACCCTTGCCTCTGCCAGCACTCACCGCTGGCTTGTTCCCACCCCCCCCGAGCCATCTGCGCCCGGGGAGGCCCCAGTGCCACCAGTTCTCTGCGCCGCCAGAGCAGTCCCTGACTCCTCTACCCAGACCCACTCACCCCGCGACCCGGGGGTTCCCCCGTGCCACGGCTCTACCAGTTCCTGCCCCACGCGCAGGTGCCGGGTCCCCTTTGCCCCCATGCACCCCACCCGCCCACGCCTCCTTGGCAGCACACAAATGTTGCTATGCCTGTTCAGATTCCTCAATTATGCGATGTTGGTCGCGGATCCTCTCCTCCTCAGTCATGTGCACCCACCTGGCATACCACGTGTCCTGCCCGGAGAGTTCCTTGGAACACTCTGCCTTCCACGGTGGGGCCGAATGGCCCCCTTTCGGGTGCACCCCTCCTGCCTGCTGGTATAGTGCCTTGGCCGGGCCCTTCCCGGGGACAGGCGCCCTCACCACCCCCTTCCTGCCGCTGGACAAATCCACCGGTTGCTCCCCTGACGGGCCACCCCCCTCCTCAGGCTCAGACTCCCCTCCCGACAGCGCGAGCGTGAACTCCTCCCCCGCAGACACCTCTGATCCAACCTCACCCTCCTGCCCGCTGGCCTCACTGTCCTCCCTCATGGCCTCATCAATGCCCCTTTGATCCATCCAGTCCCCCTCCGAATCCGAGGGGGCTGGGCTGCAAACATGCATGACCGGTGGCGCGCGGCCCGTGGCCGCGGCGTCGCCCCCTTCCGCAAACTCCAGCCCTCCCCCCACCCCCACTGACACATCCACCAACCGCGCAGGGAGGCTCTTACGCCGTCCTCCGCGCAGAGGCGCCTCCGGTTGCTTCTTGCCTCTACCCCTCCCACCCGCACCTGATCGGGCCGGTGGCAGCTCGTCCATGCAAGCCACCACCACCGCCGCCACACCCGCCGACGCTGACCTCGGCGTCCGGGTCATGCCGACCTACGCCTGATCCAGTACTCCTGGCCGCAAGAGGTCTGCCCTACCGGCCCTCCCCAACACCAGCAGAGCCTCGCGCACCGCCTCCGCGTCCGGTGTCGCCATGGCCCCCCCCTTCACTGAGGTCCAGCGCAATGCATGACCTCCTAAAACCTAGTGTGCCTGCGAGATGCATGCAATTCGGCACCTCGTGTCCGCCCGCGAGATGCGTGGGATTCGGCACCCTAGGTCCCACCTGCTAGATGCGTGGGATTCGGCCGCCTCGCGCCTCACGCGCAGCGCGTGTATTAACCAAGGGCAGATCGCGCCCGCCGGCACCAAACACCTAACTCCTCAGTCGATGGAGGAAAAAGCTAGCTCTCCACCTGCAGGACCGCACTGGGGCACCAGCGGCGTCTTGACCCACAACCCTGCTGGCCCTGAAAGCTACCCCTGACTCAAGGCCCCTACAGAAACGAGCACCCAACACCACCACAAACTAACTGTTACCATGCGGCACCGGGGACAGGAAGAGGAAGGACTTCCTCCCCTGTCCCCTTAAGTACCCTCCCTAACTCCCCACCCCTAAGCCCACCCCCCAGCCTATCCTAGCCGACCTGTCCCAGTATCGCGCGAACACCCCAGGGGAAGACTGGTCTGTCGACCTCACTTCCCCTGGGGGCCGCATTGTTAAAACTTCATCTCCCTGAGCATTGCGGTGAGATTTTCGTTGTAATGAGCAGGATTATAAAGGTTCTAAGGCCGGAATCGGCAGAGAGATTCTAACTTGTGCCCATCTTAGAGCCAGGCAAGCTCTGCCCCTAAAGGCCCCCCATTTCAGGGGAATGCATTTCTTGGTCAGCTTTAAGCATGTCTCCAAGCATGTCTTTGCAAGCAGACAGCTGCGCTCTCTGGTAGGCTCCAACCTAAAATGGCAGTGAATGGCCTGTTGTAGATAGGGTGGGTCTTCTGTGAAGCCTGGCCTTCTAGCAAATGGGCTGTTTAATATAGAGTAAAAAAGACCCAATACTTTGCAAAAGAGCAGTTGATACTGCATACTGAGCAGTTTACATAAGTGCAGTTTTCAGAACATATAAACATTTTCTTCTGAGTTTTGAAAAGGTTCATAAAACAGTAAACCATTGGTATAAGAACAGATGAAACAATCTATTGTTATTGAGAGATATAAACTTTTGTATAGAAGGCTGGCATGATTTAATAAACAGTTTAACATTTTTCCTATTAGATCCAACATTACTTTACCGGTCTAAGAGTAGATTCCAAGTCCTAAATTGTAGCAGCTCATTAATAAACTCATGGGGTGCTTCTGAAAAGGGGATGGAGAGAAGGTGTGCATTTCTGAGCTGTATCACTCCTCTGCCACATCCTGCATGGCAGGCACATCTGGAGGGGGGGGGAGGGGGCGAGGGACTGGAGCCCTCTGGTTTCAGTTGGGCAGGTAGATATTCCTATATGGTCCCTGGGGGAACAGCAGCAATACTGTAATTGTTTCCAGCTAGCTGACAGCCTCAAATAAACAGTGGACTAAAAGTAAGGGGGAAGCAGTGCGGAAGTTATGGGCAGGTCATTTCAGGTCTTGGAGGCGATGTAGGAGAAGAAACTACCCCCACTGTTGCTGCGAAGAATGCAGGGGGGTATGCAAGGGCTAGCAAGGAGCCCACATGTCTTGCAAGTTGATGGGAGTTGAGTCGGTGGTTAATGTAGCTCGTCCTTTATTGTGTAGGGCTTTGTAAGGGCACTTGAGGATCTTGAACTGGCATCTCTTCTGGATACGGAGCCAGTGGAGGCTTCTGAGGTGGGGGGTAATATGGGTCCATTTAGGGAGGAGGTCCAGGATGAGTCTGGCTGCGGTGTTCTGTATGGTCTGGAGTCTTCTGAGGAGCTGAGTGGGGATGCCAGTGTAGAGTACTTTGCCGTAGTCAAAGCAGCTGGGAATGAGGGCGTGAGTGACAGTGTTAGACCTGGCTTTTCCAGTGGGTTTATCCCCAGACTTTTTGCTTTTTGGCCTCCTTTTGTTGATCCTGTTTTTGTTGGTTTTAGGACTCTGGGCACTTTACCACTGCTGCTCAGTGTTAAGGTGCTTATGCTCTCCCTGTAAATTGTTTTTATGGATTGACATTTCCATGATTGGCTTATTTGATTTACGACTAAGTCCCTAGTACAGTGCACTGTGTGTGCCCAGCACCTAAAAATCAGATGCTGGTAGTGGGCCTGCAGCCCTGATTGTGCCACCCACCAAGCAGCCTTTCAAAGGGGTCTCAGACCTGCCACTGCAGTGTCTGTGTGCAGTATTTACTGCCATGTCGACCTTGCAAGTGCACCCACTTACCAGGCCCTAACCTTCCTTTTTTTACATGTAAGTCACCCCTTAGGTAGGCCCAATTGGGTAGGGTGAGTGTATTTGAAAGGTAGGACATGTACTGGTGTGTGTGACATGTCCTGATAGTGAAATACAGTGCCTTTTGGTTTTTTACTAAGGAAAGGCTATCTGTCCCTGAGGATAGAATGGGACTATATTTATAACATCTTATAAGTATAACTTCCCATCGGAACAAGATTGAAAGATGTAGTTTAGTATGCCTGAACTCAGAATATAAAAATGCATCTTTTAGTAAATATGATTTTTATATTGTTTGTTTGAAAATACCACTTTTAGAAAGTGGGTATTTTCTTTCTTAGCCATCCTGTGTGCCTTTGCTGGTTTGTGGATTGCCTGTCTGGCTTTGGAGAGACAGGGGCTGGGGATGTGCATTCTCTTCAGATGCCTCCTTCCTTTCCTGGATGAGTCAGGGCTGGGCTGAATTTACCTGGGCTGCATTTAGAGTAGCGGGAGCAGTTTTCCTTGCACCTGAATAATCCCGGTCTGGCTTGGGCAATGCTGTCTCCACCCCTTGCCAGGAAGCTGAGCCCTAGAGGACAGAACTGGTTTGGACTGAGCATAGATACTCCCTGCCACAAGAGAACAAAGAGAAATGTGGTATAAATGTTGTGGCCCAGACCCCAAGATTTTACAATACTTCTGGACTCAAGAGGAACCTCCACTAAGGAGCAGAGCTGGGAAAGCTGTAGTAAAAGTGCTTCCCCTTTGCTGTGTACTGTCTGGGGTTGTCCTGGAGTGGCTGTTTCTGCCAAGGAGAGGTCAAATACTTTGCTGTGTATCTTGCTTGAAGAAGATCTTCAAAGACTTGAATTAGAGCTTTCCTCCTATTCTGAAGTCTCAGGGCCACAAAGACTTCACCACGGATCCCCTGAACTCTATTTCTAGGGGTTCTGACCTGCTAATGGGTGTCTGTCCATGTGTTGGGCCTCTGGAGGTTGTTCCTGCTGCTGGGAGCTGTTTAAAAAGAAGCAACTAAAGAAGCGTGACACGTCTGCACCCATTTCCTACACATCGCCGCCATGCCACTGAGGAAACCGACGCAGCCCCTGCCCGCGGCTGGTGAAATCACTGCGCGCCGAGTCTCATGCACCCATCTCAGAATTCTGAGATCATCGCACCTTCTCTGATGCAGGCTCTGCTGTGCGACTGCAAGAACTGAAGCATTGTGGGAGATCAACGCAGTGCCGTCGCAGCCATTGCTTCAAAAACCAACACATCCCCCTATCCCCATGCATCGCAACAGGGCGCCAAGTCTACAACAACACTGGAGCCGCAGTAAGAAACTGACGTTCACCTCCCTGCACAGTTAGAAACCGATTCATCACCTCCTCTGTGTGGCAGTAAGGAACTGATGCATCACCTCCCCTGGAGCAAGGAACTGACGCATCACCTTCCCTATGCATAAGGAACCGATGCATCACCTTCCCTGTGGCTTTTTGTTCATGATTTTGACGCATCAAAGGTACTTTGTGTTGAAAGAGTTGCATCTATAGTTTGCTATCGAAAGAACTGTTTTTACCCTTTAAAAGTTATATCTTGATAACTGTATGTTGGATTTTTGTCATTTTGGTCTCGTTTGGTTTAGATAAAGATTACTTATTTTTCAAAACTGGTGCAGTGTCCATTTTAAGTGTTTTCACTGTATTAATGTATGTATGCACAAATGCTTTACACACTGCCTCTGAGATAAGTCTGTCTTCTTGTGCCAAGCTACCAAGGGGGTGAGCAGGGGTTGTCTAAGGGCGTAACTCCCTTATCCGTACTAAAAGCAAGGATCCCTACCAGGGTCGGACTGGTCATAGCAGGCACCGGGCAATCCCCCTGTGCACCGCACGGGTGGGGGGCAGTTTTGGGCCCCTGGGGGCTGTTTTTGTTACAGGGTCATTTTTGTAGCATAGCTGCAAAAACGGCCCTGTACCAAAATCGGCTGAAAGCCAGCCCTGACAAAGAGCTTGGCAGCACCTCCAAGCCCCCCCTTCCCCTCGGGAGTGGAGAGAGTGGTGGGGGGGTCGGCCAAGCACTTTACCAGGGCCGGTTGTGGTTCCCAGTCCGGCCCTGATCCCTACTTGGACAAAGGTGCAAACCATTCCCAACTAGAGACCCCCATTTCTAACAGACATACTTTCTGGTGTTGACTACAATCCATCTGAAGATTCTGTGGAATGTGGGATGGTGTGGAAGCAGGAGGAGGTCACAACGATGACTTGTCATTTCATGTTCAGTACTCTGTCAAGAATGATGCCTAGGTTGCATGCGTGGTCTGTTGACATGGGTGCGAGTCCGAGTTCTGCTGACCACCAACTGTGGTCCATATGGATGTGTTCTTCCCAAAGATCAGTACTTTAGTCTTGTCCGAGTTGAGTATGAGGCAGTTAGTTCTCTGGAAGTTTGTTCTGGTAGAGGCGGGGTCTTTGGTGAGCGAGAGGATAAGCTAAGTACTGTCTGCATGGGGAATTATGTTGAGGCTATGGGATCTGACGATATTTGAGAGAGGTGTTATGTACGTCATGTAGGTGTTGAACAACGTGAGGCTGAGGGAAGATCCTTGGGGTATGCTGCAAATTATGTCTTTGGGCTAAGAGGTGTAAGGAAGCAGCCATGTGCTCTGTGTGCATCTTATAAGGAAGGAGGTGATCCACTTGAGGGTATTTTGCTAAATGCCAATGTTGTGAGTCTGTTGATTAGGGTGTAGTGGGATACAGTGTCAAACACAGCAGAGAGGTCAAGGAGGATGAAGGTTATAATTTCCCCGTGGTCGAGGAGGGTTCTGATGTCGTCTGTGGCAGCGATCAGTGCTGTCTCCATGCTGTGGTTAGCACAGAATCTTGATTGGGAGCACATGGTTTTGTTCCAGGTATTAAGTGAGCTGTTGCTTTCTCTAGTAATTTGGCTAGAAAAGGGAGCAAGACGATCAATAGATAATTTTTTAGTTCGCTGCAGTCGGTAGTGGGTTTATTTAGGAGGGGCCTGTGTGTTTCCATCCACTTGGAAAGGTTGCTGTGGGGATGGAGGTGATGATGATGCTGGTGAGTTTCGAGCCAATTTGGTTGGTTCCAAGGACAGTGGGGGCAGGGGTTGGTGGGTGTCCCTGAGTGGATGGAGGAAATGATGGCCGTGGTTGTCTGTGCAGTGAGTGGAGACCATGTGGTGATCACTCGGCTGGCGTGAGGTGGTTGGCTGAGACCGTTGAGGTTGACTGCAGTGGGTTGGGGGGGTAGTCAAAGTTGTTGTAGATGGTGTTAATATTACTATGGAAGTAGTCTGATATGGTGTCATAGAGTGCTTGGGAGGGGCGGATTGTCATCTTTATGGCTGACAGGTTGGATAATGCCATGAATATTTGGAATAATTATTTCATATAGTTTGCTGTTGTGTCATGGCAGGCTGTGATGGCTGCTCTCCTGGTTTCCTTGATACACATGTGGTCATTGCTGAGGGCTACTCTGTGAGCAGCTCTCTCAGCTGGGTTCCTTGTGGAGCGCCATTGTTTCTTGAGTTGGTAGTAGTTGCGCTTGCTGGTCCTGAGCTTAGGGGTGTACCAGCTGGCGTATATTGAGAATATGTTGGTTTTAGCTGTTTTCTTTGGAGAGACTTTGTCAGTGTATTTGGTGATCCATGTGGAGAAGTTCTGGATGGCCTGTTCCACGTCTGGTGATGGTTTGAGTTGGGCGGAGTTGAGAGCTTGAGTCCACAGAGTCTGTGTTATCTTGCTCCAGCCAGGCTGGGAAAAGTTGAAATGCTTGGTGATGGTGTGCTGAGTGTTGGAGATGGTGAAGAGGACGATGCCTTGGTCGGACCAGGTGAGTTCTGTGATGTAGCTGAACTTGACTCTTCAGCTACAGGTGAAAATGGGCTAGAGTGTGTGTCCGGCTTTGTGAATGGGTTCGATGACCAGTTGTGTGAGGCCAACATTGTAATGGTTCTCCAGGAGGGTGGTGGAGCTGACGTCGTTGGATGTTGTTGACATGGAAATTCGGGTCGCCCAGTAGGACGTAGTGGTAGAAGTCGATGGCTAGGGGGCGATAAGGTTAGAGAAGGCATCGCAGAAAGCCGGTCGAGGTCCTAGGGGCCTGCATACGAGGGTGCCTCTTATAGTGGTCTTGGCCTCAGTCTGTAGCTGGAAGTTGAGGTTTTCCATGAAGAGAGTGTGGTCCTCGATGGTGGTGAGGCATTGGCTGGTTTCTTTGAAGATGAAGCCGATGCCTCAGACGTGCTTGTTAGTGCGTACTTGGTGGATCATCTTGTAGCCGATGGGTGTTGTGGTGGTGATGTCGAGGTTCGAGGAGGGGCTGTGGTGTGGGATCTTGTGTGGACTGGTGGTGTTAGGATCCTGCCCCGTAGTCCTCTTTCTCTTGCCATGTACACAGAGCCCATGTGATGCTAGGTGGGGTTAAAAGGCTGATTTTCCCTGTTCCCGGTGCTCGTTATCTTGAATTGTGGTTCCTGGTTCTTGCTCGGTGCTGTATTAGTACCTTGGGAACTTTGCAGCATTCACGGGCTCGTGATATTTCCCGTTTCGTTTTTGACTCTTGATAATCCCTTGATATCCCTTGTCCCCCCTTCTTTTTTGAATTCCCTTGATCCCTTTTCATTGTTTGTTTGCTCCTGGGTTTTGATATTGTGTACTTTTGTTTTGTCTCGTTTTGTGTTTGTGTTTACCTTTTGTGTGGTTGGAGTCATTTTATCCCGGCTGGGATCAAGGAGTGTCTGGGGCTCCGGCGCTTCTTGCGGGAATCGGTGGTCCGGCTGGATTACCCGGTGGTTCCTGGTGTTGTTTTGTCTTGTTGACGCTGCCCCGCACTTCCGCCTTGTGTGCAGTCTATCCATCTCGTTGTGCGGAGGCGGAGTGCCGGTTTTTGCGTTTCCGGGTTCTGGCTAGTGCACAACGAAGCCTGTGTTGTGCTGTGATTATTTCCCCGTGTTGACCTGGTTTGGTCTCCTTTTTGGCGGTACGCAAGGAAGACTCATAGCGGACCACTAAACGGAGGTTTTTTCAGTTGTTTTTACGACTTTTTCCTCCTTTTCCCTTTGACCCCCATTGGTCCCAAGTTTCCTTTAGCGTGATCCCCCCCCTGCCGCCTAGCCCTTACTTCCCCTAATTTTGCCCTCTTGCCTGCCTGCCTGTTGGACATCGTATATACTCCAGGACGGAGTACTCCACCCGGCGATTATCACAGTGTTTAGTGATGGTGATTTAGCCAGTCCCCTGTGATACAGTACGTGGAGTAACGTGGTCCCGGCAGAAGGACCCTTCCCCTAGGAGAGAAGACCTAGGATCCCTTGTCTGTCTTTCCCTCATTCCCGCCCCCTGTCTCTTGCTAGTCCGTTGGCCCATGTTACTATATATGGTGTGAGCCACGGAGTGGTAGGTTCAGAGGAACGGGGCTTTCTTCGCTCCTGCAGTGCATGGGCATAGTCGGGCAGGAGCCAACAGAATAACGAGCCCACGTAATAATTGCACTGCCTGAGCGACGATGGATGAGGACGTGGGGGCTGCGGCCGGTACAACTCCCACTTTACAGGATGTCATGGGTGCTTTGACTGCCCTCCAGAGCCAGATCCATGATTTGCGACAAGAGAATGTGGCTATGAAGCAAGAGGTTGGGGCACTGCTTAGTAGGGAAAGGGTGCAGCTTAGGACTCCTCAGGCTCCGGTGATACAGCCAGCCACTTTCCAATATTCTGGTGGGCAAGGCCAGGGAGCTAGTGGGGGGGTACCGGTAGCAGTTACTGTTAACACACCTGTTCCTGTCCCATTGGCACCACCAGAGAGGTTTGCAGGGGATAGCGCCAGATTTGGCACATTTATGAATCAATGCCAACTGCACTTTATATGCAAACCAACTGCTTTTCCCAATGATTCGGCCAAAGTGGCGTTCACGATATCATACTTGGCTGGTACAGCGGCACAGTGGGCTATACCCCTAGTAGATAGGGATGACCCGGTACTCACCAACTATCCTGCATTTAAAGAACTGATGCGTGGCTTGTTCGCAAAACACGCCTTTATGCAGGCAAGTGACGCAGAACTATTGAAATTGCGGCAAGGACGTCAGGACTTATTAACATACATTTCTACCTTCAACCGCTTGGTGTCGGAGACACATTGGCCCGAAGATAAGAGGACTTCTTTATTTTATCAGGGATTGTCCGAAGATTTGAAGGACATAGTCTCACAGGTAGTAGATCCCCCAACTGACTGTGCGGCTTTTATCGATCTCGTAGTCAAGTTGAACCATCGCCTAGCGGAGAGACGGGGGGAGAAGAGTCGTTATCAAGCGCCACGGGGAGGGTTTGTGAAGCCCGAGAATAAGTCCCTGGGAGCTGGAGAGACAAAGGGAGTGTCTGAGCCAATGGAGATAGGTGGAGTAAGGGGGCCTTTGTCTGATGAGGAGAAGAAACGAAGGAGAGAGATGGGTCTGTGTTTGTATTGTGGCCAGGGTGGGCATTTTGCAAGGGAATGTCCCGTGAAACCCTCTGGATCCTCTTATGGAAAGAGGGTGGCCTGTTTGTACCATGAAAGGAAGGAGCGGCAGTATGAGGTGCTTGGAGCAGTAGACAGGGCCCCTAGGCACTTCATTATTAATGCTCATCTGGTATTGTGTGGAGAGAGTAGAGTGCCGGTATCGGTATTATTAGATTCGGGGGCTACAGGGAACTTCCTTGACATTACGCTGGCTAAGAAATTGAATGTTCCATGTTGCGTAAAAGATCAGCCTGAACCTGTGCGGGCGATCGATGGCACCGAATTGACATCGGGCTCTATTACAAAGCGGACGGTGCCTTTATGTCTGGTGTGTGAGAACGGACACTCAGAGATGGTGTGTTTTGACCTCATTGATGCTCCCTCTTTTGGGATGGTCTTGGGTGTGCCATGGTTGCAGGAGCACAATCCCAGGATAGATTGGGTACAAAGGCTAGTGTCTCTTGATTCCTCGTATTGTTTAAAGCACTGCTATAAGGTTGCAGGTGAAAAGGAGTTGTCATTGTCCTGTGCTGCCACTGACATGGACACAGTACCTTTGCAATATCAGGAGTTCAGGGAGGTATTCGATGCAGAAGAGGCGCAGGGTTTGCCTCCACACAGATCGTTTGATTGCAAGATCGATCTTATTCCCGGGGCGCCTCTTCCTTGTAGTAGGGTGTATGCTCTCTCTGAGCCGGAGGAGTTGCACCTGAAGGTGTATCTCGATGAGATGCTGCGTCTGGGGTTTATCCGTCCATCGTGTTCGCCTGTTTCTTCGTCTATCTTTTTTATTCCGAAGAAGGAAGGTACTTTACGGGCGTGTGTGGACTATCGCACGCTAAACAAGGCTACTGTCAAGAACAAATACCCGCTTCCACTCATCCCCGTGTTACTAGATCAGCTTCGCAGCGCAAAGGTGTTCACCAAGTTGGACTTGCGGGGCGCCTATCATCTGGTGCGCGTGCGAACTGGGGATGAGTGGAAAACAGCGTTTAAGACAAAGCATGGCCTTTATGAATACTGTGTAATGCCGTTCGGTCTATGCAATGCGCCGGCGGCATTCCAGTATTTCATAAATGAGGTGCTTCGGGAGTTCCTGGATCGGAGCGTAATTGTGTATCTGGATGATATCCTGATCTTCTCTGAGACAGGGATCGAGCATCAGCAACACGTGATCCAGGTTCTGCGCAAGTTGCGGGAGCACCATCTTTATGCAAAGCTGGAAAAATGCCAGTTTGGCACCACGCAGGTGGAGTTCCTAGGGTTTGTGGTGTCTGCCGGAGGGGTTCGGATGGATCCAAGAAAGATCGAGGCCATCATCACCTGGCCTGTTCCAACGTCCGTAAAGCATATACAGGTGTTGTTGGGATTCGCCAATTTTTATAGGCGTTTTATCTCACATTTCTCGGACATTGTGGCTCCCCTGACTCAGCTGCTGCGAAAGGGGGTGTCCTTTGAGTGGTCTGCAGATGCGCAGGGGGCTTTTCAACGGTTGTTGGGGGCGTTTACATCGGCACCAGTGTTAATCCATCCTGACCCGGCTCTACCCTTTTTTGTGGAGGCGGATGCATCATTGTGTGCAGTTGGTGGAGTGCTGTCCCAGAGAGTGGCCGAGACAGGTTATATGCATCCTATTGCTTATTTCTCCAAAACCTTGCTGCCTGCAGAGCGCAATTATACCGTGGCTGAGAGGGAGCTGTTAGCAGTTAAGCTGTCTTTTGAGGAATGGAGACATTATTTGTGGGGAGCACGACACACAGTTACCATCTATACGGATCATAAAAATCTGGAGTTTTTCCGCTCGGCGCGAGCCTTGACGCCACGCCAAATGCGGTGGGTTCTTTTTTTTAATGAGTTCGATTTCATCATTACGTACAGACCAGCAGCACAGCAAGTTAAATCTGACGCCTTGTCCCGTATCCATGTAGATCCCAAAGAGCAGGGCCAGGGGAAGGAGAGTAGGCCTATGATATCTGAAGACAGGATTGTTGGGGCAGTGGAAAGGGAGGTGTTTACTGCATCGGTAAAGAACCAACTGCGTAAGATGGATCTTACTCCATGGTTGTCCTTGCCCCAGGCATCAGTTCAGGATGGATTGATGTATTATGAGGATCGGTTGTTTGTACCCCCTACATTGAGAGATCAGGTCATGGAGTGGTGTCATTCATCTGCCTTGGTGGCACATCCTGGGATCCCTAAGACAAAGGAGATGTGTACAAGATGGTTTTGGTGGGACTCCTTGGCCAAGGATGTTCAGGGGTATGTTGCGGCCTGTCCGGTATGCGCCATCAGTAAACCCTCTCATAGTAAGCCATCGGGTCTGTTGCAACCTTTGGAGGTGCCTCCTTCTCCTTGGCACACCATCAGTATGGATTTTGTGACCGACCTTCCTTCTGTTTCTGGGTTCACTGCTATTCTGGTGGTGGTTGATTTGTTTACCAAGATGGCTCATTTTGTCCCTCTTCCGAAGATTCCTACAGCCAGAGAGATGGCTTTGGTTTTCATGTCTTCTATAGTGCGGATTCATGGGTTGCCTTCTGCAGTGGTGACGGACAGGGGGGCTCAGTTTGTTTCCCATTTTTGGAAGGAATTGTGTTCAGTGTTGCGGGTGGACGTCAGATTGTCATCTGCATACCATCCACAATCTGACGGCCAGACCGAACGTACCAATCAGACTATGGAACAGTATCTTCGGTGTTTAACATCATCGCTGGCTTGCGATTGGGTTATGGCTCTTCCCATTGCCGAGTTTGCGTATAATAACAGTCAGCACTCGGCTTTAGGCATGACACCCTTCTACTGTTCTTTAGGTTATCATCCTAGAGCGGTGGCTATTCAACCCACGGGACATGTGCCAGCCATAGATGATGTGTGTAACCGTCTGGGCAAGATATGGGAGATCGCCCGGGAGCAGTTGTTGACAGCTAAGGCTGCTATGAAGTTGCAGGCGGACAAACATCGTGTCCCCGCACCTGGTTATCAAGTTGGAGACCAGGTATGGTTGGCTACGAAGAACTTGAGGCTTGGGGGATCCCGTAAATTACAACCTAGGTATGCGGGACCATTCCCGATAACACAGATCATAAATCCCGTGGCTATGAAATTGGATCTGCCCGGAGACTATCGGGTTCATCCCGTATTTCATACGTCCCTATTGAAGCCCTATGTACCATCTTCACAGGTCTTACCGCCTCCTCCCCCTATAATTGTGGATGGACAGAAGGAGTATGAGGTCCGGGCTATCCTGGATTCGGAAAGACGTAAGGGTTGTCTTTTCTATTTGATAGACTGGAAAGGATATGCCCCTGAGGACCGTACATGGGAGCCTGCCGGGGGAGTGCACTCCCCTCGTCTGGTCCGTATGTTCCATCGTCAACATCCGTCTAAACCCTGCCCTGTGGGGAGGATCGTTGGGAGGGGGTACTGTTAGGATCCTGCCCCGTAGTCCTCTTTCTCTTGCCATGTACACAGAGCCCATGTGATGCTAGGTGGGGTTAAAAGGCTGATTTTCCCTGTTCCCGGTGCTCGTTATCTTGAATTGTGGTTCCTGGTTCTTGCTGGGAGCTGTATTAGTACCTTGGGAACTTTGCAGCATTCACGGGCTCGTGATATTTCCCGTTTCGTTTTTGACTCTTGATAATCCCTTGATATCCCTTGTCCCCCCTTCTTTTTTGAATTCCCTTGATCCCTTTTCATTGTTTGTTTGCTCCTGGGTTTTGATATTGTGTACTTTTGTTTTGTCTCGTTTTGTGTTTGTGTTTACCTTTTGTGTGGTTGGAGTCATTTTATCCCGGCTGGGATCAAGGAGTGTCTGGGGCTCCGGCGCTTCTTGCGGGAATCGGTGGTCCGGCTGGATTACCCGGTGGTTCCTGGTGTTGTTTTGTCTTGTTGACGCTGCCCCGCACTTCCGCCTTGTGTGCAGTCTATCCATCTCGTTGTGCGGAGGCGGAGTGCCGGTTTGGGCGTTTCCGGGTTCTGGCTAGTGCACAACGAAGCCTGTGTTGTGCTGTGATTATTTCCCCGTGTTGACCTGGTTTGGTCTCCTTTTTGGCGGTACGCAAGGAAGACTCATAGCGGACCACTAAACGGAGGTTTTTTCAGTTGTTTTTACGACTTTTTCCTCCTTTTCCCTTTGACCCCCATTGGTCCCAAGTTTCCTTTAGCGTGATCCCCCCCCTGCCGCCTAGCCCTTACTTCCCCTAATTTTGCCCTCTTGCCTGCCTGCCTGTTGGACATCGTATATACTCCAGGACGGAGTACTCCACCCGGCGATTATCACAGTGTTTAGTGATGGTGATTTAGCCAGTCCCCTGTGATACAGTACGTGGAGTAACGTGGTCCCGGCAGAAGGACCCTTCCCCTAGGAGAGAAGACCTAGGATCCCTTGTCTGTCTTTCCCTCATTCCCGCCCCCTGTCTCTTGCTAGTCCGTTGGCCCATGTTACTATATATGGTGTGAGCCACGGAGTGGTAGGTTCAGAGGAACGGGGCTTTCTTCGCTCCTGCAGTGCATGGGCATAGTCGGGCAGGAGCCAACAGGTGGTCCTGTGTTGCTGTGGTGGCAGGTGTAGCGTCCTTTGGTTGTTTGTGGGGAGGAGGTGCATCAGTTGATTTATGGTGTCTGGGGTCTAGGGCCAGGAGCTCACTGGCAGTATAGCGGAGGGTGGTGGGGGGCAGGGCTCCTAGCACTGGGTGCAATCCAGGTGTGGATGGGATTGCCATTAGCGGGACTTTGCTGTGGCCAAGCTGTTGCTTCCATTAAGGAGGTCCTGGAAGGGGTGCAGGGGAGGCGAGAAGAGCAAGAAAAATGTTGCCGGGGAGTCGAAAAATTGGGAATAGTGCAGGTCCTGGGCTAGGGCACAGGAAACCTTGGGGCTGAAATTAAGGTACTGGACCCAGGGGGTTGGGGAAGGCAGGCTGGCTGGCGAGGATGGCTTTAGGCAAAAGCAGTCTGACAGTCGTGGCGTTGATAGGCTGAGTTGGTGAATACCTGCTTTCTAACTAGAACAAATATGTAAGCTTACAGATAAGCAATAAATAAATATGTAAATGCTGCCTCTAGATCCCATAAGAACAGAATCAAAAAATGGGTGCTAAAGTAAATGGCTCGATGAAAGTGATAGGTGACAAGAGTGACTTATAAAGTGCGCTAGTGCCACTTACCCAAGCAACAGGGCCCTAACAATGCTAACTCAGTAGCATTCAAAGATGAAGAAACAACTGTTTTGAGTTCAATTTTTTATACTCTAGATTAGATCAGTCAGCAGGTTATTACATGAATGTTTCTACCCATGTAATAATGGGAAAAGGGTCTCTCCAGTACAAATAAGGGAGCAACCTACAGGGATTCAAAACACAAAACATAGAAAGCGAGGAAAAGGATTATCTCAGTGACCATCCATAGAAACATGTTATTTGAAAGAGATAATAGAGGATTGTAGTTGGAGTAAGAGACCATGGCTTCTTACCCCTCAGCCACAGACCAAGTAAAGGGAGAAACCTCCAAACAGTCACCCAGCAACAAGATTGAAAGCATCCCCTAATCCACAAGCTCAATAACAATAAAGACTAATTAAAATGTAGAAACTACAAAGAGGTGGCTACCTGAATCAACTCAAAGTCGGCCAGCAACACAACCACTTGTGAAAGTGGTCAATGGCAATAGCTAGATCCATACACTGTTATAGAAAATCTAGTAAAAACAACTCAAGAAAAACTGGCAAGCACCAGTTAAGAAATGCCATGGAGTCGTCTCAGAAGATAAGAAGAGGGGCAGCCTCATGTCAGATTGCTAAAGATGAGCGCTTATAACACAATCCCAGCAGGGGAAAAATAGGAAAGGCAGAAACTAAAAACAAATCAAATGCTGACCGAAAATTGGAAACTCAGGTTGGAACAAGGACAAACATGGAAATTAGCGATGGGCGAGCAAAAGGGGTGGAACCCATGGAACAATTAGGGATTGACATAGATTACAGCACTAAGATGGGTGGATCAGCTGATGGAATCCATCAGACAGGGCCCACACTCGACACAGGTCCCAACAGATCTGAAAAGCCCCACCAACCTCTTGGGGAAAACTTTAGCTTTAATAAAGGAAACTGGATGATATGAGGCACATTGGTTAACTGGTCCCCTACCTTGACCATTACTGTAATTCCTGCGGCTCTGTTGGGACGCAAAAGGCTCCCTGCCAAGCTCTAGTGAACATGCACTCCTGCCATGACTTAACCATGCAAAGTTCTGTAGGTTTTTCACTTTCGCTTCAGTCCGCACTACAATTGTAAGCATGCTCCAAAGGCTTCCATCCAATACGACTGATTGTGACCCAGAGTTGAGATTGTGCTCTGGAGGTGTTATGTTATGTTATGTTATGTTATTTGCATTTTAATGCGCACAGCTGCTCCAGCGAAGGAGCGTCCTGGCGCAGGGAAAGGTAAACACAACACAACACTAAGTCCAGTAACAAAAAAGCAGAACATTAAAAGCAAGGAACATTTAAAACAGGAAGGTTTTCAGAGCCCTACGAAAAGATATTAGGTCATTCGAGAGGCGGATTTCCAAGGGGAGCGCATTCCAGAGGGTTGCAGCTTTCACGCGGAAGGAGCGACCCCCCATCCGACTAAGTCTAAAACGGGGGACGGCCACCAAGGACTGTCCAAGGGATCGTAGTGAGCGGGTAGGAACATAGGGAGAGATCAGTGTATTGAGTATCCCGGGTGCCAACTCTCTCAAAATTTTAAAAACCAGGCAAAGAGCCTTGAATTGGATACGCTTGCTTATCGGGAGCCAGTGCAGGGACCGCAGAGTGTTAGAGGTAGGGCAGGTTCGAGGCAGACCAACCACCGCCCTAGCCGCCGCGTTCTGGACTCGCTGTAAACGAAGAATCTCGGCTTGGTTCGCTCCTAAAAGGAGTGAACTGGCGTAATCCAGCCGCGAGATGATCATTGCTTGAATGACCAGCTGTCTTGTAGGAGCATCAAAGAATCGCAGCAGGGGTCTTAGCCCGCGTAATACTCCAAAACAGCAGGCCGCCACTCTCTTCATGTGAGTCACAAAGCTTAGCGTGTGGTCAAGCCATACTCCCAGATTCCTGAGTTCCAGGACAGGGGCCGGCGCTGATCCCAGCTCCGGAGGCCACCATTCGTCCCCCCAGTGGTCCGCTTCCCTTCCAACGATCATCACCTCTGTTTTTGTCGCGTTCAGCTGGAGACAGTTGTTATTCATCCAGCTGGACACCTCTCTCAGTCCACTTCGGAACCTGAGGGCATCCTGCTTGGCATCCCCGCTGATCGTAACCGCCAACTGAGTGTCATCAGCATAGGAGACCATGGTTAGGCCCCATTGCCTGACGACCTCAGCCAGCGGCTGCACGTACAGATTAAAAAGCGTGGGACTCAGCGAGGAGCCCTGAGGGACCCCCAGGTCCAAAGGATGGTACTTGGACTGAAATGGAGGGGTGGCAACGCAGAAGGAGCGATCACTGAGGAAGGAGCGGAACCACTGCAGAGCTGAACCACAAATGCCAATGTCCTGCAGGCGGTGTAGCAAGATGCGATGGGAAACAGTGTCAAAGGCAGCGCTCAGGTCTAGTAAAATAAGCGCTGCCGTTTGACCTGCATCGAGCACACTCCGCAAATGCTCAACCATTGCCAGAAGGGCCGTCTCAGTGCTGTGGCCAGCACGAAACCCATTCTGCGTGGGATCCAGGACATTCACTAGGGTCATATGCTCCGTGAGGGCCAGATTTACATGGGCCTCCATAACCTTGGCCGGCCAAGGGAGCAAAGATATTGGGCGGTAGTTTTCAGGTCTCGACGGATCCAAAGATGGTTTTTTTAGGATCGGGGAAACCACCGCTTGCTTCCATTTGGCAGGGACCAGGCCAGAGGTCAGGGAGAGGTTAATCAGAGAGCACACTGCTGTGCGTCCCTGAAAAGCAACGTCCCTGAAAAGAGCAGATCTTACCGGGTCTGCAGGCGATCCAGACTTGACTCGCAGGGCCCACTTAGCAAACTCCTCATTAGAGATGGTAGGAAGGGAGTGCAGCGATGGACAGCTGCTAGAGCCGCTCCAGGGAATCACTGGAGACAGTGTGCTTGGAAACGCCTGGTAGATTTTCCTGACTTTGTCCAGAAAGAAGGTGGCTAGGGCTTCACAGTGGGCGGTGGAACTGTCCAACTGTGGGGGAACTCTCTTTGCCATCAAGTCTTTTATGGTTTTGAAGATGGTTTTGGTCGGGTTGAGGCTATTTCGGAATTCGGCTGCGTAAAACGCCGCCCGGGCCCTACATATAGCTCGATGGTAAAGCTTAACTAAGGCCAGGTAGATGGATTTCTTGTCGGCATCGTACGACTTACGCCACTCCCTTTCTGCCCGTCTGCAAGAGGACTTCATTGCACGCAGCGCGCTGTCATACCAGGGGCTAGCCTGCCGGGGACTGGACTTGCTGGAGATGATAGGTACCAGGACGTCCAGCGCCCTGGTAATCCAGTTACAGAACCGGTCATAGCCCGAGGTGGCATTCAGCAGGGGACCTAGAGGCTCAGCACCCATAATGCGGTGAAGGTCCTCTAACCTGAGTTTGTTCCAGTGGCGTCGGGGTATCCGCAAAGGAGGTGGTATAATGTTAATGTTAATGTTAACTAGTATTTATTGAGCGCTCGTACGCCCGGAGGCTTCATGGCGCTATAGGAAGGAACAGGGCGCGTCGGTCATTTGATAAAAAGAGGCAGCTCAAGGGTGTGCCTGAGAAAAGAGCCAGGTCTTCAGAAGATGTCTAAAACTGAGGAGATTGTCGCTTAGTTTTAGGTGACGGGGGAGGGAGTTCCAGAAGGCAGCTGCAAGATGGTCAAAGCAGCTGCCTCCGAGACGTTTCCTCTTGTACGACGGCACAGTCAACAGAGATTTATGGGTGGACCGGAGGTGTCGGGAAGGATTGTATTTATGGAATAGGTTCCTGACGAATTGGGGGCCAGTATCTTGCAAGGATTTAAATAAAATGCAGCCCGTCTTGAAGGCCACACGTTGTTCCACCGGCAACCAGTGTAATTGTTTCAGGCCAGATCTAACTGATTGCCTTCTGGGGATGTTCAGAAGAAGTCTGGCTGCTTGATTCTGAACCAGCTGGAGGCGTTTGAGCTCTCCTTTTGGGAGCCCTAGGTAAAGGCTATTGGAAAAATCCAGTCTGGATAAAACCAAAGAGATGACAATCTGAGTAAGGGCGGAAAAGGAAAAAAAGCGTGCAATTTTTTAAATTTTTTTCAGCTGAAAAAAACTGGAGGAAACGACTGATCCCACCTGTTTCTTCAAGGAAAGATCTTCACTGATGTGGATGCCCAAACTTTTTACCGAAGATGACTTAGACGGAGGGGCACCCATACAGGAGGGCCAAAAGCTAGGGTTCCAACTATGTATACTCTGTCCAGGCAAGACCAATTCGGTCTTTCCTGGGTTGAGTTTTAAATGATTGCAGCTCATCCAACTCAGAATGTGGGACATGGTGTTTTGAAATTCTACCACTGAGTCCTTGGTGTTGAGGGGGAAGATGAGCTGCAAATCATCAGCATAGTTGAAGATGGTTACCTTGGCGTTTCTAAGAGAGAACAGAAGAGGACGCAGGTATAAATTAAAAAGTAGGGGGGACAGCAAAGAGCCTTGAGGCACTCCGCAGTTGGTGGATATGGTGGGGGCCGTAAAAGTACCCAGTCTGACCGATTGAGTTCGGCCAGAAATGAACGAGCGGATCCAACTCAGAGCCGGACCTCTGAGGCCAGCCTGCTCGACACGGTCGACCAAGATGGTGTAGTCGACCGTGTCGAACGCAGCGGAAAGATCCAATAGCACCAAAGCCTGATGGATCCCCTCGTCCGCATTCCGTCTCAAAGAATTCTGCACCGAAAGAATGACTGCTTAGGTTGAGTGGCAAGGGCGGAAGCCGGCCTGGTTGGGTGCAAGGTACTCAGATTTCTCCAGGAAAGCGGAGATACAATCACAGACATGGGATTCCAAAAGTTTGGCGCAGTAAGGCAACAAAGAAATGGGCCTATAGTTAAGTGGATCTGATGGGTTGGCTCCTATCTTTTTTAAAAGGGGGATGAGTAGTGCTTTTTTGAAGTTACTTGGGACTTTCCCTTGGGTGAGCGATCCATTCAGCAAGGGAAGTAGACCCTCAGGGATGAGGGTGCCTACTTCTTTCAAAATGAAGGGAGGACAGATGTCGTCAGGGGATCCTGATTTGACTTTGGTAAGAATAGTGGGATTGGCAGGGAGGGGAAGCCAAGCAGACACCAGATAGTGGTCAGACCATATCACAGGGTCAACCGCCACAATCCGGACATCCGAGAGAGTCGTAAAAAACGGATCAAGAGTGTGGCCGGCCACGTGTGTAGGCTGAGAAACAAGCTGGGTCAACTGCAAGGCCTCTAAGTCGGCCAAAAAACCACTGATGGCCAGAGACTCTAACCTATCAAAGTGGAGATTTAGGTCGCCCAAGATAGAAAAATTTGCACAACCACTAGCCAATAGTGCACCATTAGTACCCTTTTTTTTTATTTGGCAGAGACTGTTGTCAGTGGAGTGAACTGGACTGCTGAGTACTGACAGTGGGGGCAGACACAAGGTCTTTTTACCTGTCATCTGCTAGGAAAGGTCTCTAACTATGACTGCCCCTACTTCTCATAACTGAGTCCTTCGCTTCATTCGTGTGGGGCATGGATGATGTGTGTATATGTGTCTGGACAATGTCTGTGTAGTAGGGTGACCACCTGGCACGGCGACAGATTCTAGGCGGGGTCTGTAAAAACTCAGGACAAAGGGTCAAAATTCAGAACAAACATTCATGAGAAAAGATCAATTTTATGGACACAACCGACAAGGTCATGCAGTATTAAAGTAACTGAATAGATTGGAGACATAATTAACACTCAAAATAGGTTCATGTTCTTTGATGTATAGAAAACATCACAGTATTGAAATAACAAACATATGTATCTCTGCTTATTTAAAAAAATAATTGTAAACTAAGCACAGTAAGCAAAATTAGACGACTGGCATAAGGGACAGTTGTCATCAGATTCTGCCCTTTACCATGAATATTAGTAGCAGGGGCAGTGCTCTATTGCTAAACATGGAATCACAGGCAATATCAGTATTAGGTTTAGTTTTTGGTTTTGAAAGTGACGTTTTTATCAGAACTGTCCGACTAAGGACGTTTTTTGCTTCCTAGCAAACGCAAATATAAATCTGCGCATAAATGTTTCTCATTAACCTGGATTTGCTAGCAGCCCCTCCCTCCACCCACATGCTCAATGTATGGTGGCAGCAGGCTGTCTCCCCACCGCCTCTGAGTGTTCCCTCTCTCTCGCTCATAGGCTCCCTAGCCCTTTGAGCAGCAAGACTTCCCCACATTACCTATATGCTCCACTTCCTCTCTTTGCCACATGCCACTTGCCCTTAATGTGCCAGTCCCCCTCCCCCAAGCCACCCTGCTCCGACCAAAGTCACTGTTTGTGCTCTGTGCCCGTGCATTTACTAGAGAAGTCCCTCCCCTGTTGGACACAGTGCCTCTGCTCTTAGAAGCATCTCATGTGGTAAGAGGATCTTGAAAGAACAAAAGTGTTCTCTTGAAATAATAATCCGCTTTATGATTGATAACACCTTGGGTCACCAGCCTTACCTAGACATACGTGTTTGCTAACAGAGGGAGGTGAGGTAGAAGAGGGCAGAAGGAGGGTGTGATCATGCATGCAACATTGAAGACGAGGCATGCATGTTATTTTCGACCATCGACTAATTCATTTAGGTGCTTAAGTTTAATAGCTGCAGTCGGTTACAAACAGTCAAAAGAAGATTGCAAAAAAACATACCTCATCCTCAGAGATCAAATGCAAAGTACTCGAGGACATGAAGGCATCAACAGAGCAGCCCGTACAGGGAAGAGCCGTGGGGCGGGGCGGGGGCTTACTCTACAGACGACAAGGGAAAATTAAATAAATAATACATTTTCCCTCATTGTCGTCAGTTGAGTCCCCCCACCTAGCCTTACCACTCTTACCTGCACGGGCCGCTCCTGGTTAACTGTAATTTCAGGAGTGGGATAACGAACCCACTGGACAGTAGACTACACAAGAGATAGTACTTATAATTCAGTGGCAATTGTTTTCATATTTGTAGATCAGTGCAAAAAACAAACAGTTTTTTTTATTCAGAAGCACGATGTTCACAACCCTAAATGTCAGTGACTCTATTTTCTAACAAGCATTGGTAATGGAAATAGGTCTGGCTCCTGAAAGTGTCTTTGTGTCATCAATGGGTTTAGGCCCTCAATAAGTTATTAAACATACACTCTGTCACTCATCTTTGGACTATGTGCCTCATTTTTGGATTCATACATCAGTTCAGTCATCCGTTGAATCATTCTTGCAGTCACCATCTGACACAATCACAATAAAACACATGCAAACTAAAAAACATAAGCAAGATACATTTTAAAAACTACAAGTCGAAAAAGGAAAATGGTGTGCATACGTTTGCAATAATTAAACTAAACCTAGCAATGGGTGTCCATCTTTCAGTGGTGTAGCCCACAGTCTATTGTTTTAAAGTTCCTGCATATCCGCCACTCTTAGAAAATACATTTTGGCCACGTTGGAATGGTGAAATAATGGCATATTATGAACAACAGCATTCCATAATGGTCACCTGGTTGAGAGGAATTGGTTACACAGGATGCAGCATGCAGATGCACATTGATGGCGTGAGGTTTGTAAAATTACATTCTCACGAAACTAAGTACCTCCATAATAATGTATTAACTGCATGGACTAACGAACCCTGAACACACATATGGGGCAAACGCATTTTACTTAATATACTAAACCATGATGGCATGAGTACGTATTAACTGTTTGCGTTTCGAAAACTCGTACTAGTGCATATTTATGTTGTGTTGTACATTGCACATTTTGCATGTTGTGCACGATTAACAAAAAAGCTGCTTTATATTAATAGCTTTCGCTAGGTGATAATTAATACAGGGTAATAGTATGGTAGGAGGTAAACATAATGGGTTTCATTTCATGAATTAATATTCTTTAGTGTTTGTTTACTTTAGTACGATTTTGGTCCTGCATGAAAATGGCCTCTTGTCCGAGCCACATGTGGTTGATGTGGTTGTCTTGGTCTGTAAGAAGTACGCATGTGATGAAAGCTCTGCCTGCTCACGAGATGCCAAGTGCACCAGCTGATGTAATCCATGTGAAGTAATATAATAACAACCCCAGGCAAGCCACAATTCCAAAGTGCAATGAAAACCAGCAAATTAAAAATGACACTTTACTAAAAAACGATTTTTATAAAAAATCAGAGTATTTAATAATTTTCTTAATACAAATTACACAAAAAATGCATATATTTTCTAAAAAAAAACATATACATAATAATTAAAACAGACATGAACATAAAATTTAAAAATAATGGTAAGGGTGAAGTAGTGACGGTTTCTTCAAACGCATTGAAGAAACCGTCACTACTTCACCCTTACCATCATTTTTAAATGTTATGTTCATGTCTGTTTTAATTATTTTCTTAATTCTTTGGTGGGTATCACCCTCCTTAAATGCTTTAATTCTGCAATATCTTTCTGCAAAGTATTTTTTGCTATATCTGCTTTTCCCTTATCCTTATGCATGCTTTGATGTTAAAGCCAATGATTCATTTTGATTCCATTGCTTGATAACTGTTCTCTCATGAGTGGTCTTGTGTGTGCACTGATAATCTGAATTCCGAACATATAAATGAATAAAATAAAATTATTAATCAGATAAATGACTCTGTGGGTATTTAATTAAAGTGTTAAACTGTTTAGTTAATCATAGTCACCATCAACTCATCAACTAATGGTCCATCAACCAGAAGAAGACAGTTGAAATGATGAATAGTTAGGAAATTATTAGAACGTGTTATTAATGTGAAGTGTAGAATTAGACTTCTACAAAACTGACAAATTAAACCCCCTTAATCCAGCGCTCGTCTTCAGGGATCATTTATGGGCAATGTGTGATGGGCCCTGTTGTTTGGTAAGTGATGTATGCATGACATGTGTCCTGGTCCCTGGTTCATGAATTTAGGGGTAGTGCTGGATCAGTTTTTCTGGTAGCAGATTGATGGTTATTATTGATTAGTTTGGTGATTTATTGATTATTGATCATTGTGTACATCTTTACTATTCTATCTAAAGTGAGTTAGTGTTGCGTTTCTATGTAGTCTTCGGAAAACATGTACAGAGAGGTATCTGCAAAGCCGGCAAATGAAGTTAGCCTGAAATAAGGCAGAAGAAAAGTGTGAGAAGTGAAATCACATGGAATAAAGTGCATTGTCTGTCTAATCACTGATAACATCTATGTGTTATCATAGGGACTATCTACTGTGTATGTAGAAAAAGGTGAAATAGCGAAGGGTGCACCTGTGAAAATTTGGCCTTATCCCCAGAAGAGTAGCAAGACCTCCTTTCAACATAAAGGTCCTCTTGTGAAATGTTGGCCTTATCCCTAAAGAAGTAATAGCCCCCCCCTAGCTTGAATGAAGGGTAAGATAGCTGAATTGGTATACTTGCCCGTGTGGAAGGGAAAATTCTTTTAAGTGAAAAACTATCTCCTTATTTAGTAAACAGACAATGAGGTATTGTTATGTTGTGACTGACGACTTATTGTAAAAAAAAGAACTTAGAAAAGTGCTGATAATTTATGTAAAGGGATAAAGGGAGGGTCAGTTGTAAGAAGAGAGGTTGACGTCACAAAAAGCCGCACTGGCATTGGTCAGACCGCAGAGATAAGGTGAGCTCAGATTGGCTGTTTGGTGTGAGCCGCACTGTCATTGGCCATAATAGCAAAAATATAGAGAGATCTGATTGGAGAGTTATGGTGCGTTGCACTGACATTGGTCAGGTGCCTAGTGAAGCGAAGAAATTTGATTTGTGAATCATAGCAGATTGTGTTAACAAAGCATAAGAATTTGTGAGTAAAATTGTAGTTAATTAGCAAAAATGTATTTCGAACAACCAAAGCAGGAGAAATTGACTTTGTTTGCAAAATTAAAAGGTTCTTCAAAAAGGACAAACCCATAATAACGAGCGAAGGAGTTCCTATCCCTCCACGAAGTCACCAGCATCTTATATGATGTTGAAGTATGGTTATCACACATGTGTTTGGTTAGAACATACAAAAGATGATGGTGTGTTAGCTTTTACAGAGTGTGATTTTTTTAATTTGGCAGTTTTACGCAATTTGAGAGATAAGATGATGACATTAGATCCGAGACCTAGACCAACACAGTTTGAGGCATTTGTAGAATGGGAAGATGAAATGTATGCAAGGGACAACATAAAGGTGGTAGGAGTACTAGATTTATGTTTGGAAGATTTCATAATGAAAGGCATGAGGACAGAATGAAAAGGTGGAGATATGGAGAGATAACTGAAGGATTGTATCTAGTTTTAACTGTAGAAAAGACTGCAGGAAGTAAATGCAAGGAGAAAAAGAAACATTTAGAGCCATTAGGATAAGGATATAGCCCAAATGAATCTGATCGAATTACTGGATGATATATTAGTTAAACAACCACCCTCTTATCAGGAAAATCCGATGATGGTGACACCAAATGCACCGTCAATGGAAACTTCAATGATACCTCAAACAACACAAATTACAACTGTAAGCAATGAAGTGTAGAAAAAGAAAGCAGAATTAGAAAAAAAAAAAGAATTAGTGGAAAATTGAAACCAAATGAATATAAAGATAGATGAAATAACTGTGTCAGTAACTATAGGTTCAGCATTACCTGTATTAAAACATGGACTTATCCATGAACCTTTCCTGACTATCCCACTAAACTCTGCTTCACTATCAGCTAGTAGTAGAATTAACACTACAAGTGTACAAAGTGAACAGCCTATTACAGACACTAGATCAACACCTCCGACTAATTTAACAGTTAATGAAACACGTAGAGAAATAATTCAGTTACATTTTATTTGTGGGTTTGTAATGCGCTAGAATCGACTCTCGAAGGAGTATCTCTGCGCAGTAGACCGCTGGGGAACCCGTCCTGGCTTTCCCTGTGAGATGGTCCCTACTGGGTATCTCCAAGGTGAAACCAGGCATCCCTGGCGTTTGTGGGGGGCCGTTGTGGAAATGAGGCAAGCTAATGCCCTTAGTTGCCGAGTGTGATCTCTGGTTAGAGTAGGAACCGAGGTGAGAATTACCGAGTCCGCTGACCCTGGTCCACGACACTGCCACGTCGGGAATTGAACCCTGGTCCCGGGCCGTCCTCTGCTCTCGGGTCTGCCGCCTCTAACCAGTGAACCACACCACTCCAAAAAGAATAGAGTTGGAAGAAATTCCGAGAAGTGAAGTTTCAATAGGTCCAACACCAGAAGAGTTAGATGATTGGGTGAAAGGATTACAAAGGAGAAAAACACAACCACAACTTATAGATGTGATCAAGTTGAAAGTTGAGTTGGAAGAGATGATTCTTGGAACAATAAGTCCAGATAGATTAAAGACCTATCAGGAAGATGAACTGATGTATCTGTGCAAAAGTATAACTTGGTAAGCGAGAAATATGCATGAGAGGTTAACAGAAGTTGCTGATAAATCAAAGGGGTTGCAGAAGACATATAGAGTAGATTTTACTGAAAAGGATATAGAACATATGAACACCTCTGGTAGACGAGTACAGGTAAAAGAGTTAATGGTTGTTTTGAGATAATGGAGTGACATGGAGAGATGGAAGGGTAGATGGATGAGAAAGAAAGAAGCAGCTAATAGAGAAATACATTTACATCCAGTAAGGGAAGCAGAAGAGGTATCTCTTGAATGTCCCATGAGAGAGGTTCCAGTAGGAGGTTACATACATGTTCCGTCACGTGGTCTAGACAGGATATATTGTCTTTTACAAATGAGTTCCCCAAGTTGAGAGAAAAGCCAGTGGAATAGTACAAGCAAGATGAGAGGTTTGCGGAAGTCTCGAAGGTTTTGTTGAAAGATTTAGATGGATTGTTTGAAATTGTTGCCCTGCAGATTTAGGGACAGAATGTAAAATTACAGTTGATGTTATGTTATGTTATGTTATTTGGACTTATAAAGCACACTGCTACACTGAGGTGTCCTGGCACTGAGTACTGGTGACCTGGGAAGCATCGAGCTATTTTAGTGAGAGAAAAAAAATGTTTTTAAACCTTTGGGAAAAGAGAGGAGGTCTGAGGCGTTTCTAAGCTGGAACGGGAGTTCATTCCATGCCTTAGAGGCACAATAGAAAAAACTTCTGCCTCCCAATTGGTTTTCTTAAAAGTGGAGGTTTGGACTAATTTGGAACCTGAGGAGCGCAGAGTTCTGCTTGGAACATACCAGGTAAGTCTATTTTTAAAAAACTCCGGGCCAATCCCATTAACCCCCTTAAAGACGACACAAAGTGCCTTAAAGCGTGATCTGAGTGGAACTGGGAGCCAATGTAATTTCTTCAGCTCTCCTCTGACCGAGGCACACCTGTAGGTTCCCAATAGCATTCTCGCCTGCTCATCCAATTGCAATTTGCACATATGTTGTTTCTGTACATTAAGATAGAGACTGTTGCAATAGTCCAGACGGGACATAATAAGGGCAGTGATGACCGTCCTTAGTTTGCTTAATTTTGGAAAAGGTGATGGACAGAGTTTCTGAATGATGCAGAATACTCCTACCCAGTCAAGAGATCAGGGCTTGATCCATCACCGTTTTTTAGCTCACTGCACCATCCCAGCTTCAGAACCTGGCTATATGCAAATTAGTCTGTTCCTGTCCCAGTGCATAATGGGAACAGGGCAAACCAAACTACCAAGCCAATTCTTATACTGGGAAGGAGACAAGCTACCGGGGACCGGTTTCTGGCATTTCAGCCTCGTCGGCCCGGCTTGCTTGAATCCTGATGGTGCAATGAGCTAGGGACTCACGTCTGAGTATACCCTCCCACACATAGTGTGGATAAAATCAATTTTGGAAAAGGTGATGGACAGAGTTTCTGAATGATGCAGAATACTCCTACCCAGTCAAGAGATCAGGGCTTGATCCATCACCGTTTTTTAGCTCACTGCACCATCCCAGCTTCAGAACCTGGCTATATGCAAATTAGTCTGTTCCTGTCCCAGTGCATAATGGGAACAGGGCAAACCAAACTACCAAGCCAATTCTTATACTGGGAAGGAGACAAGCTACCGGGGACCGGTTTCTGGCAGACAGGAAGACAGACAGGAAGAACTTGATTTTTAAATTATTCTGAGGACCATGAAACAGGATGAAGTCACCTGATTCACATGGTCCCAAATGGTGAGTTTGTTATCCACCATGACTCCCAAATTCTTGGCTTTCCTAGAGGGTATTGGGTAGGATCCCAGATCTTCCGGCCACCAATCCAGTGTCCAGGCCCGGGGATTATTGCCAAATTTGAACACCTCCATTTTAGCTGAGTTGAGCTTTAAACAGTTGGATGACATCCAGGTGGAAATGGAGCTCATACAATTATGGAACCTATCCCCCGCCTCCCTTTCCGCTCCCTCCGTCAGCGATAGCACAATTTGTATGTCATCAGCGTAGGAGGTGCGCTGGAAACCAAACGACCAGATGAACCTGGCCGTGGGGGCCACATAGATCTTAAAGAGCGTGTGGCTCAGAGCCGAGCCCTGTGGCACCCCACAGGGAAGCGAGAAGGGTTCAGAGGTGTTGCCATCTAGGTCTACTGTCTGAGACCTGTCAGACAGAAAGGAGTGAAGCAGTTTCCATGCTAATTCCTTCACACCAATGTCAGAGAGCCGATTCAACAGGACCTTATGGTGGACTGTGTCAATGGCCGCGGATAGGTACAGTAGGATTAAGATGGCATTTCCTCCCCTATCCACGGCCTCTCTGATTTCCTCCGTTGATTTTATTAAAGCCAGCTCTTTACTCTGAAAAGCTCTAGACCCAAATTGCGATGGGTCCAAGGAGTTATTGGCAGAAAAAAAATTGCTAAATTGGCTATTCATTTCTTTCTCCAGCAATTTAACTGGTAGTGGGAGCCTGGAAATCAGATGATAATTATTCGGGTCCTTAGGGTCCAAGGATTGCTTCTTCAATAGAGGAAGCAAGGAGGCCCTTTTCCAATCTTTAGGAAAGATTCCGGTCCGTAGTACTGCGTTAAGTAGCGGGGTCAGTGCTGGTCCAATCATTTCCGGGATTTGCTTAACAATTCCTTCAGGACACGGGTCACTGGGGGCACCAGATTTTATAGTGTGCAGCAGTTTGTCCAAGTCAGCTTTCTTAATCGGGGTGAAACGATCCAATAAATCTGCGGGGGCAATTAAGCTACCTGAAACCCTAGGGTTGAGATCAGTCTGATTACCGTTGATCTGACCAACCAGTGAGGTAAAGATTGTTTGTATTTTAGTTTTTTTTAAATCCGCAGTTTTATTACAGAATTCTGCATCACCTAGTTTCTTGGGAGTAAAAGCTTTGGCTAGTTTGCAAATCGTTTTGAACAATTCTTTAGAATTGGATTCAGCCATAGTTATTTGTAAAGAGAAGTATTCTTTTTTAGCTTCCAGGAGAGCTTGTTTGTAATTAGAAATGCAAGTTTTATACTTTTTCTTCTCGTCTTCGGCGTAGGATTTCCGCCAGTCCCTCTCTGCATGTTTACAGACCAATTTCTTGGCCCTGAGCTCCTCTGAATACCAGGGAGCAGTTGGCGGGGCCCGTTTGGGAACCATTTTTTAACGGGAACAAGCTGGTCACAGGTATCCAAGAGCCATTTGTTGTAGGTGGATGTAGCTTCAATCAATCAATCACGGCATTTGTATAGCGCGCTACTCACCCGGAAGGGTCTCAAGGCGCTGGGGGAAGGGGTCCGCTACTGCTCGAACAGCCAGGTCTTGAGTTGTCTCCTGAAGGCGAGGTGGTCCTGGGTCAGCCGGAGGTGGATGGGGAGGGAGGCTGGTAGACTGTAGCTGGAGGGTGGGTGTGTAGAAGGTCAGGCGGTCATTGAGGTACTTGGGGCCCATGTCGTGGAGAGACTTGTGTGCGTGGGTGAGGAGCCTGAACGTGATCCTCTTGTCAACGGGGAGCCAGTGCAGGTCCCTCAGGTGGCCGGAGATGTGGCTGCGTTGGGGGATGTCCAGAATGAGTCGGGCGGATGCGTTCTGGATGCATTGGAGTCTTTTCTGTAGCTTGGCTGTGGTTCCGGCGTAGAGGGTGTTTCCGTAGTCCAGTCGGCTGGTGACGAGGGCCTGGGTGACCGTCTTCTTGGTTTCGGTCGGGACCCATCGGAAGATCTTGCGAAGCATGCAAAGGGTGTGAAAGCATGATGAGGATACGGCGTTGACTTGTCTGGTCATCGAGAGGGAGGAGTCCAGGATGAAGCCCAGGTTGCGTGTGTGGTCTGTTGGCTTGGGGGCAGTGCCCAGGGCTGGGGGCCACCAGGAGTCGTTCCAGGCGGAGGGTGATGGTCCCAGGATGAGGACTTCCGTCTTGTCTGAGTTCAGTTTCAGGCGACTGTTCTTCATCCATTCGGCGACGTCTTTCATCCCTTCGTGTAGGCTGGTTCTGGCGGTGTCGGGGCATCTGGTGAGGGAGAGGATCAGCTGGGTGTCGTCTGCGTAGGAGATAATGTTGAGGTTGTGTTGGCGTGCGATGGCGGCTAGAGGTCTCATGTAGATGTTGAAGAACGTGGGGCTGAGTGATGATCCTTGCGGGACTCCGCAGATGACTTCGGTGGCCTCGGATCGAAATGGGGGAGGCGGACTCTGTGTTCTTCCGGCGAGGAATGAGATGATCCACTTTAGTGCCTTCTCTTGGATGCCGGTGTTGTCGAGGCGTTGGACTAGGGTGCGGTGGCAGACAGTGTCGAATACTGCGGAGAGGTCCAGGAGGATGAGTGCCGCTGTTTCCCCGTTGTCGAGCAGGGCTCGGATGTCGTCGGTGGCTGCGATGAGGGCGGTCTCGGTGCTGTGGTTGGCTCTGAAACTAGACTGCGAGGGGTCGAGGGATCCGTTCGTCTCGAGGAAGGCGGCAAGCTGTTTGTTGACGATCTTCTCGATGACTTTGGCGGGAAAAGGGAGGAGCGAGATGGGTCGGAAGTTTTTGAGGTCGGTTGGGTCCGCTGTTGGTTTCTTCAGGAGGGCGCTGAGCTTGGCATGCTTCCAGCTCTCCGGGAAGGTGGCGGTGTCGAAGGAGGTGTTGATGATGTCCCGGAGTTGGGGTGCGATGGTGGAGTCGGCCTTGTTGAAGACGTGGTGGGGGCAGGGGTTGGTTGGAGAGCCGGAGTGGATGGTGTTCATCGTGCGGGCTGTGTCTTCGGTGGTCACCGTGGTCCAGGTGTGGAGGGTGGCGGTGGGGTTCGTTGGTTCGGTGGTTGGGTGCGTGGAAGGTGCGCCGAAACTGTTGTGGATGTCGGCAATCTTGCGGTGGAATAACGAGGCGAGGGAGTCGCAGAGATCTTGTGAAGGGGTGATGTCGTTGTTGCCGGTGCTGGTGTTGGAGAACTCCTTGACGATGCTGAAGAGCTTCCTCCACATCTGACGGAAACTGGTCCATTGAATTTACCAGGACGTTTCCCAATCTCTCCCCATTCAGATTACCCCAAGATCTAGTTCAGATCTCTTGAATCTGTTTCTGACCTAAAAAATGAGCCAGCCAGCATTTAAGTTCAAACTTGATCGCACAATGATCAGACCACGGGATCGGAAAAACCAAAATCTCATCTAGATCTTTGTTGTTGGTATATATACCGTCTAAGGTATGACCCTTTTCATGTTTCGGCACCCTCACCATTTGTTCCAGGCCACCGGTACCCATAATTTGGTTCAGTATATATGTCTCAGCGTCCTTGGAATTTTCAAGAGAAAAGTTAAAATCCCCCAGCACTGAGAAGGGCTCTAAGCACAGTCCTTCTTCCAATAACGTACCCAGGGACAAAAAAAAACCCACATTTGGGGCCTGGGGATGGTATATGAGCATCCCTTTAAACGGTATGTGGGAATCGGAATAAATGTCAAAAGCTAGAGCCTCACATGCCAAGTTGGATGCTGGTACAAACTTGGGAGAGAGAGATTCGTGATAGATAATGGCAAACCCTCCCCCCTTCTTATTGGACCAATCCAGTGTATGGTAATAAAAACCTGACGGTGTTGCTTTCACCAGATCAGGGCCAGAACTACTGTCAGTCCAGGTCTCAGTGATAAAAGACAAAATAAGAATATCCTAGAGATCCTAAAACCGAAGCACCTTCTGATGAGGTGATGAAAAAGTACAGGCAAGTAATTACTTTCTTGAAAATAAAATTTCCCAAAAAGAAATTGATTTAGTAAAAATAGATAGAACCGCTCAGGAGCCAAACAAATCTGCTCATGCGTATTATGAAAGGTTGTTACAGGATTTCAAGCAGTACAGTGGTTTTGAGAACATAGGTGACAAAGATATGGGTTATTTTGTGTATAGATTTATGTATGGATTGAGACCTGAGATTAGTCATATGATTCAACAGCATATGCTGTGTTGGCAGGCTAAAACAATTAATGAGATCTTAAGATATGCAAAATATTGTAGCGATGATATTGAGCTGCGACATCGCAAATTAAAAGAAAAAACGATGTGGGCACAAGTAAAGGTAGAAGAACAGCAGGAAGCCCAGTTGAATTTTCAGTCTATGAATCAGATGGCAGGAGTTAGTCAGAATGCTCAAAAACCTAGTGGAGGTAGAGGACAAATGAGTAGAGAAGAAGAGAAAAAGAAATGTCCTTGCCATGCGTGCGGAAAGTATGGACACTGGACGCATGAGTGTAGATCAGTGCAGAGAACTAATGGAGGAAATAAATTTTAACTCCACAGGTGCAGAGTGAGGTAGGTGTGTAACAGCCACCGCAGCAGCAGGTAGTCCCTACCCACTATCAGGACCCGCAAGCACCTTTGCCACATAATGTAAATGCTCAAAGATACAGTGCGGTGACAGGTTTCCACAGAAGAGATCAGGTTGGTAAAAATACTAACACAATCATGATACCTCAATTTTGGATGCAATGTGCAGGAATTGACGATGAGTTGAATCAATGAAGGTGCCTGAGGGGGGAGGAAGAGTGCATGATTGGCGCTACTCTAGAGGTAGATCAGACAGGTCCATTTATTCACAGAAAAGTGGAAGGTAATAATATCACTTTTCTTGTGGACACTGGGGCCCCCTGTTCTACTGTGAGAACAGCAGAAACTCCAAACCTACCCCTCTAGGGAGAAACTATCCAAGTAGTAGGAGTTTCAAATAAACAGATTAGTACTCCAGTTACTAAACCAATCGAAGTACATATTGGTCCATTTAAAGAAATGCATCGGTTTGTAGTGTGTGACTCGAGTCTGGTAAATTTGTTAGGCAGAAACATATTGTGCAAATTGAATTCCAATATTTACTGCACACCGGATGGTATTGCATTTCAGACACCTGATGAGGATGTCACTTTTAAGATGGTGCTAGCAAAGCAAGGAACAGAAGAGGATTTTATTTTCACTTCTTACAGATAAAAGTGTGCCTGTAGAATTGATGAAATTCAGATGTGTGGGATTTCACAGGACAAGAAATTGGGTTAATGAGACAAATACAGTGAAATATGGTGCTAAATATCCCAATACACCACAGTATAAAATGAAGCCAGAGGTAATAGCAGAAATAGCTCCTGTAATTGATCAAATGATTGAGCAAGTAATTTTAAAAGAAATAATGAACAGTCCTTGTAATTCAGCTATTATGGGACTGAAAAAGCCAAACTGATCTCATAGATTAGTACAAGATTTAAGAAAGGTGAACAAAATTAAGTATGGGCGCAAAATCCGTTCCGCTCGCGGATTTTGCGGATTTTTGGCAAATTCACAATCCGCGAATTCCCGCGAATTTGTCGAAAATTCACGAATCCGCTGCCGGCAAGCTGGCAGCGCCATTCTAAAATAGTTACTAAGTTAGCTTCAACAGGAAGCACTAATAGAAGCAGGTGCTCGAGTTTAACTGAATTCGAGCACCTGCTTTATTTTATCTATTAGTGCTTCCTGATGAAGCTAACTTAGTAACTATTTTAGAATGGCGCTGGCAGCTTGCTGGCGCCATTCTAAAATAAATCAGGAGAGGGCCAGAGGGCAGAAGGGCACAACAACGAGTGGGGCAGAGGGCAGAAGGGCACAACAACAAGTGGGGCAGAGGGCAGTAGGGCACAACAACGAGTGGGGCAGAGGGCAGAATGGCACAACAACGAGTGGGGCAGAGGGCTGAATGGCACAAAAAGGAGTGGGGCAGAGGGCAGAAGGGCACAAAAACGAGTGGGGCAGAGGGCAGAATGGCACAAAAACGAGTGGGGCAGATGGCAGAATGGCACAAAAACAAGTGGGGCAGAGGGCAGAAGGGGACAACAACGAGCGGTCTCGCACAAAAAAAACCACAAACACGCAAATCGCCCAGCGAACACGCAAAAAAAATCCGCAAATTTGCGAATTTTGCGGATCGTGAATTCGCAAATCCGCAAATTCGCAAATCGCAAATTCGCAAAATTTGCCCATGCTTAAACAAAATTGTTGCGCCTTGTTGCCCAGTTGTGCCAAATCCAGCAGTGATTCTCTATCAAATACCACATGATGCGTAATCATATTCAGTGATTGATATGTGTAATGCATTCTTTTCGATCCCCTTGCATCCGGATAGCCAGTATTTATTTGCTTTCCGGTTTGGAGACCGTGTCTTGGCATGGTGCCGAGTTCCTCAAGGGTACACTGAGAGTCCCTCAATCTTTAACCAGATCTTGAAAATGTGTCTAGAAGATTTAAGAATGTCTGAAGAGTCAGTTCTGGTTCAGTATATTGATGACCTACTGGCGGTGTCCAAAACTCGAGAGGCCTGTATTACAGGTACTGTTGCCTTACTGAACCATTTGGCAGAAGGTAGACATAAGGTCTCCCCTGCAAAACTACAATTCTGTCAGCAAGAAGTTAAATATTTAGGTCATAAGATTGAAAAAGGAGTCAGAAAAGTAACATCAGAACAAATCTGTGCGATCAAAGATATGAAAACCCCCTACCACACAGAGAGGAGTGCGAATGTTCTTGGGAGTGGTTGGCTATTGTCGACAGTGGATTAGTGACTTTTCACTAATTGTAAAACCTTTACAGAGGCTGACCAGAAATGATGTGAAAGACCCATTTGATTTGAATAAGGAGAGCATGGAAGCTTTCATTAAAAGACAGTCTGTGTCAGGCGCCTGCTCTGGGAATGCCTGATTATTCGAAAGATTTTGCATTATATTGCAGTGAAAGAGATGGATGTGCGCTTGCGATTTCAAAATAAAAGCATAGAGTGGCGAGATGTCCTGTGGCTTATTTTTTTGCTACATTTGACTCAGTAGCTGCCACATTATCTGGATGTTTGAGAGCAGTAGCTGCTAGACGTGTGAGTCTGGAACACAGTGAACGAATAATAATGGGTTATCCAGTGAGGGTGTATGTGCCACATTCAGTTGAGATGCTTTTAACAAGAACACATATTCAACATCTTACCTACAGTCTGCTGACTTGGTGTGAGAGAGTGATTCTGTGAGCAGAAAATGTCACCATAGTGAGATGTACAAATGTGAATCCTTCCACATTATTGCCAGATGCTTTGAATGAAGAAGTGAGAGATAAAGGAGAACATGATTGTTTGGATGTGACTGAATTTTGCACTAAGCCGCGTCCTGATATTAAGGATGTTCCACTTAAAGAACTGATAGTGTAATGTTTGTTGATGGTTCATGTTTGCGAACTGAAAAAGGTGTGCTAAGTGCTGCCTATGCCGTCTGTACTGTAGCGAAAAACATGGAAGCATCCTGTCTACAAGGGGTCAAATCTGCACAAGTTGCCAAATTAGTGGCTTTAATTCAAGACTGCAAATTGGGAAAAAAATAGAAGGTGACTATAATTACAGGTAGTCAATATGGCCTTGGCATTGTGTATGACTTTGGAGAACTATGGATGCAGAGGGGATTCCTGACCTCTTCGGGGTCCCCCATCAGGAATAGTCAAGTTGTAAAAGAGTTATTTGAAGCAATACAATTGTCAAAACGAATTGCAGTGGTCAAATGTGCCGCACATAAGTCAGGAGATGATTATGTGATTAAAGGCAACAGATTTGCTGACCAAGTAGCATAATATTGTGCAAAGAACAAGACTGCCATAAATCGGAAAAAAGGAAAAGAAAATACAGGGGCATATTATCAAGGGGGCTTATCTCCGCTTTTTTGGCTTTAAAAGCCAAGAAAGCGGAGATAAAATTATCTCCCTATTACCTAGCTGTCGCTAACACCAGTTAGCGACAGCTAGTAGGAGATAGCGACCATCTTAGGCCTCACTTTGCATGTCAGTGATATTTATCACTAATGACATGCAAAGTGGGCGTGCCAAGATGTTAGCGACTGTAAACAGTCGCTAGCATCACTATCTCCCATTACCAACTTTTGGAGCTATTCGCGCTAAGCGCGAATATCTCCAAATGCTAACACCTGCCCTGAGCAGTTCTTAGCCATGTTATCCAATGGGAGGTGGATAACATGGCTAAGAGCATTAGCTCAGTAATGCATGAATATCGCTGACTTTTCAGCGATATTCATGCATTGCGGCCGATTTTTATCGCATTTGCGATAAACCTTGGTAATACCAAGGTTTATCTGCGATAAAAATCGCCGAAGCTCAGCTGTAAATTTTTGTCTCTAACTAAGCAATAGCGATAATTATCGCTATTGCTTGGTAATATGCCCCACAGTTTGTCAACGTATGCTTACTAACACTATTGAAACATGGGATGAAGTGAGACAATTGCAGGAAGAAGCAGGTGACGAAGAGAAACAGGAATGTGAAAAGGCAGGATGTAGGAAACGAGCAGATGATAATGTATGGGTGTACATTGATGGGAGACCAGTCATGCCAGACAGTTTACTTTCACACATGGCAAGAATGTATCATGGAATGACACATCGGCCGAAACGCCATAGTCAGATCATTCAAACAAACATGGTTTAATACCAGGTTTAGGACCATTGAAGAGAGCCTTTACTAGAGATGTCTGACGTGTCAACAGCAAAACCCAGGAAGAAAAACTGTAGTTAGTCTGGGAATAACAGGGAGAGAAGGAGTTCCTTTCACCACACTACAACTTGATTTTATTGAGATGCCCCGTGTAACAAGCTTAAGTATGTGTTAGTAATTGTGTGTTTGTTTTCCCGTTGGGTAGAAGCATATCCCACAAGGAGGAAAAACAGCTTGACAGTGGCAAAACTTCTGTTGAGGGAATACATTCCTAGATATGGTTTTCCAGTCACTATGGATATAGATAGAGGTACACATCTTGCTAGTGAAACAATCAAACTGATTTGTGAGGCATTGAGCATCCAACCAAAACTTCACTGTGCCTATTGTCCAGAGGCTTCTGAAATAGTGGAGAAGATAAATGGCACAATCAATAGCAGATTGGGAAAGTGTGTAAATCCACAGCACTGACTTGGCCTGATGCTTTACCCCTAGTTTTGAGGAGTCTCAGAAGCATTGCTGACAAAAAGACAGGATTGAGTCCCCATGAGATCTTGATGGGAATGAGACAAGGATTTATACATTCAAACAAATTGATAAATATAACTGATGATCTCATCCTTGACTATTGCAAAGCATTAACTGATGTGGTACGTTTGTGGTACGTTTCATCAGGTTGGGGCAGACGGGACCACAACCCAGCAGACTCAATTGCATGACCTAAGCCCTGGTGAGTGGGTTCACGTGAAAAAGCATATAAGAAAAACTTGACTAGAGCCCCGCTAGGACGGACCACACCAGGTCAAATTGGTGACAAGTACAGCAGTAAAGTGTGCTGGCTTACCAAAGTGGAACCACTCCAGTCATACTCAGCGAGTCCCAAGTCTACTTGAAAGACCAGTAGAGCAGCATCTGGAGATCTCAGATACGAGTTCAGAATCAGAAGCTGAAGTACCGGAGGTTTGTGAGGCTAGAGCAATAGACTGCGAAGTTGGGGAGTTAAACCAAAAGGACTCTGAAGAACAGTTTGACGGTGAATGGCTGAGCACAAGTCAAGTAAAGTGGGCACCAGTTACTGGGACTAAGGAAACTGCTGTTGAAAAAGAAGAAAGAGAAATTTTAGACGAAGAGAGAAAGTCTATAATAGAGACAGGTGAAAGAAATACAGAAGAAGAAAAAGCGAGTGAAGAAGAAATCAAACTTAGAGTAGGTGCAAAGAAACTAACATACAAATCGAACAAAGAAGAAGAAGAAGTTGTTCAACCAAAAAGGGCAAGGAAATAAGACCATTGGCCAAGTGGAGTTAAAAGACTGAAATACAGGGTAGTGAAAGGAAGACCTGAAGATAGGCCAGAACAGATAAATGAAGTTTCAAGTCAGATAGAGCAGGGAGAGTCAGATGATGAATCAGTGCTTTGACAAAAGAGAGTGAGAAAACTAAACAAAAATATCAAGTCACCTGACTGGACCTACATAGTAGTTGAACAGATTGAAGAAGAAGATCTAAGCAAAGAAGAAAACACAACGAGCAGGTTGAAAAGAGTGATTTAAATCCACCTTAAGAGACTGTAAACAAAATAAGGTGCAACACTGTCAATCGAAGAAAATTTCTGAAGATACAGAAGACGTCTAAGAAAAATTGGATTTGTTAAAATAAAAGAAGGGGTAAAGAAGAAAGCCTTTGAAGTGTGGGATCACACTACATTAAAACTTCACATAGATTTATTTGATATGGCCGATACTCAAGTAACCAGACCTAGATGTATTTTTAGGCATAGATGTTATAAAACTTGTTTGTGTTTTATCTGTATACTAATAGTGTTTTGGGTGGTATTAACAACTGCCATACCTTTACATATGATAAAAGAAGATACACTTTGTCCTAACAATCTGACAAGTCCAAGAACAGATACTGACATTAAGCAAACTACTATTACTCACTTAGATCGTATAGATGCTAGTAGTTTTTACCATGATAGATCGGTTAATAATTTTTCTCTGAACGTTTTCACCAAATTACTCCATGAGTATGTGGAAACTATGGATATGAGTGACTATTATGTGTGTATGCAGTTACCATCGTCTGTCACAGAAGGTGTAACTTACTATCACCTTCCCTTGACATATGGAGTAACCTGTAGTGTCTTGTCGAGTGTGTTGTATAAAACAGGAAAATTGGATTACTATTATTCCAATGTAGATACAATCTTTTCTAAAGTCCCTGTTGTGCCTGAATTAAATAAGAGCACCTGCACATGTCATTGGATATTTTCCCCTGACAATCAAGCCTTTAGATATAGAATATCCTTTTAAGAAGAATTTGACCTGTGAATTAGAAAAGGAGGAGAAGATCTTTTTAGAGATGGTGGAAGAGAGAGGGTTAAGTTTCAGAAGAAAGCGGTTGAAGAAAAATTAGTCACCACCTTGGGTTTTTTGAGAAGACGATTAAGATAAAGGCGAGACTTATGCCGCAATGACCTTAGACTGGCCTCAGAAAGGAAAATTATGCTTACGTAGGGAAAAGGCTAACTACAACTGCGTGCGAATTTGAAAGCTGCTCTCTTACGCTTGCTGGGACTGAGACAGAGGTCGGTGTGGAGTTGCTGGATTCGTGCTACGTGGGACATGAGAGAGATGTCTTTGTGAGTTTGTGCGGCGGAGCCAGAAGCATCCTCCGATAAGTTGCTAGCAGGGGAAGCAGCTTTCTGTCACGCTCCGGACAGCATGGGGGCTCTCCATGTACAGACTTCTAAGTAAAGAGCTGTCCATCTAACTGAGCCCTCCAAGCGGGAGCAGTGGGCAGCCCCTCTAGTGGAACGTAGACGAAACTGCACTTACCTGCCAGACGCTGCCACCGCCAGGAGTCATTTCCAGGCAGCCAGGTACCTAGAAGCACGCCGCCACCGCCAAGAGTGATTTTACAGCTGACTACACGCGCCGCCACTCCGGGACTACAATTCCCAGCAGCCTACGCGGCGGCGCGCTTTCTGACAACGCGAGGGCGCCAGGAGGCGCACATAAGCGTCACAGAAACCCGCTTCGCGGGACGCATGGAGCGAAGCCCGGGCAAAGGGCGGGCCCTCTACGGCCCTCATCGGCAGGAAGAAGCAGGAGCAGGCCCAAGAACGCTGCCCAAAAACACTCAACTAAGTTATATACTCCCTCAAACCCCTGTAAGTGCCTGGGATCCCGCATTGACTTAAAACCCCACGGACCTGCATTGTTGTAACCTTGTATAATTACACGGAAAATGTCTAAAGCGAAAACATCTTCAGCTCCCCTTAATACAATAGACAATTACATGGTTCAGAAAGTTGCCAAAATTAATCATGACAGGAGATCATCCCTGGGACTGAGTTATTCGCCAGACTTGCTTATTGACAACACGCCTCTACCTACCCCAGCTCTTGATATTAGCAATGAGGTGTTTCAGACCCCAGATAACAACCCTTTGACCCAGCTACTAGTAGCCATCACTGAACCAGCCCCCAAAAGCACACCTGACATTGACATTATTACTCTAGAAGAGGAAACCCCCACACCGGTCCCAGCTCCTAGAGTAACAAAGGGGGGGGAAAGAATATACCTAAACGGGGTGGTCTTCGATCAAGTAAAAAGCGCCCTGACGTTTCCCCCCAGGGAAATACTGGAGATGATACTAGGAGTAATGTGGGAGGAAAGGCTCATCTGGATGAAGACCAATTTAAGAAGCTGCTGAATGCCATAGATAATAAAATTAAAACTTTTACCAAACCACTCCTAAGCAAAATAGACCAGCTCACAGAAGAGGTTAACAGACTGGGGGTGCTTTTGCAAAAAACATTAGAAGAAAAATCAAATACTGCTTTGTTAAATCCAGCTATAGCTGACCCAAAAACTACTCAAATTGCACCTGGGTCAGATTTTTCTGCAAATACTTCCTGGAACACCATGAGGAGGCCAGCCCAAGGGGAGGAGGGATCGAGAGACCCAGATTCAGTTATTATCGATGAGGATTCTGCAGGGCCTAGCTTTAGAAGCACAAAAGATCTCGACAATATAGAGAAGGGGCCTGTCGAACTAATAGTGGAAGCCTCCCCATTAATATTGGTCCTAGCAAACGTTCCTCAATTAGAACCAGGGCAAGTAGAGAACATCCCTTCTTTGATAAATAAATCACTCCACTGGTTATCAAAGAACATGGCTTTCAAACCAGGAGGCAGGGACCAGCTGGCACAGGAAGTAGTCAAAGCTAGAAGAGTTGAATGGATCGGGGGTGGCACCAAAAAATTCAAGGGGGATTGCGTGGTGCTACATTTCTCAGACCCAGAAGTTTTACCAAACATTCTAGCTAATATATACCCCCCTCAGCGTAGATCCACCGAAATAGTGCCACTAACGTTGGATTTCTTTTATATAAAAAAGGGAAACATTCTAAATCCAACACTGCTGAAAACAAAATGGAACCCTGTAATAAGAAAAGCCAAAATCCCTGAAAATAAAAATAATTGGGGCATCTCAATCGAAAACAGGTTCTCTGCCCTTTCAGGCCTAAGCCAATGTGATTGACTGGAAAAATCGAGGAGTTTAGGGAAAACTAAGGTTGTAGAGGTTAAACATGGAAACAATAGTACTCTTACGATATCAGGAACAGATTGTTGTGAGGGCAAGGTACCTGACCCTAGAGATCACACCTTCAACGCAGTAGTGAATAACTCACCAGTTGTTCATACTAGTATTAATGCTGTAGAAGTTATTTCTCCACCCCGTTTGCTCCCCTTTAACCAGACTATTCCCTTAAATGAGAGGAATATGGAGACGGAAGGTAGCATTAAGTTCATTTCATGGAATATAGCGGTTATCCATCATAAAATAGAGACTCCAGAGTGGTGTGAGTTCATTGACCGTTATGATATCATTTTGCTGCAGGAAACATGGTCAGTGTTACCAGTTTTTCGCCAGGCCTTTCTAAATTTCCACGTACCAGCGAAAAAGAATATCAAGGGACGTCCTTCTGGGGGTCTAGTTATATGGATACGCCAATCTCTGCAATGTACCATCAAGCAGAGCCATATCATTAATAGTGACCTACTTTCTATTGTGCTCACCTGGGTTGACGGTCACAAGCTGGCAATATATAATATCTATGCAAGGGGAACCCAAGGGGGCACATTTTCTGATGTAATAGGTGCTCTAGATAATGACTTAGAGATGCTACCTACGCAGCACACTATCTTGATGGGTGGAGATCTAAACACAACATTTGAACCTTTAGGCTGTGAGGATAACGATCTGACCCAAGAGGAAGATACCAAATGGGGAATTCCCCAACTAGACCTCCCGCTGGTAAAAAAGTGGACAGAAGTAGCAATACAGGTTAAAAGCTTATGCCTATCCAGAGGACTGAGGGCAGCCAATGGCCGCACCCCTTCTGACCTACAGGGTAGGCATACCTTTGATAACCTAAGATCAAGTAGCAGGATAGATTACATTTTTGTAGATGTTAGAGGTTGGTATAAAGTGGTCGATATGCAGGTCATTCCAAGGTTGGAGAGCGATCACAACCCCTTGTCCTTGCTCTTCAACATGGAACAAAGAGTAACTCCAGAAAACCCGGCTAGGGATTTTACGACCCTAGACGTTGTTTCATCTAACAATCTCTGTCACATTAAATGGACAACTTTGGTAGACAACCCAGTGGATAGGCAGGCCCTTGAGGGGTTAGTTATCGATGAAGTAACCAGACTACAGGCTTTTATGAATGATACAAATTTTAAACAGAAGCTATTCTTTAAAAAAACCAAGAAGAGGAAGGGTACTGGACCACCCATAAAGAGGGGATGGTACGACCAATCCTGCAGAATAGCGAGACAAAATCTGAGTACAGCGCTGAGATCTAAAATAGGAGTTTTAAATGCTAGGGACGAATATAGAAAAATACAAATTAAGGTAAAAAAACGGTGGGATGAGAACCTTTGGTTAGACCTGAAGAAAGCATGTGTTGACAAACATCAGAAAGAGTTTTGGGCCATATTAAAGTGGGGCTCAGGGGGAATAGCTGATTGCCCGAAAAATCATGTAGCAAAGGAGGCCTGGGTGGACTTTTTTAAACCCCAATATGCAGACAACTCAGGTTCGCAAATTGTTCCCCCTCCAGCAAGGATATTTTTTACCAACAAACTATTTACACTGAAAGATGTACACGAGGCAATGGATGGAGTGACCAGAGGTAGGGCGCCAGGAATTGATGGAATACTGGCAGATGTGTTTTTATCGGACAGGGACAGCTGGTGTAAATACTTTGTATGGCTTGGTAACGCCATTGCACAAGGGGCAAAGATACCAGCAACATGGAAAGGAGCGGAAATAATACCTGTCTACAAAAAAGGGGATAAGGCTTTACCAAGTAACTACAGGCCCATCAGCCTTATCGATTGTGCCCAAAAACTGATGGGCAGGATGGTACAAAACAAAATACAAGCCTGGATAGTTGATAAGGACATCCTCTCCCCGTACAAAGCTGGTTTCCGCCCTTTAACTAGCTCTGTCGACCAGGTATTCCACTTTTTAACTATATACTGGAAAAACGTAACCCTGCTAAATGGTCCTCTGTTTGCTGTTTTCGTTGACCTGAAGTCAGCCTTTGATCTAGTTCCCCGGCCAAAACTTTGGGTTGTCTTAAGGGATCTCGGAATAAGCCCTGAATTACTAACTCTGCTTGTAAGGATGCATGAGAACAACTATGCCCGGATTAGGTGGGGTGCCCAGGGAGATGTCACGGAATCCTTCCCTGTCGAGAGAGGCGTGAGACAGGGCTGTGTCCTGGCCCCCACCTTATTCTCCCTCTACATCAATGGCATAGTTGACTTTTTGAAGCAATTTCCGACGGATGCTCCACTATTAGATGGGAAGCGAGTTCCAGTACTAATGTTCGCAGATGACACCTTGCTGGTCTCGCGGACCCCCAGCGGTCTACAAAAGACAATAAACGCTTTTGGTGACTTTTGTCGGATTCGGGGCTTGGAAATAAATACATCAAAGACTACATTTATGAATCTGAATCCCGCTAAGAAATTCAAGGGGAAAATGATCTACAACGGGGCTTTCCTGGAGGAAGTGGATGCTTTTACCTACCTAGGCATCTCCCTAAATGCTAATATGAACTGGAGATCCCACATGGATTCTGTAGTGCTAAAATTTAATCAGCTGGCAGGGGCAATAGCCCAAAAGCACAAATCTTCATTCACAAAACCAGTCCAGCCTATAATGGAGATTTACGGTATGAAAGTGCTGGGCGCATGAAGAGGCGTGGCTTGGACACCGATGGCGATGGTCGCCTGAGAGCTCGGCTCCGGGACTGAGCCCGCATTGATCCTGCAGATCGGAGACCGCGGGGCACCCCGATCCCCACAAACCGAAGTTCGGGTCAGAGGGGACCTGCTGGGACGCCCGGTGACACTCGAAAACCGGTTGTTCCGACGAAAAAGCGAAGTTGCGGGGACCGCGGAGCGGGACCCAAGATGGCGCCCGGACCTTCTCGATGGCTTTGCCGAGACCCCAGACCCGTGGAAGCCTAGCAGAGCTCCGCGCATCTTCTCTACATCCTATCTCCCCGAGAAACGTTAGTCTGGTTGATGGTTTGGAAGGATCTGAGCACTGTGGTCATCCCCTGACGGATTATTGGTCGAATTTTCATCGAGAGCAGCTCACGGATGACCGGAGGCCCTGAGTGGAAAGACGATGCCACAAGACACACCCGGCTGCTCCCCACTGAGTGCCTGAACTCGCCGGAGCCTCGTGCACTTCATGGGCAGCACAGCGACCTGGCGCCACAGAGTTTCCGGCAGCACTGGTGATTCTCATTCGAGGTCTTCATCGGCCAGGCGGGCCTACCCGGACTGGCGCCGATCATCCCCGCCTCCCCCTCGTTGGCCTCCGGTGACACGGCGGTGGCACAGCCCGAAGAGTCGGAGGAGTGGTGGGCCCTGGCGACGACGATCGATGGCCCTCTGCACAACGACTGCGTGTCAGGAGTGCCGTAGTCGACGTCCACACTTGGTAGTGCCTCTGACGAACTTTCCTCCACGGGATTCAACCGCCATGGGGAAACCGAGGGGGCCCAAAGGGACCACCCCGGCCGCCTCGGACACGGAGGCGCCGGATAAGGATGAACGAGTTGACCCGGAGAGCTCTGGTGGTCCCCACCTACAACAACAATTTGACCGGGTCCTGGAGGCGATTGCGACCACGCGATCGGCTCTACAGCAAGACATCGCCCAGGTTGCGACGAGCTTGGGCCTCCTCAGGGCAGACCACGGCAAGCTCTCGGATAGAGTTAAGGAGGTAGAGAGCTCAGTGAAGGTTCTGGAGCCAGTGCAGAAGACCCTGGCCGCGACAATGAAGGATGCCCTGTCCCGGATCAAGGCCTTGGAAAAACGGGCGGAGGACGCTGAAGGGCGTAACAGACGGAACAATATTCGGGTGGTGGGCCTACCGGAAAAGATCGAGGATGGCGACATGGTGGCCTACTTGGAAGCTTGGCTCCGGGACACGGTGGCTCCGGAGGGTCTGTCCTCCTTCTACACCCTGGAACGGGCACATAGGGTGCCGACGAGGCTGCCGCAACAGGGCCGCGCCCCGCGTCCGGTGGTGGTGCGTTTATTGCATTTTCGGGACAGAGACCTTATCCTCAATGCCGCCAGGCATAACGGCCCTTATCAGGTGGAGAATAGCAAGGTGAACATTTTCCCGGACTACACGTATGAGACCCAACGTAAACGGACCTCTTTCCTGGCGGTCAAGCGCGAGCTCCGGAGCGAGGGTATCCAGTACTCACTCCTTTTTCCTGCAAGGCTCCGTATTATCATGGATGACAAAACCCAGTTCTTTGATTCTCCGGAGGAAGTCTGTAATTGGCTCGAACTCTATAGGGCCGGCAAAGATGGTTTTGGCTCGTCATCCCAGTTGGCTATGGAACCTGGTCAACAACGTCGTTCCAAAAGACTCCGCAGCCGCCGCGGCAAACCAGGCAAGCCTTCGACTGTGGAGACAATGGCGGAGCGGCGAGGAGTACTGGAGATGGTGTCTAATCTGTCTGGTTCACAAAGCGGCCCCATTGTCGAAGAATCGGAACCCGGTGGCGAGGGGGCGCAAACGGACACGGAGGAATCAGAGACCGATAGTGTTCACTTGCCAGTGGTTACTCCAGACTCGGCTGAGGGCATGCTGGATGGGCAGGGATGACTGGGTGAGCTACTTCCATTTGGGTGGGGGTTTGCAGCGGGGGTGGTAGGGGAGGCGATTGGTGCCATGATCCGATGGGGGGGTGGGGGGGCCCCGATCGAGCTGTCGCTTTTTTGACTTGGGCTCAAATTAGTCTCGGTAGTCCGAGACTCGAAGGCCCATTACTGGTGCCCAGCCCGCACCTAGCCCTTAAGGCTTCCCTGCGGTGGCGACCGCAGGATTAGTCGGGGATTGGGGGGTTGTTGGAGACACGGTTTGGATGGGAACTAGATGGAGCTATTTGGGTCCTGTTCTGGGGTGGGTGGGAGGGGGTTTGTTTCAGACGGGTGTTGGGTCTTTGTTGGGGAAGATGGCCGCCATCAGTGTTGACTTGACTGTCGCTTGTTCTTTATTTGAGCCTTGGTGGGAAAGCCCGGGACAGACAGTATGGGATAATGGCTGAAATCGCTAATGTGAAATGCATCACTTGGAATTTACGAGGGCTTCACACAATGTCTAGACGTCACAAGGTTCACGCTTATCTAGTGCGTAGAGGGGTGCAGATAGCGCTGCTGCAGGAGACTCATCTCACCAAGGCGGAAGGGGCGGCGCTACAGCGTAGATGGAGAGGGCAGGTCTTCTACACCTCATACTCAGCTTACGCAAGGGGGGCGCTAATATGGATCAGGGCTGGGGTTCCCTTTCAGGTTGCGAAATCGGTGGTGGATCCGGAGGGTCGCTTTGTGGCTATCTCAGGCACACTGGGGGGTAGGGACTTGAATATTTGCTGTATTTATGCACCTATTGTGGACCAGCTTGCCTTCCTCTCCGGGTTATCGGGTTCATTGGCCCACTTTCTCTCGGGAACCCTCTTGCTGGGTGGTGATTTTAATTCAGTAGAAGACGTAGAGGCCGACCGCTCGCACCCCCCCCTCCCGGACTCTCCAGTCCGCCGAGTGGCTAAAGGGAGGAAGGACTGGCAGACGCACTGGGGGCTCACGGATATCTGGAGGGCGCAACACCCCGACTCTAGAGACTACTCCTATTTTTCTGGCCTGCATGAATTGCACGTGCGACTGGATGGGTTTCTGGGATCAGCAGAGTTGGTGTCCGCAGCGGTCCGCTCTGAATATTTGACCAGGACCATCTCGGACCACAACCCCCTCCTAGTGGACTTCCGTTGGTTTCCCGGGGTCCCTAGTGTGCCCACCTGGAAATTGCGCCCGGAGATCTTGGAGGACATAGTCTTTAAGGCGGACCTGGAGGACAAAATCTCGGATTATTTTGCGTCCAATGGGGGCACCGCTGGATCGAGAGCGTCAGAGTGGGACGCCTTTAAGGTAGTGGTCAGGGGCTACTGTATTTCTAAAAAAGTAGGCATGCGACGAGTCATCCTTGATGACTTGGCCACGGCTGATCGGAAGCTCCGTGAGATGGAACTTCGCCGCCCCGGTCATCCTGAACTCCAGGAGCGTACGGCGGCGGCGAGAGAGGCGGTGGCGGCGGAAGTCGAAAGACTGCGCTGCTTCGATTATAAGGCCTACACCACTAGGTCGCTCACGGAGGGGGATAGGTCGGGCGCGCTGTTAGCGTGGCTGGCCAATCCCACACGCTGGACCTCTCTAACGACGTCCATGCGCACGGCGGAGGGGTCTGAGGTGCACACCCAGCCGGAGATTTTAGGCTGCTACCAGCACTACTATGAACAGCTATACCGCAGTAACCCGGCCAGAGACCCCGCCCTGATTGATGAGTATTTGCAACCCTTAGAGATGTTAGCGCTGAACCCGGCTCTGGGCTCCGACATCGAACTAGGAGAAATCCGTAGTGCCATTAAAGGGATGGCGAGGAATAAGACCCCGGGCCTGGATGGCCTTCCGGTTGAATTCTACTCCACCTACGTTGACCTCTTGGCGCCCCGACTGTTGATAGTCTACAGAGAGGCGAAGCGCTTGGGTCGCCTCCCCGGCTCGATGTGTGAGGCCTTAGTAGTTCCCCTCCTCAAACCTGGTGGAGAGTCGACTGACCCGGCGTCCTACCGACCATTATCAATGCTGACGGTCGATTATAAGATCCTAAGCAGCATATTGGCATCGAGGCTGCTAGGGCACATGCGCTCTTTAGTGCACGAGGACCAGGCGGGATTCATTCCCAAGCGAAACACGACCATGAATATTCGCAGGCTGTTTCGCTTACTGGGGGAACCGCACATAGAGGCCCCGTGCCCGGTGGTTCTTTCGGTTGATCTGGAAAAGGCCTTCGATAGTTTGGAATGGGACTACCTGCGCAGAGTGCTGCTGCATTTTGGTCTAGGAGAGGGCTTTGTCAAGTGGACCGCGGTGCTATATGCCTCGGCGTCGGCCAGGGTGAGGGCAGGCCCGCTGATTTCCCAACAATATCCGGTAGAGCGAGGCACGAGACAGGGCTGTTCACTGTCCCCACTACTCTTCGCGCTAGCGGTGGAGCCACTGGCGCTGTTGATCCGGTCCGGGGTCTCTTTCAGCGGTTTGCAGACACCATCCGGCCCGCATTATATCTCGCTGTATGCTGATGACCTGCTGCTCTTCCTTGAGGACCCGAATGCCGCTTGGAATGGGGCTGCGACGGCACTAACGTCTTTCGGGGAGGTCTCGGGCCTTCGGGTGAATTGGGCCAAGACTTGTCTGTTCCCGGTTCGCAGGGGAACGCCCAGACCTGACATCAGTGGGGAAATTAGGTGGGAACCCAGCTGCTTCAAGTACCTGGGGGTATACATATACCACCACCCCACCGACCTCCTGGATGGGAACATAGCCCGCTGTACTCGCGCGTTGCGTGATAGTATGGACTTTTGGGCTACCCTGCCGCTTTCGGTGGCAGGGCGGATTGCTCTATTGAAAATGGTGGCACTCCCCCGGTTGCTCTACTACTTTCGAGCGCTTCCGATTTGGATCCCTCCGGCCACCTTTCGGCTATTGCGATCCATGGTGGTGGGATTCCTCTGGGGTTCGGGCCGCCGGAGAGTGGCTCTCAAGACCCTGATGAGGCCAACGTCTGAGGGAGGCCTTGCGGTGCCGGATTTTGAGAAATATTACCTGGCGGCGCAATTGCAGACCTTCACCCAGGAGGTCGCGAGGGAGTTTCGTGGCCCGGAGATTGGGAGGGGCACGGGGATGCCCAGGCATGTTATCTCCTTCATCCCACTGCGGCAACGTTTGGCCCTGCAGGACCTGATGCTCAAAGAAAAGACCATTCGATTATGCTGGAATCGAGCCCACGCCCGGGGACAGTTAAGGCTTCCGTATGCACCAGAAATACCGCTGGGGATGCTGACGGCCCTGCCTCACGGGGGAGACTGGTCACGCCTAGGGCAGTGGGAGGACGCGGGATTGCAATTGGTGGGGGACCACTATGAGGACGGTGTGTTACTGCCCTTCCAAGAGATCCTAGACCGTTTCGATGTTCCCCGAGGCGACTTCCTCTTGCACACGGCTCTGGTCCGAGCGATTCAGGCGCACTGGAAAAGTGGGTTAGAGGAACCGCCTACGTCTCCGGTGTGCCAGTATGTTATGATGTCAGCGGGGACGATCAAGACAGTCACGTGCCTGTATAACAGACTGGTTAATGAGGGCTTACCCCCCCTCGCCACTCTGCGGACTCGTTGGGAGGCCGACATAGGGAAAGAGATCCCGAAGACGACCTGGTCACAACTCATGCGCCGAGCCTGGAAGGGCGTACGTCATGCCCGATTCCAACTAGTTCATTTTTACATACTCCACAGAGCCTATTTGACCCCGGCGAAGATTCAGCAGTACTTCGCCACGGATTCAGCAGAGTGCCCCAGATGCCGAGCGCCTGAGGCGGACCTCCTTCATATGTTGTGGTCCTGCCCGGCGCTGTCCTCATATTGGCTTGTGATAGAGGATACTCTGAATAGGGTAACGGGGAGATCTTTATCGGTCGACGCGGCGGTGGGGCTCTTACACTGGTTCCCGCATACACCTAAAAATAAAATTTCGAGTAAATTTATTGATTTGGGGCTTGTCCTCGCTAAACGGGAGATGACCAGGAATTGGAAGGCAAGAGTTGGTCCGACGGGAGTTAGGTGGCACAGCGAACTTCTGAAATGGGATGCGGGGGAGAGCACTCTGCGATACCAATTGGCTCGGCGGCAGCACAACGAGAGAGCGCTAGAATCAGCACTGGAATGTGAGACGTTAGTGCAGGCCCTTAGAGATTATTGCGCTTCCAGCGATTCCGAGGGTGAAGATGCAGCACAATCTGAGTCCCGATAAACGTTCACGATACGGATATGAATATAGTCATCTGGGGTTTTTCCCATAGGCTCTTCCTACACACACTACTACACACTGATGGCGGGGTTGGGGGGGGGAATAAGTTGAATCATTGGGCTGTTGGGGGGAAGTTTCTTTTGCCTTTTTGTTAGGTTGATCTAGAAAAGCAGATGAAGCCCGTGGGATTATCCGGACCAGCTTCGACCTTCTATCAGATCCCCACCTGTGTTCGCCGCCCGACCCTTGGGTTGTGGGCTGAATGGCTGTGTACCCATGACGTTTTCTCACGGGGGATCGGATGTATCTACTATTTTATTCCTGTAACTGTATTGCTGGTCCGACATGTAATTTTGGCTAATTCCTGCAATAAAAATATATTTTAAAAAAAAAAAAAATGAAAGTGCTGGGCGCATGTCTTTATGGATCAGAATTATGGGGTTTCACCAATTTGAACACACTAGTAGTTGCAGAAAATAAATTTCTTCGGCGCACAATTGGTGTCCCGCAGAGTACCCCCTCGACCCCACTTCATTATGATCTTGGGAGGAAAAAGATCGAGGATATGGTCAGACTGCGTCCCCTCCTATATTGGAGGCGTATAAAAACTACTCCTGAGTTGAGTCATTACGCAGCTGCCCTTTTGGATGTTGATAATTCTGACACTTTCCATAAAGTACTTTGGCTCAAATAAGTGAGGAAATTACTCCAAAAACTGCACCTTGAACACTTGTGGTCTGCAGTAGACCCAGATGATTTACCATCAAAGACTACATTGAAAGAATTGTACTGGGACATGATAAATAACGCTGCATTGATTTCCAATCAACTATCTGTGCTGACATCCCAGTTTCTGGAAGTTAAAACTACTCCAAAACTTGAACAGTACTGGGACTTGATCTCTAAGCCTCTAGATAGGAAATTGTATTTTCAGCTTAGAATTGGCTCTTTACCCCTAAATGCTTTCACGGTCAAATGGTCTCCTGATAATGTAAACACTTGTTTTTACTGTAAAACACATGTAGAGGATATCCCACATTTTCTATTTGTATGCCCTTTATATGTTGCCCCAAGAAACAGATGGTTGAAGCCAGCATGTAGAAATTTGGGTACAAGGAAATATTTAGAGGCTTTAAGGATTTTAAAATCAAATTGTGCCCCTAACCTTGCAATTGCTGTAGCTAAATACATGGGGTGGGCATGGATAATACGCACGCGCACTTTAAAACTCTAATGAATTTTGACTACCAAACCTTACACTTTTTAAACTTTGTGCTGTGACCCTATTTTACAAATGTACATTTTTATTGAGTTATTCGTCAACAAAGTATAAATTGTATGGAATTTAATATGTTTTTTAAACATTCTAGATTAGTATTTATTCTGTTTAGCTAAGGGATACATGCTTTTATGACAATGTTGTCGAATAAAGTATTTAAACTTGAAACTTGATCATTTTTCTCTGAACGTTTTCACCAAATTACTCCATGAGTATGTGGAAACTATGGATATGAGTGACTATTATGTGTGTATGCAGTTACCATCGTCTGTCACAGAAGGTGTAACTTACTATCACCTTCCCTTGACATATGGAGTAACCTGTAGTGTCTTGTCGAGTGTGTTGTATAAAACAGGAAAATTGGATTACTATTATTCCAATGTAGATACAATCTTTTCTAAAGTCCCTGTTGTGCCTGAATTAAATAAGAGCACCTGCACATGTCATTGGATATTTTCCCCTGACAATCAAGCCTTTAGATATAGAATATCCTTTTAAGAAGAATTTGACCTGTGAATTAGAAAAGGAGGAGAAGATCTTTTTAGAGATGGTGGAAGAGAGAGGGTTAAGTTTCAGAAGAAAGCGGTTGAAGAAAAATTAGTCACCACCTTGGGTTTTTAGAGAAGACAATTAAGATAAAGGCGAGACTTATGCCGCAATGACCTTAGACTGGCCTCAGAAAGGAAAATTATGCTTACGTAGGGAAAAGGCTAACTACAACAATTACTTCATTGGTTCCAGTGAATGTGAAGATACCTACAACATTATTGATGGTTGGGAATTACTTTTTTATTTTTTATTAGACTTTTATCTTTTTAAGCACAGCAGCATAACAAAATAAATGTACAAAAATCATCTGAGATAGATACATGATAAAAGGAGGAAGCACAAAAATTAAACAAAAAACCACCTATAAAGCTAGCATCCATATTAACATTACAGGTGTGGTGATAATGCCCCAGTATGAGCGGACTGAAAACTACTAGTCTTTACTGCTTTTCCTTTAAACTGTGAATGGGTCCCCATATACGTTTCCCAAGCACTCTCCCCCTTCTACCCTTCCTCGCATAGATCCCCCTCTCAGGGTTATCTGCGGACAGCAACCTAGCGAGCCATTGATGGAAGGTTGGAGGTGCTTTGTACAACCACGCCAAGGCAATACAAATACGCAATAACGCCATGGCCATAAAAAGAAAGTATTGAGACGCACATTGCTTATCTTCACTATTTATCCCCAATATTATTATAGACGGCGTGAGGGATATCTTAATTTCCAGAGTTCCATAAAAAAAATGATTCTATCCCGCTCCGCAAGGCCTGTAGCTGAGGGCAGGATGCAAAGATGTGTGCTATTTCAGCATCCGTACAATCACAGCATGGGCATCTAGTACCGGTTCCACCCCCCCATTGTGCTATCCTTGCAGGCGTGTAATACAAGGAGTAGATCGCTTTGTGCTGCTGAGATTGGACTCCTGCAGAGCATAAAATGCCCGTTTGTTTCCATACTTTTCAAGATCATAATTTATCAACGCAGATAGCTCAGCATAGAACATTTGTATAGTACAGTCTTCACCACCCATAATATCATCTATTATTCCGTTTTTCTCAAAACCTGGAGGGCCTCCCCTTTTTCTGTCCTAGGAAACTCCGGATTTGGAGATATTTAAAGAAATTCCTTTTGCCAATGCCATACTAATCTGTATATCTGAAAACTGGCGAATTCCGTTCAGCCCCAATAGATCGCCCAGTTTCCGGATTCCACACATTCCCCATTCTGCCATTACTGTTTCTGCTAAGATTTCCCCTGGAAGGGTTGGATTCCTACATAAATGAGTATAAGCATTTAGCCTCCCAAGTCCACTTTTTTTCTGGAATGCTGCCCACACCTTATATTTAACCAACAAAATAGAGGTGCCAGTACTGATATACATAATTACAAAAAAACAATAACCACCAGAGACCTGAGCAAAAGATCAGAAATGGGGATTACTATTTAATAGTATTTTATTCAAAGTATTTACAACATATATCTCAACTTTTGATTCTTGATACACAAATTTTTTTTTACAAAAAACACATGGGACACAAGGATGTTAGCCAAACATTCAACCATTCATTCTAAATTCAGGCATGTCACAAGCAATCAACATGTATAAATACTTGGGGAGAAAAAAGGTTTGAAGGAAAACAGTGAGAACAAATACCAAAGTCTACAAATATTTTCAAAACCCTTTAGGTTAGCTGTTTTGTGAGTACATTTTTATATTTCTACAAGCTCGTTTCGAACTTAAGGTTAATGTTATATAGTAATGTACAACAGTATGCTCGGGGTTGAAGAAATTGGTGCCCAAGAGCTTTTGTAGACTGGTAAGGTGGGGCCTACGCGTTTCGAATCAAACTGGAATCGTAGGGGATTCTCTTCAGGGCCTTGAGAATTCCTTTACTTGATAAAAGGACAATTGTCCTTATGGTAATTGTCCACGTGTTGTGCCAATACGCTAGAGCATACAGAAACTACCCCTAAATTCTCTTTCTTTTGCTTAGAGGCTTCTATGTGAACTGATTGTAAGTAGGAGGGGGATTAAACGACGAAGAAAGGAACTCATTTCAAAATCAAGGGGTACCGTCGAGCGTGGTGCCTTATTCCTGTAAATGTGTAGGACCGCAGCGCATAATACTTGGCGGCCGTAGTCTAATCCCAATCTCTGCAATTGTCTGGGGAATACAGCGAGCTATGCGACGCCCGTTTTTAATGATTTGAGAGTCGGTGTCATAAGGACTCCTGGTAGATGATTCGCTCTGATGGTAGATGGTAGCACTAATTGCTCACCCTATTTGGGGCATTGAGAAGACAGACATTAAATCGTTCGAATTCAACGGAGCTGGAGAAGCTGTGCGAAAGAGGTTAAGATAGTAGTGTTAACTGGCTGTCAAGCTTCTTCATAAGACATTGCTCATAGTGCTTGAAACATGGATCCTCACAAAGTATATCACCATGCCCAAGCCATTAAGAAGAAGAAGAAGAAGAAGAAGAAGAAACGAAGCTTATAAAGCACCTGGTTACACTAGCCAGTGTGTCCCCGCGCTGTACCGCTGTGGAACCCATCCTGGCCTGTTCCTGTGAGATGCCCACTCCTGGGCACCCCAAGGTGAAGCCAGGCATCCTTAGCGATTAGGGCCGGTGTGGAGATTAAGCAAGCTATTGACCAGAGTTGCAGAGTGGGACCCATGATTAGAGTAGGTACTGTGGTGAGAATTATCGGGTCTGCGGACATTGAGCCCAAGACCTTGCCGCGACAGGAATTGAACCCTGGTCCCGGGTCAGATCTCTGCATCAGGGTCTGCCGCTCTAACCAGTGAGCCACACTTCTCCACTTAACAACACATCAAAGACAGAAGTGCTTAAAATGAGCACTTCATCCTGTACCTGGGTGGCAGATACCAACACTGTGCACGTGCAGGGGTAGATTTCTCATGGAAGTAGAAGCTAGTGCACTCAATGAAACGGTGCATCCAGGCTGCACATCAGCCCCTACCGCTGCTCAGCACTGACCAGGGGTACAGCTAACCCAGGCCCTGGTCTAGGCACGCCTTGACCCTAGCTACTGTGCTGCTTAAGAAGACCATTCACAGGATACCAAAATGACAAGATCATGTGCCCAGATGATCCTGAACCTCCAGCACATCAAACCAGGGCTACCAGGAAAAGCACTGGGGTACCTGCACTTCAGAGCAACAAATCGCATTACCCAATGAACCTTCAAATGGCTTAAACTCTCAGAGCATGGTATTAAGCACCCATGCACAAGCCCAAAAGGTTTTTATGCACCAGTATTGTTGAAACGGTGCTACTTTTAGTACATACATTAATCCAGAAAACCTAGAGTTAGTCAACTGTAGACAACACAGCTCAGAAACATGGCAAGACAATGACTGCTCTTTGTATCCTAGAATTTGCTTCAGACCATGCAATTTCATGAGAAAGAAGTGCATAGATCCGCTCTGAACCCGTGCATTAAAGTAGAAAGCATTCATGACACGGCCCCAAGACACAACATCCCCTAATCATGTCCCAACAATGTCAATTATGCTTCATTCACGAAGTGAACTGCACAAGCAAATGTCCCAGGGCATCCTGCAGGTGATAACGTTTCTTTACCATGTCAGCTGCTTTTTCATACAGTTGCACAGGGTGATGCTCCCAACGTCCCTATAGCGAGCAGTATCCATGCTAATCCTTAGCAGGCTTCTCCCCTATGATGAGGCAGAGAAGGAATAGGCCCAGATGAGACAGTAATAATACATTGATTAGTCTAGTTATTTCTTGTTATCATGAGACAAGGAACAGAGCAGTGTGAATATGTATCTCATGCTGTAAGTAGAACACCTTTATGCAGATGACCGCTGCCATTTGCCTAAAGACCAAAGAAGTAGGAAACTGTTAAATCACCACCATTAACCGTTTATATACACAATCAAATGTTGAGGAAGTCCAAACATACCTCCATTTACTCACATGCTTGACATGGGGTGGCACTGGATTGCTAAAAAGAGGGATTTGAGTACATCGAAATAAGGCAGATGCTTAGGTGAAATAATGAAAGGTTACTTGAAAGAGCAAATTCATGGAAAGGGTACAAGAAGGCAGCTAAGAGCAAGAAAGAAGGGATGAATAACTGTCAATCTGAATAAAGAGGAAAGGAAGGAAATAAAAGCTAATTTCTTTATAACCAGTGAATAAACACCATCCTGTAATTTTGTACAGAGAAAAAGATAACACTGACAGTCACTGATATTTAATTTCTTTTAAAACATTGGAAAACACTGAAAACCCCCTACTAGAATTCTCAACCAATAGAAACTGAAAACAGGAAAGCCTAGAGATAGTTCACGATAATGCAGGGTTGGTTGTAGTTCATAGGTCTGCTTTCCATATGGAGTGGCACCATAGGAAAAACCATCACCCTACATTATCTGGGCCAGGGGAAGGTCAGATGGGGAAAAAACAGGCAGGCCGTGAGACATACGTAAACACACTTTCCTTCAATTGAACCACTTGGCAGGTTTGGACGCTGATAACCACACAATGTACCTTAACCAACTTGTATCATCCAGCTTGGTGTCATAACCCACAGTAAGTTGCCCAAGGGTTCTCTGCCCCCCTCCAATCTAAGGCACGTCTGAGTCCATGCAGTGCGGATTTGGAGGAAAGACAGGATAGACTAGAATTTATGGGGAATAAGCACAACAGAGCAAGATACACTTGATTAGAGGTAGATTGCAGTTAGATAATAACATGACATGACATCACGCATACATTAAAAGCTGCCCATCCAACAACTTCAAATGGCCGATTCACAGAACTAATCTGAGATAAATTCCTAAACTTACTACTTTTGGTATTTACGGAAGGCATTTAGTAGTAGGAAAGTTAGGAGACTTTACTACTACTAAATGCCTTTTGTGAATATTGAAAGTCGTAAAGTTAGGATTTTGTCTCCGCTTAGTAGTAGTAAAGTTAGGAGTCCTAACTTAACTACTACTAAATGCCTTCTGAGAATACCAAAAGTAGTAAGTTTAGGATTTTCTCTCAGATTAGTTCTGTGAATCGGCCCCAAAGTTTTTGAAGGCCTGGTTACTTTCTGTTTAGGCCACGCAAGATTTGGAAATCTTGGTGCCGTTTTGTTCCCCACAGTGTAAAAGGCCACGCCCGAACCTCGCCTTGCTCAGCAACGGAAAAGCCACAGAAGACACATATTCTGGAGAGGACATACACTTACCTCTGTTTTCAGGTTTCTAGGGAGGGCCCGGGTCCGATCCTCCTTCCCCTCTCCGCCGCTGTACTTCTGGAGCCACTCCTGCGTAAAGGAAAGAAAAGATTTTCATTTATATGCAAGCTCGCACACAGTAGACAATGCACATCACATGCTGATAACACAAGGGTGAGAACGTTATTTAAACATTAAGTCACACTTTTGATCACGTTACAGTTATCGGCAAAACGTGCAAGGTACATGTTATGAGACTTGGCAAGCCTTCATGAAAAGAAGTGGAAAATAATAATGAAAAGGCAACCCACGCTCAAAACCCAGGAAATTGCATGCTAGTGCGAACAAATTACTGACGGACTATTGCTAATTGTTAAACAAATCCCAGCCAAAAGACTTACAGCCAGATTCATGAAGCCAAATTGCGATCGCAATAGCTGCGAAATAGCAATAGCGATCGCAATTTCAGTAAAAGCAATTCATGACAGTGAAAGTAGCTAAATTGCGAAATCGCTAAATATAAATAGCGATTTCGCTAATAAAATCGCAGAATCCTGAAACCAGCCCATGTGCGAATTAGAAATAGCGAGAAACCATGGATTCTGCGAAATCAATTGCGAACACGCTAAATAATCGCAAATGCCATTCATGAAAAATCGCAGATTGCGAAAAACACGAAAATCGCTATTTGCGTGGCGCTATTTAAGGAGAACCCAAACCAGGTGGTAACCAGCAAAGAAAAAAAAATTGTTGATTAAAGTTAACTGCAATCAGGTGCGGGCCTGACCAAACACACTAAAGGACATGCAGCTGGAGACTCACAATGCCAGGACTCTACATGGTGGTCAGGCGGCGTAGGCTACAGCGAGCAGCACAGAACGACGTAGGATCCAGGAGCGGATATTCCGTCAGCGGGTCACCCTTCTGGGCCAAATCAGGGAGCAAATCTATGCTAAGTACCGCCTAAATGGCCCAATGATCATTAAGCTGATCCAGGACCTAGACCCCCTGCTGCAGCATCCAACAAGGAGAACCAATGCCGTTCCCACCCATGTGCAGGTATTGTGCAGCCTGCACCTACTGGCCTCCGGAAGCTTCCAGGGGATAGTTGCCGTCGCAGGGGGGATATTCCAGCCCACCATGTCCGCTGCCTAAGGAGTTTCCTGGATGCAATGCTGACCCGGCTACACCACTACATTTCATTCCCCCCCCACCCAACAGGACATAAATGACACCAAGCTGAAATTCTACAACATTGCACATTTTCCGCATGCCATTGGATGCATTGACTGTACTCATATCCACATCTGCCCACCAGCACAAACGGAATACATGTACCGCAACCGCAAGTCCTACCACTCCCTCAATATCCAGATGGTGTGCAACGCAAAGAATTACATCACGGACATAGTGGCACAATATCCGGGCAGCACACATGACTCCTTCATCTTCCGGCACAGCGGCATTCACACACAACTGGCAAGGGGAGACTTTGGCGAAGGACACCTACTAGGTAAGTACACATGTCCCCAAATACTACACTTTGAGCATGTATCTGCGCAGAATAGCCACTCATCCTGTGCTTATGACCCTCAGGTGATAGCGCCTACGGTCTACGTGAGTACCTCCTGACCCCATACCTCAACCCTGCCACACCACAGCAACGGCATTACAATGCTGCACACATACGAACAAGAAATTGCATAGAGAGGACATTTGGCCTATTGAAGAGCCGTTTCCGCATACTGCACAAGACTGGTGGGGTCATCAAATACACACCTGAGGTCTGCTGCCACATCGTGGCCGTGTGTGCAATACTCCACAACATTGCTACCAAGCGCAGGATGCCAGTGGAGATATCTGGCAGTGATTCTGAAGGTGACAACCGGCCGCCTCCACATGTATGTCATGCACGCGGAGAAAATCCTGCTGAAGGACACAGGCGCCGCAACCACATCACTATTAACTGTTTCTAGTGCACCCATTCCCCTCTCAAAACACAGCACCCATGCATGACAAATGTAATAATGACATGAGTGTGATTCAAGTTTGACCATTACTCTTTATTGTTTAAGCACAATAAATTGGCCTTTACTTATTCTACTGTCTCATGAAGAAAGTATTGCTCCATACCTCCCCATGCTGGGGTAGTGGGTTTGCAGGGGTTTACTGTATGGCCTCCCTCAGAGTGTCTGACTCCTCACTGTCGTTTACGACGAGACGCCCCAAGTCGTCTCTCTGTATCCTGAGGGACGGTGTTGGCCCTAGTTGCTGCTGTTGGCCTGCTGCTGCGGTGACGTGCAGGCATCGGTGGCAAGGATGCACTGCTGTTGGTTGACGCAGCCTCACTTGCGTCGTCAGCCCCCTCTGCTTCTCCATGGGCAGTGGCCTGGCTGCCGAGCACTGCTGCGGTAAGTAGGTCTAGTGACCTGGCCACATCCTGGCAACACTGCACCATCTGGCCCTGCATGGCGAGTGACCTGCGTACCAGCTGTGATGTAGCATTCCCAACTACATGATTGGATCTTGTGTAGGCCGATAGGCGGGCCAGTAGTTGGCGGTGGCGTCGGCGGGTCATGTCCTGCTTGGCTACCAGCAGCTGATTGTTCTCCCGGACTGCAGCGGTCATCTGGGCTATGTTTTGGCCTGTCGCCTGCATCTGGTTGAGCATTGCTGCCATGTGACGCGCCTGTGTGCGATGCACCGCCAGCATGTGGCTTTCGATGGCCAGGCCTGGATCAGGTATTTGAAGTGTCCTGCCGGTGCCTGCTGGGCCCTGACGCTGCTGGCGCCTCAGTGCGCTGGTATGTGATCTGGCACCTGCTGTGCGCCTCGTCTGCCTCCTAGGCGCTGGTGGTGGAGCCTGTACCACTGCTGTGGCTGTGTGCTGGGGTGTTGGCTGCACGGCTGTGGCTGCAGGGGTGGCCCTGTCCGCACGGGGTGGTGGTGGTGGGAGCACTGCTGGTGGCTGTGATGGGCCGGGTCGTTGGGAGGACTGGCCCTCACCCTCAGTGTCCTCCTGGCTCTCGGCGATGTGCAGGGCCTCGCTGTCTGTGCTGGCTTGCTCACCTGCACCTGTAATGTGAAAGGGTGCATGATTAATGTTATGTATCTTGCGCAAGCAATGTTGATACATGCATGCAGCCTTGCTTTCCCTGACTGGCTTTTGGATTTACTTTGCATTAACTGCTCTGGCAGTGTTGGGCTAACTGGGGGTACATGATTACACTACAACTACCACAATGCAATGGGGCTTTTTTGGTGTGCATGGGCTGCATTGTTGGGGATGTCATATTGCTAGCTCAGGAGTTCAGGGCATTGTTGGGGGACAGGGTCGCAGTGCATGGCACTTACCTTCAGGTTGTTGGCTGGGTCGAGACGAGTCCAGCTGAAGGACCCCCACGCAGGCTTCTGGCGCAATGGTGTCCTCTATCAGGTCCTCCAATGGGGTGTTCGGTGTGGCTGCAGGTTCCCCTCCACCGGTGGCCAGTCGCTCCCCAAGCCTCTCCGCAAAATACGCTCCTTAGAACGACCTCTCAGGTCGTACCAGCGTTTTTTTAGGTCATCAATTGACCGCTGGGTCACACCAACCGAATTGACCTTAGCGTGGATGCGCTGCCAGATCCTGCGCTTATCTGCCTCTGGCACCCTCCGGGAGTCGTTTCCGAAAAGCCGGGCATGATCCTTGCAGACCCCCTCAATTAGATGCTCCAGTTCAAGTTCAGATAACTTAATTTTCCGCTTTCTCTTCTGCCCACTGCTCCTTGCTGCATCCTGGGACATCTTGGATAACGTTTTACAAGCTGGGGTGCTGCACAGTGTAAGGTTTGGTGCTCCTCAGTATCCTGCTGCCACTCCCTGGCTCTGTGTTCTGTTTGTGGGTGTGGTGAGCCTACTTCCTGGTTGTGATGTCATCAGTGGGCTCGAAATGCAACTTCCCGTTTTTGCGATCTCGCAGTTAGCGAGATCGCAAATAGCGATTTCGCTATTTGCGAGGTCGCAATTTCTACATTGAAAATTGCCGATTCTGCGATTGAAATGTGATTGCGGCAAGATCGCAATCGGCAATTACGATCGATTGTGATTCGCTTTTTTTCTACGCATTTCTACATGAATGTCATTCTGCGATTCTCAAACTGCGATTCGCTAATTTTCTCAATTTGCTAACCGCAGATTGGTACCTTCATGAATAGTTTCTTGTGGTTATGTGTTGTCCAGTGCACTGAGTTTCTAACTTGTTCCACTTCTGTCTGTTGTAAGCCTCGGACTGCTCTGCCTCACTACCAGTAGTCCCAGCTTGTGTGAGGCCTGAACAGCCCAGACAGCAAGATCAAAGGAAAGATGGTAAGAGCTCACGCTTTGTGCTGTGCAATAGTAACTCTAAAACTGCAGTTTTTTGGCTAAGCATGACTGTTTACACTTTTTCCCCTTATTTTACCTAAAACTGTACTAAGGCTATTAGAAGCTTTCACCCCACCCTGAATGGAATCCAATAAGGGGAAATACACCCATAAGACTGACCTGATTTTCTTAGATGCAGCTTAATCTGTTTTGTGCTTCAACTTGTGTTTGGAAAGTGTATGTAGCACTCACTTTTGGCTGGTAAAACACGATTTTTTAGTGCACGAAAAGCATTATTGTGTGGCTTTATATTTGAGCCTTACCTGCAGGGTTGAATAGGAACAGCAAAGTGTGTATTAGTCTGTATATATCCATGGAGATTGGGAGCTGCAGAACATTTCCCTCCCTCTCCGCATACCAGTTTCTGCTTTATTAATTGGGCCACTGCCACTTAAACAAGCCTCTCCCCTCACACCTGGCACAGCCTCTTAAGTTTCAGGTCACATGCTCTTTAAATAACATTCTTATTGGTCGTTGCATCCATGTTCTGATTGGTGGCTAGGGTTTGTATTGAATCTAGGGCTTAGGTTTTGTGTTCTGATTGGTTCCTAGGTCAAGGGTTTCTATTGGACCTAGAGTTTAGGGTTTGGGTTCAGATTGCGTGATAGACCTAGGGCTGTGATTCGCTCCTAGGAATCCCATTGGATTTAGGGTTTAGGGTTCGGGTTGGCTAGGGTTAAGGCTATGGTTCCCATTGGCACAAGGTCACCTGATCACTAGGTCTATTTAACCTTGGCACTCAGGGCATCTTAGCCTGGGTTTAGTGGCGGAAAAGACACAGGCAATTGCCTATACAGGTCAGGCCTAGGGACAGAGACGATGCCTGTTCCAGTAGCCATTATATGTATGTGTAAATAATTTCCATCTTGCTGACACAGGGCCACAAGTGGAACGGCCAGCACAGTGTGCGCAAAGTCCTGTGCTACAGAAAAAACAAATTGTTGTTTAGCTACTGCTATTTCCTCCCATGGGTGAAGGTTTGAAGTTGAGTTGGGCGGAACAGGGGTGGGGGGTTCACTGGTAGCAGGAGACGTCATGTGCTGAGACATAACCACTGACTTTAAGCAAGTTATTTCAAGCAAATCGTGTTGTCCTTTTCTGTTTACCATTCCATTCTTATTTCAGAATGCATCTTAATGCAGGAATAAATAACACCACTCAAAAGTAAGATTGCCCTCTTTAACTTATCAGAACGTTGATACTGTAGCCCATTTGTCTAAATATGACAGTGTTAAATGATTGATCTTGCATATTTCTGTCAGTTTTAGCTGTCTAAGGCTTACAGTTGGAGATTGAAAAACACTTTCTGGCGCTATGCTTGTGCAATGGGAGCATGTTTAAAGCTTTGAGGTTTTACGTGAACATTTGTAATTGTAGACTAATACCGATTATAATACTCACAATAGAAATCCTCCATGGGTTCGTTGAGTAGGCATTACATTGCTTTATACACTTCTTCAAAAGTACATCTTGTATATTTTTTACACAGTTCGCAATTTTTGGGGAGTTTAAGCTTCAAAATATAGCACATTGTACAAATTAATTTTAAAACAAGATATTCGGGACAAGTGTATCTACAGCTAAAGTGGTAACTCTGAAAAAAAGTGTTTTATCCAATCAATCAAAAATGATAATCAAGGGAGTAGTTCAGTGCTTTCTGTAATCCCCAGCAAAGCTGCATGATACATATTCCATTACATTATCACTTTGTCCTATATGCCCGAGACCATAAGAAGTGGCATCCTCGACATTAACTCGATCACCCGGAGACCTCAAATAAATAAACCTATCACATCCCAACAACTCAGAGGATATTTTTTCCAATGCAAATTTAGAGAAGGCCTGTGAGTCAGCATGCAATTGCAATATAATTTTAATTTCCACCGCCCCTTCAATAAATGCCACAACTCCCCAATCTACCTTTCTAACCATCAAAACATTGAAAATCACTACGTTCTGGAAACAGAACCCAATCTCACAGAATCAAGTTTACCCGTGGAACCACTTGCAGCAACTACGACTAGACAATTCACACCAGCCCTTGCACCGTATATCATCAGCTAAATGCTAAATACATCCCCCTACTGCATGATATAGTGACTGAACCATTCAAGCAGACAAATATAGCTCCCTTTTGTGCACGCTCGCCGCTGACCCTACAGATCTCGGATTTACGGTGTCTTGGATTGACCATCACCCAGTAAGATCCCGGAGATCAAAGTGGCGAGGAAATCATAGGTCTTTGAGATCCATATCAACCAGTAGCCTGGGCTTGATGCCAGTCAGAGGAAAGGAATATGGACTGGCACACAAACAACAACTCATTATCCCTGCCATACATGAGAATAATACTTGATTTATCCACACCTATCCGACAACCAGAGCGTTCTCAGAACTCGGGGAGAATGGCTTAGAATATCTGCATTTATACTGGGAATAAACTGAAGCCTTTTAATTTCAAACAGTGGGCACCACAGATGCAAACAGGATGGGTCTTGTAGAAAAAGCGTTACATAAAAGATGGCGCTGAGCTTTGTCCTATCTTAACTTCTTTTAGGGCCTAATTTGCAAGGAATGTTATAAATCTAGCCCCACAGGTCTACTACCTCACCTAAGTCTGCTTTCCAGACCTACTTCAGGAAATATTTTGAGAATTCCGGAATATGTATTTTATTGCCATTCCAACCAGGGTAATAACACAGGGTGTACTATTATGCCTTCTGAAATGCCAGTGCCTTTTAAGAATGCATTTTTTCTATATTTTAAGGTAGATAAACCCCTTGCCTTTCTCCCCATGAAGTCTGTGTCTGTTTCCTTCTGCTTCCCACCAGACAAAAATGCATTTACTCTTGTCTTTGAAATGAATAAGTCTCTGACCATTTTCAGGGTGGCAGAGGGTTAGAGAGTGGATGCCCACAAACTCATGCCTTTGGGGAAACACTTTCAAGGTTAACCACAGCCGAGAGTAGATATTACTCCTTTGTAATGTTATTGCAGCGATCGGGTCTTTTCTCACTGGAGTAGAAGGATTTACGACTGCAAGGTCACCTTTTTGTGGGATCCTTGTAGTCTACAATCCAGTTAATTGTGCTTGTAAATGTGATTTACGCGCGCAAATGAGCTTGTGAATTAGGCAGTTAATGTGTTTAGATGTCATTGCGGTCCAATCATGGTTTAGACAAATATAAATCAGAGGAGCCACTATATATATTATGGGACTAGTAAAACCATTCACGATGATGCAGGATACCCTTGGGCTGGAGGTTTTTGTCCATCTGTGCAAGGCAGAAAAGGTGACAGTGCGTTGTGCATCAAATATGCAATGTGCCACTGTGTGCATTCAGGCAGGACAAGCCAGTGAGAGGCGCATTTGATCCCTCCCAGAGCATATGTTCGGAGACAACATCATGAAGGGTGAATGACTAATTCATTCCGTAGACCTGTGAATTTGTATTTTGGTACACAAAAAGAAAATGGGGAAAGCATAGCACATGCAGCTATGCCCATCCATTCTCAACCCAAGAACAAAGAATTTTTTAAATTATGGATTCTCTTCATTTTGATGAATAGCAGTCGAAGTGCATAATGCTTCAGTTGGCCTTTCCTCAAAACATTGAAGGCTAGTTCGCAATGGTCAGTGGTTATGCAAATATCCTATTTATGGACAGTGCCCCGCCCCCACCATGCGGTGCAAATTCAGTATTTCCTACCATCCATTAGAAGCCCAAAGCTACTCCATTGTCTTCAGTTGAGCTCTCAACTTTCCAAAGCTCTAATTTGCACAGCCACGTATACTGATCCCCCTCCGCCGGGACACAGTCTACCTCCCCACTCTGATGGTACCTGCTGCCCCCATGCCAACCCATAAAACCCCTCTTACACCCACAGCATGCCCTGCCTCCTCTCTCAATGCCTAGCATTACACTTCAAGACTCACCATCTCCTTCACACCATTGCCCGAATGATGGACCCCGCCCCCCTCCCATCACTTTTCTATCCCTTTTATTCCCTCCGCCGCACAGAGGTTTTTTCTGACTTGCCTTCCCTTCCCCCCTCATCACGGGTATCCAAGGCCTGGCGAATGTCCGCTGTTCACGATCTGGGGCCCATTGTATGGGGTCTGGCACCTAGCTCAGGTTTTCTGGTCAACTGCACTATTTTTGTGGATGTAAGTACTTCTCCATTGCTGCACCCACCTTCTCTTCCCCCCTACCTCTTTGCGATCCTTCCCATCCCCCATTCCTCTCCATTGTTGTATCGATTATGCTGTGTATAACATCCTTTACTACATTGTTCACGTTAGGCAACTGTGTCTAGATAACCAATAAAAAATGACGACACAAAGCTTTATTTTGCATTAGAACATTGGCATGTTGGGAGCTCTAATGAAGACAATGGAGTGCTCCGGGATTCAAATGGCTGGCAAAAGCCCGGAGCTCCAACAAGTCAATGTTTGTTTTCCACAGCTGTTGCTGTGAACAAAGGCCTCATGGAGCCTGAGGGGATTTAAATCAGTTTGTAACGCAACAGGTGCTCATGTAAAGTGCTCTGATACCTGATACATTTGGGTCGAGTTTGTGCAATATAAAACACATTTTTTTTTTCCTCAGGCTCCAAGAAGGCCTTTGTTTTATTTGTTAGAACATTCTGCCCTCTAAACAGTGCCGGACTGGCTGTAGTGGGCACTGGAAGGGTGGGGGTGGGAAGGGTTGGGGCCGGTTTTTTACCTGTGGGGGCCAGTTTTGTTACTGGGGTCTGGTTTTGCAATATAGCCTCCCTGTAACAAAAGTGAGTGGCAGTTGTGCTTGAGACAGCACCCCCAGAACCCACACGACGGTAGAGGTTGTCAGTAGCATTCCCCCCACCCCACCCCCCCACCCCCTCTCAAGGGCCAGGCCAACAAAATTGCCAGGACTAGTTTCTATTCCCAGTCCGGCCATGCCTCTAGTGGGGAATGCTCTAATTGCGTTATAGGCTGCCTTAGCTGGGCTATCCCGGCCATTAAAGACCCAGGCCGAATGCCCAGGCCAAATGCCTTCAATGCTGGTGCGGGCCTTTAATGGCCGGTATAGCCTGCTACAGTGGGCTATAAGGGTATATTAGAACATTAGGATGCTAAAGGAACCTTTAAAGACAATGGAGTAGCTCAGGGCCATACCGGTTGGTGTGGAGGTCCTGCTCCAACATTACAATGTTGTCTTTCTGTTTCTCTCCTTTTTCTTTAGAACTTTCTAACCTCAGTAGGGAAAGTGTTCTAATCGTATTATAGCGCTTCTGCCTTGGGCACTAGCTATTGTTATAGACAGGAGCCACAAGTTCAGGGCCTTTAACAACCACTATAGCCCTCAGCAGTGGGCTATAATGCAAAATCCAGTATCAACATAGAACTTTAGATTACAGATTTTGACATTTGCGGGGACTGGAAAGGAAGGTGTTTATTGCCTGGGGAAATCAGGTTTTACATTCATTCATTGTAAAGGTGCATAATTTTCCACTTGGAAAAACTAAAGGCTGACTAGGTGTTGAATTGAGCCATTTTGACAGCTTGCTCTAATGTCACACAAGCAGCTGCTTTGCAGGTGTACACTTCTAAATACAAAGACTACAAACTTCGACGCTATCCATGCACCGCGTTCAAATCCTGTTTCTAGCCTCCCTCAGTAACGAAATTAAAAATACATCACAGCATCTGGAAAACGAGCGCCTTGGGTTATACTGCAGCCTCAGAGTAATAAAATCTTAAAATTCACTTTCCAATAGCTTTTTTTGCAACTTCCTACCAGGTGCCTCGCTCGACTCATCTCTTCGTTACATAACATGAGCTATTCAAAATGGGGGCTGCCTCGGGTCCACCAAACCCGAAAAGAATACACTTCTGCCGCCTGCCTGCGGCACCTGCTTTCCATACCCTTGGGTTCCACTCTTTCTTAATTCAACTGTGTTGCTGTGCACTTAAGTGAACCGTGAAAACACTACAATTCATAACTGCGGCAGGAAGGGATTACACTCCTCCTCTGGGCTGGTTTCAGATAGCCCGGTGACTAGTTCCAGCACTCCCTTATTAGAGTGCCAGTCTGGTTTTGGAGGTCAGAGAGATGTGTAGTTCTGTGTTGCCATATGCTGATGCGATCTGATGATTTGCTCCCTATACAGTCCACTAGACAACTATTCACTCCGCCCAGTTAGGACAGTATTTTGCAGAAAGACGCGTCCCTGAGCTGACACCACACACAGCCGCGCTCTCTTATCCCTTCACCTGTTTCCTCACATCAGCACCCTTAAGCTTTTCCTCACTTAGCTTAACTGGTGGTCTTGACATGGACGGGGCAGGGCTAATATTTGTGTCCTGAGTCACAATTGAAAACCCACAAGTACCTGACACAGGCCCCATGGAGTAACCTCCCACTAGGAAGCTACTGGGGCATTTTTAGGATTGCGCTCCCAGAATGATCATGCACTGATTAAACCTAAACTGGGAACATTTGTGTGTGCAGTATCTCATCCGCATGCAGTGGTCGAAAACGGGGGGGAAGGGCAATATTCTATTTTTCATCCTGCTTTATGGATAAAAATAATGCTCAGCAATACAAGGGAGTGCTTCCTCCTATGCATGTTTACAATAGGTTTCCTGAAGTGTTGCAAACAATGACTCTATTATTAAAACCCTCTATTTGCCATCAAATCATCACCGGATGGAAGGGACAGGGAAGGGGGTGGGGGCAGAAGGCCGTGCACAAGAACTGCTAAATGCATCTTTAGATTTGAATGCAAATCGGTCCTGTATATTGGGCAGCAGACAGAGCTATTACCAGTGAGTGGCGCCAGATTTGGGCTGGTCTCCATTTTCTCTTCTCCGCAGGACATTTTTTTAAAGATCCTCAGCCTCTCATGATTTTGTTGACTCTGACCCCACAAAAGCCTGTCATGCTTGCCCCTGCCCTGACTTTGCCACCGAACACTTGCTGAGCTCGTTAGCAGGTGCAATCCTGGGTTCCCACGTTTATCATGAGGCTAGTTGCGCTGGTCGCACTCTAGTCACACTCTAGTCCAGAATCCCACCCAACCAAAAACTGCCATCACACCCTTTAGACCTCCATCCACTTTCTCTCCCACATCCAACATGATCCCCAAAGAGATTATTACATTTGAAAAAGTTATACTCAAAGAAACCTCTGATCTGGCAAAGTCACATTGGTTTATCCCATATAACATTACACTGGATGAAAAAATGGCAATCTCTTCACTACGTGATAACAACAGCCTTGTCAAAAAGCCAGTTGACAATGGTGGGGGCATAGTTCTACAAAGTATTGACAATAACAAAACAGAGCTTCTGCGTCAGCTTTCTAACACAGACCACTATTGTAGTTTACCGACTAACCCTACCAAAGATTTACAAACACTTATCAAACAAATCACCACAGAGGCACATGAAATTGGTTATTTGAGCAGTCATGAACTCAATTTCTTAAACGTAACCAATCCCAGGACTCCGGTCATTTACACCCTCCCCAAGATCCATAAAAGGCTGGATACTCCCCCAGGTAGACCCATTGTATCTGGTTGTGGTTCTGTCCTGGAACCTGTAGTAAATGGGTCCACACGTCGTGTTGTACCAAGTTAGGTTTAATACAGGATAAGACAACTTTGACAACCACAGCAGGCAGGAGCACAACAGGTAATCCTCCAACTGTAACTCCGCGACCAACACAGAGCATTCTACATGACCGCTAACAATTCCACAGCTGACATCATATTGGAATACAACACACCTCCCCCCTATTGAAAACAAAAAAAAACAAACAAAAAAAAAACAAATAAACCCTCAAATTCTCCCAAAAAACTAAAAAAAAACCTCTTAAGAACATACAAAGTCTCTTAATTTTGCAGGAATATGTTTCACACGAGAGCTTCTGCGTGCACCAACATGTTCCAGGTTACATTCTTGAGTGTTATCAAAAACAACATCATGAACATTAGCAGAAGCAAACTGTAGAGGAGGATTGTTAATACAGGTCTGAGGTGCATACACATGAGATGATTCCAAATTATCAAAAACCTCATGCAAACCAGGGAAATCCGAATCAACATCAGGAAACGACTGGCTTTCATGAGATTTCACATCCAAACAAACATTTTTTCCCTTCAAATCATTAGATCTGCAAATTGAGATGCGCCTAAAATTCCAAATCTTGCCACCCTCCACTCTAACAGCCTTACTAAAGACCTCAGTGACTTTAACTGGAGAAGACCATCTGGAAACACCTTTTGGAATAATACCACCAAACTTTACTCTCACAAAGTCACCCACAGATAGTTTAGAAGAATCAGACTTCTGAGAAGAACTCTGTAACATTTTCTCTTGGTATCTACCAACACGATCTCTAATAATCTTCATATCTAACTCCAGATAATCACAATCTCTCGCCTTCAACCACCAAGGCAAAATTTTCGTTCCTGGCTTCCTACAACGTAACATCTCAAAAGGAGATAGACCGGTAACAGAGTTGGGAGACATGCGATAAGTGAACAAAGTAGCCTGTAAGGCCTTCTTCCATTTCAAACCACTCCGCAAGGCTAATTGGAAAGACTCCTTAGTAACCCTGTTAAATCGCTCCACTTGACCATTAGATTGTGGAGAATAATTTGAAACCCTTTTATGGAGAATACCACAGATATTCAAAAACGAAACAAACACTTCGCTCACAAACTGTGGGCCATTGTCGGAAACAATTTCTTCTGGTAAACCCTCTCTACAGAAAACCTCATTTTAGAACTCAACAACAATCTCAGAATTGACCTTTTCCACAATCTACAATTCGGGCCACTTCGAAAAATAATCCACAAGGACAACAGCAAACATATCCTTCCCCGACTGATAGTTGAAAGGACCAATGATGTCGATACCCAGTTTTCTCCAAGGTCCCAGAGCAAATTCAACAGGAGAAATGGCAGCAGAAATTGGTTTCACAGACTTATCGCTCAAAGAACAAGGAGAACAATTTCTCACCCACCTGTCAACCATGCCATCCATACTAGGCCACCAATAGAATTCTCTAATCCTTCTCTTAGTCGTAGACATTCCCATATGGCCTTCATGAGCCAAACCACAAATGGACTCTCTAACATCTTTTGGAGGAACAATTTTATCATCTCTATAAACCATATCATTAATTACCATCAAATCATCTTTAACCTTAAAGAAGGAAGCCAAATCACCACTCAACTTTCTTTCTTCAGGCCAACCATTTCTTAAGTAAACCTTCACTTTCTCAAGAACATCGTCATGAAGCATAGCTTTTGACCAAACACTTTCAGTAATAGGGTTTTCCTGATCTTTCCCAGCAATTAAGTTAACATCACACAAAGTAAAAGCTACATCACACTCCTCAGGATAATTCCTATTCGAACAATCACTAATAGGAAAACGTGACATGCAATCCGCATGCACATTGAGACGTCCAGGAACATAAACAACCTCACAACGATATTCCTGCAACTTAGCAGCAAGACGGGCGAGACGAGCAGTGAGAGTTCTACCACCACCAGCTGACAACATACTGACAAGGGGTTTGTGATCCGTCCTCAACAAAAATTTCGTCCCCCAAAGAAATTGACGAAAATGTTGAGTCGCCCAAGTACAAGCAAGAAGCTCTTTCTCTATCGTGGAATAATTAAACTCAGCATCTCGTAGAGTCCTAGATGCATAAGACACCACATGTTCACCCAAACTGTCCTTTTGCATCAAAACGGCACCTAGGCCTACGTTACTCGCATCCACACAAACTATACATTCTTTGTGGACAGAAAAAGGTTTAAGAAAAGGAGCATTAATAATTTTACCCTTTAAAGTGTCAAAAGAAACTTGTTGTTCTTTACCCCAAACAAACTTTGCTTGTTTTTTTAACAAAGACCGCAAAGGGTGCACAATAGTAGAGTAATCTTTAACAAATTTACCCTAAAATTCAGTGAGTCCCAAAAAGGACAACAATTGCTCTTTAGAAGAGGGAACAGGGGCTTCAGTAATGCTTTTGACATGATTAAATTTAGTTTTTATACCATCTTTTGAGATTTCATGTCCTAAATACTCAACCTTAGGTTGCCTAAACTTGCACTTGTTGAATTTTAAAGTGAGCCCTTTCTTCTGAACATTAGTCAATACACAATGCAGATTGTGATCATGCTCTTTAAAATTTTCCCCAAAGATTAGGATGTCATCTTGGAACGCGATGGCTCCTTTACAGTCAAAAAGAACCTCCTTCATTAAGCGCTGAAAAACAGATGCAGCACTGGCAAGTCCAAAAGGCATTCTCAAATACTGGAACATGCCCTCTGGAGTTACAAAAGCCATCAATTTCTTTGACTCTTCATGTAGCTCGACCTGGTGGTAAGCACTAGCTAAATCAATCGTTGAGAAAACAGTGGCACCAGTAAGTGACTAGATTAATTCATGGATGTTAGGGAGGGGATGTTTATCAACCCAAATCTCTTTATTTAGACTGCGGAGATCCACACATAAGCGGAGCTCGCCAGAACTTTTGAGTGATAAAACGATGGGAGAAACCCAGGGGGAAGATTCGATAGGTTCTATGATTTGTTTAGACACTAGGGGCCCGATGTAGGTAAATCGCTTTTTCCGATTTCAAAATACCGAGGCGCACCGAATCGGTATTCTGAAATCGGAAAACGAGATGTAGGAAAAAAACCCGAAAAAATACCGATTCGTTCGTCATCGGTATTGTGATTCGATATGTACCGAATCGGCATGGACCGAATCGGAATGTACCGAATCGGCTACCACCGAATCGGAAATTGCCGAATCGGCAAATACCGATTCGGCAATTACCGAATCGGAGATCGAAATACACCCCCATGGCCAAAATGCCCATAGGAATGCATTGAACAATCCGAATCGGCAAAATCCGATTCGGTAGAATCCGAATCGGTAAAATCCGTTTCGGTTAAATCCGAAACAGCCAATGAGGTGGATCCACCCTCCCACACCCAAGCAGGGAGTGGCTACCCAGGCAGGTGCAGCTCATTAAGAACTTTCTGAAGAGGCAGCCTGAGCTGAACATTCACAGTGAGCAGCAGTGGAAGCAGGAGCCAGAGCACTGTGAGAGAAAGATGGCTAGCAGCAGTGAGAGCCAGAAGGCTGGCCACAAGAGAAAACCCAAATTTAGTACCATGGAGCTGCAGGTGTTGGTGGAGGAGGTGGTGAGGGTGCACAGGCAGCTCTTTGGGAGGCTGTCCCTCACTGTACCAGACAGCACGAAGAGGAGGCTCTGGAGCGAGATTGCTGAGAAGGTCAACTCAGTTGGTGTCACCCCCAGGACCCTTGATGACCTAAAAAAAAGATTTTATGACATCCGCAGCCTGACTAAACGCAAAATGGCAGAGCTGCAGAGGCAAGCTGGACTGACTGGTGGAGGCAGGAACCCGGTGCCACCCCTCACTGAGCTGGAGGAACTGGTGTCCAGCACCATCGAGAGGGAGAGTGTGACTGGAATCAGGACCCTGGATAGCTCAGCCAGAGCTACAGCTACAGGTAAGAAGCATGCGCATCATGACACACCCTACCAGACACCTCCCCTTTAGACACAATGCACAGCCAAACCCCAGCCCAGTACTGTAACCAACATACAAGAGAAAAGCATCATGGTAAATGTAGTCAGCAGAAGTAGGCAAAATATGGCAGTGCAGAACCACAATATAGAAAACAGTGGAACACATTCAAAGTATATGCAAGGACATGTGCAATGCTTTAATTGTAGTGACTGTAATACATCGGCACTCAATTCACAAATGCTTCTTTATACCTAGGGGTCCAATCAGGCGGAGGAGCACAAGCAACTGAGGCACCAGCACCAGCAACAACTTCCAGTGCGGTGGCAGGGCCAAGCACAAGTCAGGCTTCCCTGGAGGAGGAGGAGGAGGAGGAGGACAACACCATTGGCCAGGGAAATGAGGGAGACCTAGGACTTGACTTCACATTTCTTCACTCCCCACAAATGTCTGGCACACCCCCATTGCTGTTCTCCCCTGAGAACTCTCCAACAACGGCCCACCCTGCACCTACCACATCTCCTGCCAGGAGTATGGTTGTGGCTCCACTCAACCCTATCCAGGGAGCAGCGGGTCAGGCCCCAGCCACCACCACAACAACACCAGTGGCACCCCAGCCCACACAGCAGGGCAGCAGTAGTTCCCGGAGGCGTGCCATTTCCAGCACTGCACTTCCGGCACGGGAGGGCAGCGTCTTCCAGGGGCTGGAGGGCAGCATGGTCAAGATACAGCGCATGCAGGCAAAGTCCATCATGGCCTGCCAGCGCCAGCTTCGCCAGCATAACCTGCAGATGGGCGAGATGGTGCAAGGGTTTAAGGCTTTCGTCGACACAAATAAGGAAGTTGCTGCAGGTCTTGGCTGTCTGACCACAGCCATCACACAGCTATGCAGCAGACTTGACGAGCACGAGCACTCGCGCCGGCGGGATGCCCGCATGCACAACAGATCTATTAGCCGCCTTGCTGCTGCTACCACGCAACTGTGCCAACGTGGGGCTAATATGGAGGCAAGCTTGACACAGAACACCGCTGAGGTCACCAGGGGCATGGCCCGCATAACAACAGCCATGGAGGCAATGATTATTTCCAACACTGCGGCCAATCCAGCCCTGGACCTGGGGGAGGCTGGGGACAGCAGCAGCCGCAGCAGACCGGCCAGCGCTGTGTCGGAGCCGCGCCGGAGCACCAGGCGCTCTGCAGAAGCCGCTGGACATGCGGAAGGGGGAGAGGCACACCCCAGTGGGGCTGCTAAGCGCAGCAAAAAGTAGGCTTGCCAGGGCGGGTGAGGCAACCCGGACCTTTGACATTTATTTTCTTTACATTGACATTTTCTTTTGTTGCACATCAGTGCAGTAACGGTGTTGCAACATTATTAAAATTTACTTTTCCTCACAACCATTTACCTGTCTGTGCATCTGTACTCACTCAGAAATAGTTTTCTGTAATCTCCTCACGTCTGTATCTGCCATCACTTGGCGTAGTCACCCCAGCAGGTTGTGTTTGTGGCACAGCAACGTCGTCGTCATGGTCCTCGTAGTCAGACAACTCCACCTCAGTGCCCTTCTTCACCGCAAGGTTGTGCAACATTGCACAGACAGCTATGATCTTGCAGCAGGTGATGGGGGTATACTGCCTTGCACCTCCACTCTTGTGCAGGCATCTGAATCTACTTTTCCAGATGCCAAAGGTCCGTTCAACTACATTCCTTGTGCTTTTGTGGGCCCGGTTATACCTCCTTTGGCTGGGTGTGGAGGGGTTGAGGTAGGGGGTGAGTATGAATGAGCGGAGGGCATATGCACTGTCGCCTAGAAGGAAAAGGGGTAACATTACTCACATGCATACATGTATTACACTTAGCTACTTTGTGTTATGGGGGTCTGATGATGTGTCTCACCTAGGAGGTATCCTTCACCAAATTCGCCAGCCATCAGCCGTGCATAGATGCCGCTCTGTTGAAAAATGTAGGAGTTGTGGGTACTCCCTGGGAATTTTGCTACCAGGTCTGTGATGGTGCACTTCGCATTGCAGATCACCTGAACGTTGATGGTGTGCTTAGACTTCCGATTGCGGTATATGTATTCTGTGTCAGCTGGGGGGCAAATCGGAATGTGCGTGCCATCTATGCAGCCAATGATTTGGGGAAATTGTGCCATCTGGTAGAAGTCAGCTTTAGTTTGTACCAGTTCTGCGTGGGTTGCAGGGAAAGAGATGTATTGGTCCATCCTGTGTATCATGGCGTCAAGGAATGTGTGGAAGAACCTTGACAGGCTGCTCTGGGTCACCCCTCCTACCGCTGCAACTCCACTTTGATAGCTGCCAGACGCAAGCAGGTGTAACCTGCATAGCACCTGGACGTGCGCTGGGATGGCGTGTGCCCTTGGGGTGGGGTGGTCCAACAGTGGTTTGAGGTCCCTGATGAGCTCCAGAATGGTGTCTGAGTCCAGCCTGTACCTCTGTAGGATCTCTGCCTCTGTGAGCATGAACAGGGTGATCCTCTGTCTGTAGACCTGTTCCTCTCTTTGCCATTTCCTCTGTCCTTCCTGCTGTAGCCGTAGCCGCCTTGCAATGACATAAAAAGCTGCCATCCTGCAAGTTGCAATGCATTTTGGGTCTATTTTTATGGGTTGGAGTTGGTTACCACCTGATTGTAATCCATGGTAAATACCGAGTGAGAAATACCGATTTAGAGCCAAAATCGGTATTTCTGTGCTTCCCTACATCTCCCTATCTGTCCGAATCGGGGATTTTCCGAATCGGTGATTCTACCGATTCGGTAGGTTATCCGAATCAGCTTTTTTCCGATTCGCTGTCTCTACCGAATCGATACATGGACCGATTCGGATTTTTTCCGATTCGGTGTCACTACCGATTCGGTACATGGTCCGAATCGGATTTTTTCCGATTCGGTGTCACAACCGATTCGGTACATGCAGCGAATCGGTATTTTTATCCGATTCGGTATGTTACCGAATCGTTACATTTCCGATTCGGGGTGTTTCCGAATCGGATTATTTTCGATTCGGTAGTCATTCCGATTAGGTATTTGTACCGATTTGGACGTTTTTCTTTGCCCTACATCTCGATGGCTGTATACCGATCGGTAAGGGCCCAAAATCGGTATTTTCGGCCGTTACCGATCGGTAACGGCCTACCTACATCGGGCCCTAGATCCTCAAGAATTTCTTTAAGTTTCCCACGATCAGCTAACGGAACATTCCTAACCCTGTGCCTGACTGGAATTGCATTATCATTAAGAATAATCTTGTGTTTAAAATCCGAAAATCTCCCTAAAGACTCTTTAAAAACATCAGGAAAATTCTTCTTAACGTTCTCCACGAAAATCGTATTTTCTCCCAAATTACTTACACTCAATACACATATATCACCCAAGTATACTGGAGGATCGGCATTGGGGTCAAGTTTAATCCCAAGCGCACGTTGATGTGGCCACCCCAAAATAGCCACACCTTTAGTAGCCACATAGACTTTCCCTTTGGTGTATCTATCCTCTATCTGAATATCAGCCCAAAAGAAACCCTCAATGTTTATTTTCTGCCCAGTATATCCCCCAGGGGAAACATCAGGAGCTATTAATTTCCTGTCACCCCAAAAGCTTTTAAACAATTTTAGACCAATAATGGAATACAATGAGCAGGAATCAATCATTAAAAAAATTGGTTGGTTATCAATTAAAATTGTGTACGAGGGAAATTCCTTTTGTTCTGATTCATCCACAGACAAAATGCAGTTAAAACTATGTAGAACTTCTTCTTCTTCTTGTGAAACATAGTTAACCCTTTGGGAAGAACGACAAACATTTGCAAAATGACCTTTTCTCTTGTATTTAATACACACTCTATCCCAAGCAGGACATCCCCTGTAGTTCCCAAAATGATTTGAACTGCCACATCTATAACAAGAAACATTTTTCCTGTAAGCAAACTTATTGTCAACAACATTCTTATTTTCTGAAAACTTCTTGTCACTATCTTTTTTAGGAGGTACTCTATTGGGATTAAATGAAGTTGTTTGGCTCGTTACTAACGAGACTTCAGTCTCAGGAACTTGTGACTTTGGTGTTTGACCTCTTATCTCAGAGACAAATAATTCAGATTGTTCAATGCCTTTCGCAATGTTAATTACGGCACTCAAAGAGGATTCTGTTCCCAACCAAAGTCTTTCTTGAATTTTCTTACTCTTTGTACGCATCATAATCTGATCTCTCAGAACTTGTTCGTAAGAAATCGTTTCAAAGGCACACGAACAAGCTAAAGAACGCAAGGCAGAAACATAGTCCTCAATCGACTCGTCTTGTTTCTGGACACGGGATTTAAAACTTAAATCGTTCCATCACAGTATTTATTTTCCTGCCAAAACGAATTTTCATCTGTCTAGTAGCTTTTTCGAAGACATCAATGTCTCCAGCATCGTCTACAGGCGGAAGATTGTCAAATTCCTTAATGCCTGCTCCACCTAGGCAATGTCTAAGGAGAGCTAATTTGCGTTTGGCTGAGCACCCATCCTTTTCCAGGACATCGACGTAAGCCAAAAACATTGGGTACCACAAATCCCACTCAATATTTGGCTCACCAGCAGTTTGAAGAAAATGAGGTGGAGCAGCAATGTTAGACATTTTAAGAAAAGGAATGAAATTGAAACAAAAAAAGAATCACCAAAAAAATATATATATAAATAAATCTCAATACCTTGTTTAACTGTTCTAAATGGTAGCAAAACGCCAATTTATAAATCGGCAATTGAATTTTAAACACAACGAAGTTATGGCAAGAAATGGAGATGCTTCGTTAAAATTTCCTTTCAGAAACAGTCATGAAAGAAAAACAAAATGGCGGCACGTTGCTGACGTCATCACGTCAGGGAGGTGAAAGGGTAATACCCAGAATGCACACAGTTTCTCTCCAAGTGCAGGAAATGAAGCTACGTCACGGTCGTTATGGAGCAGGATACAAAGCTGTAGCGAGCACAAGATTCCAGCCCGATTCAAAACATGCACAATCCAACGGTGAAAGTAAATAAGTTGAAAGCTCTTTTTCCGGCTTAAAATCGTAGAAATCGCACAGTTTCAGTATTCAATGCGTGGTTTTTCGACAAAATAGCGCTGCTAGCAAGGCAAAGTTATTTTCTGGCTCCACACATTCCTTTTCCGGTTCCAGGCACCCTTATGAAACAGTTACTTTGACGAAAAGAATAAAAAAAAAATATTTTACCGGAGTGCAGGAATCTTTTTCTTTAGAAGATGTCACTCAAATTCAGATACGTGACAAATCAGATGTATAGCTCAAACGTGAACGTTGTCCTTCTTATCCTTCTTCTGAGTTTCCTTACTTGGTTTCCCAAACGTCGCCAGTAATTATGTAGTAAATGGGTCCACACGTCGTGTTGTACCAAGTTAGGTTTAATACAGGATAAAGACAACTTTGACAACCACAGCAGGCAGGAGCACAACAGGTAATCCTCCAACTGTAACTCCGCGACCAACACAGAGCATTCTACATGACCGCTAACAATTCCACAGCTGACATCATATTGGAATACAACAGAACCGCTTAGGCATTATGTGAACTTCTTCCTGAAGGATTTTGTGCCTAGTGCAAATTGTTTTATCAGAGACAGTATGTTTACAATAAACTTAATTGAGAACCACCCCTTTAACCCTGAGAACGACACTCTATGTACCTTGGACGTAGAGTCTCTTTATACCAATATCCCACAAAGAGAATCACTCATGGTTTGTATGAGTATACTTAACAGTAGGCCCCTCCCACACACTGTATCCACACTATTCATTATACAACTCCTTGAGATTTGCCTCACACAGAACTTTTTCATGTTTGATAATCAGTATTATCAACAAGTCAGGGGTACCAGCATGGGTGCTATTTTTGCACCGACCCTGGCTATCTTATACATGGATTGGCTAGAATGTAATACCATCCTCCCTGTGACTAACCCATTCCATCAAGGGATTTTAACGTGGAAACGCTATATGGATGATATTTTTCTCATCTGGGGTGGACCCTTTGATGCCCTTACAGCTTTCCTCCATTGGATCAACAATAATTGTAATGGTCTTACTTTTACTCTCACCCATAGCAATGTCAGCATCCCATTCCTTGACCTCTGCATCCAACACAAAGAAGGTTTACTTTTCACCTCCTTATTCCACAAACCAACTGAGAGAAATACATTGCTTAGTTACAACAGTTGCCACCCGAGAGCCCTTAGAGACAGCCTACCTTACTCTCAATTCCTGAGACTCAGAAGGAATTGTTTCCAAAAAACTGACTATTTTAGTGAGGCAAACACACTCGCAGCCAAACTTCGGTTCGGGGGCTACCCATGGCGCCAGGTAAAAAATGCCATTAAAAGGGCTTGGTATTGCCCGCGCGAAACCCTGCTAGAACCCAAACCTAAGAAATGCACTGAGAAAGTAGCGTGTGTCACAACATTCTCCACGATTCCCAATAGAATCCGTAAGAGTATCAAGAAAAACTGGCATATTGTAAACTCTGGTACGCTTGACTTGAAAGCACCAATGTTTGCATTTAAAAAGAGCAAAAACCTAAAGGATAGGGTAGTGAGGGCAGCTCTCCCCTCTACGAACACCTCCAACACCACATTGAACGATCTTTGGTCACTACCACCCCTGAGGGGTCACTCCAAATGTGGTACCTGTGTTGTTTGTGACTTTTCAATTGACTGTAAAGAATTTGTTTTTAAAGATGTGAAAAACGAGTTAAAAACATTCACGAACTGTAACAGTTGCAATCTAGTTTACGCCATCTTGTGTCCCTGCAATATGATCTATGTGGGCCAAACGAAACAAAAAATCAAACTACGGATCTCACAACACCACAGCAGGATTAGATGCAGAACAGCTAATGTTCCACTGGTCGAACATTTCATCGACAAAGGACACAGTGAAAATGATGTTCGTTGGATTGTCATCAGCCAAGTTATCCTACCTCCAAGAGGTGGTGACCTAACAAAACTGTTGAATAAAGAGGAGTTGAAATGGATCCTCAAAACGGACAATTTGAACTCTGGGTTAAACCTCCAGGAAGATTGGACTACTTTGATATAATAGATGGACTTGTATCAACCAGCATAAACCCTGATCTTTTTGCCTCGGACTGTTTTGTGTATATAATAATTTTGCCCTTCTAAATGCAATAATTTCATGCAAAAGTATCAACCAGCATAAATCCTGATCCTTTTGCCTCGGATTATTTTGTGTAATTAATAATGTTGCCCTTCTAAATGTAACTATTACATGCATAAGTACCCTGATCTTTTATTCCTTACTTACTATGTAGGTAAATCATTTAGCCATCACATTGCCACACGGTTCACTTCACTTCCCCATCCCAATATGGCCGACACATTCCCCGAACCCTGTCACCCCTCATTTATTTCCATGACCCTCCAACTTCCAATCGGGAGTCTCCTCTCATCTAATTAATAGGAAACCTCACTTCAGACATGCGACCACATTGTCAAGAAGGATGTACAGCGACTGAACAGGTAAGCCGACCCCCTTAGGTCCTCATCCTATACTCCTAGAACTGTACGCCCCAGTCATATCCTTAATCACCTTTTTTCTTTCAGGTCATCCATTTAGCCCCTACGCGATCAAAATAACTGACGTGTCCTCTCCGGCTCCCGATCCTGGTAAGAGTTGGTCCCCCGCGGCCCTTGGTAACCGGTTGGTGCCGGTAGCTTTCTTTTAATTCTTTTGCCCAAGTCATTTCCTTAGGGAGTACGGCCACCCACTAATCCCTCTAGCTCGCCTTGTCAAAGTATTTCGTAACATTTTCACAAAATTCCCCCCATCCTCACGTGCCATAATCCACCACCACATCGTTCCTCCTTCACCTCGGTCTGATTTAGGTAATTGCGCCGTGTCACTACGATCTGTACGAGGTATCGACCCGGACACAGATAGATTGCCTCGCGGCAACACGGGTGCTTTGCCATCCTCGCAGTCACCCCTTGACCTCACTTATTCATTTTAACTACAGTACGACAATATGCTGAGCTCTGTCTAATACTGAGCCAACTGGCGATGCCTCGACCCACCCGAATGATGGCAATAGTCTGAGCTCTGTTGAGTTCTGAGCCCATCCCCGATGTCACGACCAACCCCAATGATGGTAAAAGTCTGAGCTCTATGGAATACTGAACCCACCACTTTTGTCACGAACAACCCCAATGATTGTAGATTAAGGCAAGCTATACAACACACCTTGCATCCCTACACAAGGGCGTTGTAGCACTTTAATACCATCGTGATTCACCGGCCGGTTACAGGCTTAGACACCCGTCAACACACTATGATTCAACACGCCACTTTGATCTCCACGGTCTCCCACTTGGTTGATCTCCACTACACCGCCACCACTCACCACTTCGTGCACTGTGTGCAATAATAGCCTCATTCAGTTCCTGTTATTTATTCTTTCTATGCCTTTCCTCCTTCTTTCCTAGGCAATAGAGGCTTATACCAATTAGGCATTAATCAATGTCCTGATGATCCCCATGATTACGTAGTGGGATCGAAACGCCGTCGACCTGTTTGTGCACCCTATACAGAACTTATACCATGTGTTATGTATATGTAAAGGTGCCTTTTGAATTTTCTGTTTCATTGAAACTCACAGAAATCTGAAGCTTTTGCCTAAAAACCCCTGTTTTGTTCCTTGTTTCTTCACTGTACCAATCTGTATGTGTTAGGGTACAGGCTTGTGCCCCACTACGTTGAATTGTTGAAGGAATCCTTGTCTCCTATTTCTCATTAAGTAAACAGTGAGACCTCTGTCCGGCTGGACATGTCATATTAATAAAGAATCGTTTGTGTCTATATTTATTGTTTCAAAAATTTCTTTTGCATGGGACCACTGTTGTTCAAAAAAAAAAAAATCTAATACAAACTGGACACATAGGGGCAGATTTATAACGGGCGCATCCCCAGGGATGCGCCAGTTATTTTGCGCCGCAGCTCCGCCACCCATGGTGCGCTGCATTTACAATGCGGCGCACCATGGTGCAAAAACGGCACAGATGCGTGACGCATCTGTGCCGTAAAGGTGGCGCATTGCTGGAGTTGCGTCACAAGCGCGACGCAGCTCCAGCAAGGCTCGGGGGTGCCCTATATGTCCAATGCTGCCTCAAGCCTTACGCCTGCTTCAAGCAGGCGCAGGGTTTTGATGCAGCATTGGCCTGTAAGTGACTGAGTGAAATCTTATAGCTTTCACTCAGCCACTTTTGCGAGGCGCACCTGCCCCGGAACGCCCACCCTGCGCCGGAACGCCCACATGTGGCGCAGGGCTTTACAACGTGACGCATCTGCCTAGATGCGTCACGTTGTAAATTGGTCGTAGGGATGCGCCACGTTTACCCCGCAGTTGCGTGACGCAAACGTGGCGCATTACCAACATAAATCTGCCCCATAATGTCCACACTAGCAGCACACTCAAGGGAAGCCCATCTGCGCAGGTGCGCGCCAGCTACTCTGTCTGATTATGAGGAAATGTTGGCTTTAGTCCAAGTAACCTACTTCTCTCTCACCAACAGTTATTCAGTCTTGTGCATTTTACTGTTCCACGATCTGCACTTAAGGTGGCCATTGTAGAAGATGTTGCCCGTTCTAGTCCTCATTCGTTTGCCCCTTTTGGCTGAAAACCTACCGAACATAAATAAATTCCCAAAAACACCTCCCCATAGCCAGGCAGTTACTTTAAAGACACTTTTATGCAATGTTAGATCAGCTCGTAAACCTAACAGAGATAGATGATTTTGTGAATTTTATAATTTGGATTTGCTGTTCCTAACAGAAACTTAGCTCGATGAAGGTAACAACCGTCTCTTAGATGAACCTCCCAACTAATTATGCAATACTCAAAAAATGCCGCTTACCTTCACCATTCACGTGGTGGCAGTGCCGCCATAATTTACAAAATAAATCACTATAAGTCAAACCATCCAGTTTACAAGGTGCCTTTCCTGAGGACATTATTCTGCAAAATTCAGCGAGGAACCTTTAATATGAATTTCTTCTTAGCTCGACCACCCTCCACAATCTGATACAAAGCATACTTAACAACTGCTAAATGGAACCTTCCATTTCTGTCTCAACAAAAACAATACATTCGTTTTGGCAGATTTTAATTTGTGGCTAGAACAACCTCACAACCCCAATACAACAGCCATGGAGAACCTTGCAAACTGATTCTAAGTAATAGCATCTTGATACATCATTTCAACCATCTTCACAATTTAATTTTGACATCACCAGATAGTCTCTGAAAATTGTACGACTATATTGATCCCCCTAGGTCAGATCAGTTTGCTGTTTCTTTCTCCTTTGAATGCAAGACAGATGACCTATTTTAACAGCCTAAATTATACCTTGCTGCTAGTAACAGGAAGACATTTTCATTGGATACTTTGATTCCTTGCCTCTCTCCATTTGAACAGTCTCCAAGCTACTCTCATATTTAGGACATTAATGATCAACCTGAGGCTTTTGAAGATATGATGGAAGTTCAACACAATTCTGCCTTCACAAACTTGGGGCCAGATTTATCAAGGTGTCCCTGCATGGCTTGATGAATCTAGGCTAACGCAAGGCAGTACAAAACGCTGCCTTGCATTAGTCTGCAGCCGAGAGGCGTTTTATGGGTGGAGCATGGGTGTTCCCACGCCTCTACTCATGGATTCTAGCGCATTCCCAGATTTACCATTAGAGATAGACCTAAGAATGTATCAAAATGCTATGCCTCCCAAGGTGAGGTATAACAAGGAGAAATATCTTTATTCCTCCTCATTTTTTCCTCTACTGCGGCAAACATAGCAAAAAGAAAAATGCCTCCCAGGATTGCTTTTGTGCTGGAAGGTGTGCTTTCCAGCACAAAAAACAATCCTAACTACAACACATGCACCCTTGCTCTCTGATGCAAGGGTGATACATTGGCACTAGACAGCCATAAGTGCTCCTGGCTAGGAAAGGACAGCAATGTGCTGTATATGGTAAATATGGTGCATTCCTGCCCTTTCACGCTGCGCAGCACAGCCCTCTACCTTATTAAAGTTTCATTCCATCTCTGAATAGGAAGTTCTTAATGTGATCCAAGCACAGGATCTCTGACGGACATGAAATGTAGGAGTTCTTTTCGGATTTTCAACTTGGCTTGTTTATTTTATTCCTCTTTTCCAATGTTTGGAAAGATGCCATAGTTGGGTCTCTACTAAAGAAACCAAATTTGGCTGTCAACAAACTAGGGAACTACCAAACAATTTCGCTCCTTCTCTGGCAGAGTAAGTTTTTATAATATTTTGGTCTTTAGAAAAATCCAAGCGTACGTTGAAGACTCAGTTGTCCTCGGTATGTTCCAGGCCAGTTCTATTTCTGGCAGGAACACAGAGCTGGTCGGTCTATCAGTACTTGATAATCTTTAATATGTTGCCAACCGCTGAGATGTACTTGCACTGATTCTACTGGACGGTTCTATGAAATTCAACACTCTTGACCATTGTATTCTTCTCACGTGCTAAGAAACACTGAAATGAAAATGAAGGTGCTGGATTGAGTCAATCCTTGCTTTCTGATCACCAACTATTTTATTTGGTTCCTTCTGTTCTCTCCCCACACTTGTTAGATTGGGGGAACCCCAGGGATCAATTTTGTCCTCCCTTTTCGTTTAAATGTCTACATGTTCCCAGCTCATGCTCTCCAAACAAGAAGTTAAATATTATATTTATGCCTAGGACACCCAGCTTTTGTTAAGCTTTCACAATATTCTGGTGCTGTTTTTGGTTATTAACCTTTTATGGCTGAAATACTCTCCTTCGTTTGCTCCTGAATGGCACTTACTTCCTGAAAACTCTTTCTTAACAAGACGGATATCCTGGTTTTCAGAAAATTTGTAGATTATTTGAATCTCGACCTCTGGCCAACGTCTTTGGGTTCCTTCCCTACTGCAGTGAATGCTGTAAAAAATCTTCGTATCATTATTGTAGCTAATCTCTCTTTGGAGCACCAGGTTGACAAACTGTTACGCACTTCGTTCTGGCAACTGGAAGTTCTTTAAAAAGTTCTCTTTTTCCCCTACCTTGTGTGAAATATTAGGTGTTACCACACTCATACATCATGATTGGATCCTCTCGAAGCATTTTAGCTATACCTCCTCAAAAAATCAAAAGGCGTCAATTTGTCCAAAATGTATCCAAAATGCTACTGCCAGGTTGATTTACCATTCTCGACTCAGATACCATATCTAATCCATCTTTTTTATTTCCTCACTGGCTGCCAGATGAGCTCCGTACTGTCTTCAATAATATGGTTATCATGCATAATGACATACGTGGCAAAACTCTGGTTTTCCTGGTCAACAAATTCCTTCCTTATAGCTCCGACTCATTCCCTTAATTTTAGTTATACATTTCTGCTAGAACCACGTATGCACAAGGGTATTTTTGAGAAAAATTATCAAATTCAACAATTTAAAGTATCTTGTTGTGGCACTCAACAACTTGTGGCTCACCGTCCAAGCGACAATATTTGACCCTAAATATAACCAAGAAGAGAAGGAATGCCAAAAGTCATGAAAAAAGGGTTTTTGCAGTCCAATACTGTAGTCCATAAATTTCTTTATTATCCGCTTTTTCAATGTTCAAGTTGTCCAACAGCACACGATGAATACATTCCAATGTAGAAAATCCGAAATCAAATATTCAATATTTCATAAGTTCATAAATGCAGATCACATTAACACAGCCTAGGCGTTTCATCCTGGTCGGACATCATCAGGACTGCGAATAGTAAACAAAAGAAAAACAATTTTTACAATCCACATCCATATTAGTAATGAAATTATGCTTTGACCAATCAATTTTAATACAATTTCAATCTATCACACAACTGCTATATCGTCCCTTACTCATCCTGCCTATATTCCATTCTAAATACATATTTCTCGATACAACAGTGAGAGAGCCAGATCTACCATGACTCAATAACTGAAATCTTCCAGAGCCCACAACTTAATCCCCCATAACAATAATAATAAAACCGTACCTTCGTTATCCGAATCTATACATCAATTAATCCTGTATGTGCATGAAATTTAATCAATCTCACCTGAAAGAATCAGACAGGTGTAGGCACACATTAAAACCACGCATATAGAATCTGCGAGCATATATATCTTAAATCAATCTGTTGTAGTCTTCCTTTTACCTGCTGCACTCTCCTTTCAGTAGTTCTCTGCCTACCTGCTCAGCTTGTGATGAGGTCATGTAGAATGTTGGAGTGTGTTTGTATGAGTGGAGTGTCAGTTGATCTGGATGGCTGAGCAGCCAGGAGGCTGCTCCTGGTGGGGCATTAACTGAGGCAACTTAAGGGACATCTAAAGGACTTACCATCTTCCTATAACTTAGAATCTACTTTGTAACTTCAAGAATAAATATACTTAGTGAACTACAAGACCCTGACTGCGCATCTTTCATCATTACAATACAATCCCCTTATTGCTCACCATTGAGTGGCTAAAACCAATTCCCAATGGCGATTAGCGCAATGATGAATTCAGTTTTCAATTATCCAGACATTTCCTTCCAGTCCCAACTGAAACAACAATCTGTAAAGAACAATATAAACAACATCACATTTGCTGTGCCTCCATATACACGATACAACTTTCTATTATGCATCCTGTTATCCTCTGTCATCTAGAAACTATGCCCTATATCTCACCTTATTAGTATTCAAAAGTATCTGTCACGCCATCCTGCTCCACCGACACTCCCGATCCTGATAAATATGCAGTGTGCTGTTTCTGTTTCTAGTCTCCGTATATATATCCCCCCTCACCAATCAAAAACGAGCCTTAGTTTCACTACCAATTCCAACGACCATGCTTCCTCTCTGGTCTTCATTCTCTATTGGCCAATCACATTCATCCGTATGTTATGACGTTTCACCCCTCGGCAAGCATGAACTTCCGCCCAATCACATGTGTCTGTTTTTAAAGAAAGGCTGTTCCCGCTCTGGTCCGCCAGTAGAATTTTTTCACATTAACCGCAACCGGAAATAATCCTGGTCGCCGATCCTATTGGCTGTTTTCACCGTTGTCGAATATATTAGCTTTTGGCTACAAACCGGAAATATTACTTACTCCCAATCACCAACTATCTTAATGACTGTACAAGAACTGCGCAAGAGTTTCTCCTGGTTTCGAGAGTAAATATACACGATTACATAAAAGTTATGCCCTTGTATTCTCCATGAGTGGTACGTCCCCCACTATTTTAGTATTGTGGCGGGCGGTGCAGAGAGCACCGCCCACCACAATACTAACAATACAGGATGTGCCCGCCACTGTGGCGGGCACATCCTAATACCCCCCACGGGACCCCTGCCCTTATGGCGGGCGGTCCCATTTACCATGAGGATGACGGGCGGGCAAAGTCTGCCCGCCATCCTAATGAGGCCCTAAGGGAGGTTACGAGTATGCGGATACAGGAGACTGCCTTGTACTTCCTAGTAGGAGCCCGCCACCGCCCTAAGCCACTGAAAGCCAAACTGAGATTCGTGGATCAAGCGCTTCTCTTGGCTACTAGGGTGATTACCATGAGATGGAAATCCCCCCGGATAGAGAGAGCCACCCTGAAGAGGGAGGAGGACACTGGGAGGCGGAAGAATCCCATGGCTGTGGACTGGGAGGTCATGCTGTTGGAGTTAGACAGACAGGACCCGACACTATCCCAGGGAGAGCGACCACAGGATACACACTGAAGGAGGGAGTCTGGAGACAATTATACCAAGGTCAGATTAGGAGCCCAGGATTCAGTATGAACACAGTGACCCAGTAGTCGGCACTGATGACCGGATAATCATACCAATGGGAGACTTTTGCGGCCAGGAGAAAGGGGGGTTGGGGGCGGGACAGTTGGGGTGGGTGTGGGAGGGGACGGGTCTTCTTCTTCAGACACGTGTATGGATGTAGACGTTCTATATCAACCTCCCCGTAGATAGGTGTGCATTGCCTCGCGCCGAGGGGCCAAATTGAAGGTATAGATGGTGCATAGCTTCGTGACTATTGAAGGGGATTACCACTGTATTTACCTACTGTTGGGGAGAAAACAGAAAACCATGAATGTTAATAATAAGACGATTATAGGTATGTTGTTTCCTTGTATGCACATTCATGAATAAAGTTTTTGAGGAAAAAAAAACATTATGGTCACCACTTTCTGCATAAATCTGCTAATCCTAGAAATGTGTTCACTTACCACAAGTGGGAAAATTGTCCAACACGGCCGACAAGGCAGTTCAAAAACATTTACACAAAAATTTCCATATTTTTCAGGGTTTAATATGTCTGACCCAGCCTCATATTAATATTATAAGGTTGCACCAACATAAGCACAGAAAAATATGTTAACAAACACCAAACAGATTTACTCTGCGTCCTTTATTGCCCAGTTGTCTGAACAAGGTTTCGACTTATGGAAAGACACTATAGACTTAAAATCAGTTTGGGGTACTAGAGAATGGCAAGTTCCGGGAACTGAAGCTTTGTTTAGAGCATGCCTTATCCCTCAACAGATCATGTTTTTGAACGAGACTCCATCACATACTGAGTGTAACATAACATCACAGAAAGAGATTACAGTAGATGACATCATACATTACAACAGATCAGACCCCCATTGGAAGAAATAGTTGATTTGGCCCACAGACACCAATAGTTGTCAGGTGAGATTCATGGGTAAAACAGAAGGGTTCAGTATCCACAGGCCAGATCCATGTTATGTACAGAGAGAACATCCAGCGGTAGTGACATCCTACGGTGTTGGGAAGTTGTGCCTTGATTGGCTGAAACCCTCAACACTCACAAAGGTGAAACAACAGTTATCCTTACTGTCACAGGATGTGGATCTCAGGGATTTTTTAGTAGGTCCCAGGAATCCATGTCAGAAATGTTTCATTTATGCTGTCTACAAAGAAATATGGAAAATATCCCAACAAGAGGCCGCAGAGAGACTATGTGAAATAGACCGTATAAATCAAGAGAAAGCTCTAGCAGTGGTAGACAATGGGTTAACTATATTGACCTCCAGGATATATTCCTTAGGTAACATTGTATCTTCTGCGATAGACATACTAGAACAAGATTTGGCAATATTACAACACATGCAATCTCAATTACCTTCTATTATGTTGTTAAGTGCAATCTTTGCATGCAGGCTATGTGCCATGGTGTTATAATAACAGCACATCTCTGTTCTCTGAATACAGTCTAGCATATAAACAGAATTGGCACAAAGGGGAGCAAAATATACAATGCTGCGTATAAAAACACTGGATAGATTAGCATTCCTAGTGTCAGATTTACTTTCCACAGAATGGCTAATCCATGGCAACATAACTTTACTGGTCACTACTTTTCAATTTCAGTATTGTCTTGAACAAAAGCAGGCAGGCAGATGTGAAGAAATGGGTAAGGAATACATAAGGAATCATGGGAATTACCGTACAGATTTCGTTGCCGGTGTTGGGATCGAGAAAAGTTTCTAAGCGATACGAACTGTGAGAACGCTTTAAGTGGATTACTCATATGCCAGGATATAATGCTGCACGGGGCTTGTAATGGTTCTGTAGCAAACTTGTCCTGCCATTTGAGAGGTACCCCAGCTGCAGTGAATACTCCAGCATTCAGGCTACTTTCAAATGGGAGTTACTTCATGCTGAACAGTCAAGGCTGCTGCGGAATGCTCCAGGGCATCACGTATCTGGTAACCCTGAACTGCAGGGTTACTTGCTATATGAAAGTATTATTTCCACCGACACATACAGTCAGGGAGGCACAGTTATGGCCTTCACTAAATGCTTTCTTCATACGGTTTGATACTCTAACCATAATCAAAGCCATGCTTTTACAGAAGTCTGTGCCCTTAACCTCCGCTCAAGAGACTTTTGATCTCTGGATCGCAAGGTTTTCAGCAGAGATACAGGCGCTTATCCATACAAACTGTCCTTTCCATTTTGAAGCAATGGTAAATTGTATCTTTAACATGTCTGATACAACAGGCATAGTCCACCTATTTAAGAACATAGGTTCAGGACTTCTGGGCACATTTCAGATGGTACTTGGAGTTATACCAAACTTCATACACTCTGTATTCGGAAGCATCTTTGGAGGACTTCCGCTCAACCTGTTTCTAGTAGCAGGTATCCTGATTGTTTTCCACCAGCTACGTAATGAGCGTCCCAGTCACCAAGGAGATGACAAAAGCACTTCTGGAGCGTAAATACCGTGACCGCATGGTACAACATCTAGGCACCCCTCGCCTAAGAGACCTAAGTGAATTTTGGTTCTTGTCATTTCAACCATTCTAGATGGACCTCATCTTACCTGTCCTCCGATGCCTGTTTTGTGGAGAAGAATGCGTGTTAGACTTTGTTTGACACTCCCATCATGTGCGCAACCGGACGTAAATGCTTTACCGGACCTGTTCTGCAGTGTCCTCAGCGTATTCCGATGTTGATAGCGGCATTCCTTGAGCCCCCACAGGTAGTAATACCAACTGTTGGTATGGATACCGGCTCCTCCTCTGACACCCAGGCTTTGGACAGCGCACAGGCTGCCCCAGCACCGGCGGCGGACAATGTGGTACATCATCTGTGCTCAATTGACATACTCTGCGAGGTGTTACAGGGGCCGTCTACTATGAAATCAAGAAATGAAAATGTTGCGCGTACCAGTCAGGACACAAACATGTCACTACTTTTGGCTTGTGGTACCCTAAGCTTTAATCTGTACTCTGTAATGAGTCCAAATACTTCTGAAAAGGCCACTTTGAGAAAGTTGTCCTTTTCTTATTTACATCATTCGGTGCTTTCTGCCTGTCTCTGGAATACATGACTAGGGTGGGTGACAGCTGGCTTCCTGCATTCCCTCTAGACGGCCATACACAAAGGAAGTGTAGGTATGCCTGAGTGGTCCTCTGTATGTTGATGGATCTGGCTGAGTAGGACGAGGGGGAAACATTCAATACCTTAGGGAGTATCCCCGACCGTTCGGCTTCTTAAACCCATGGAACAGTGATACATTATAACATATTTAATGTGAATTTAAAAGTTGTAAAAACACAAGAGCGGACCTGATCAAAGGCATAGATTAAAAAAAGGGGTTTTAAAAATGTATGTCAGAGCTGTGCTAACATAGGAGATATCATCACAATGTGCAAAGTATCACATTTAAAGTTCAGATTGCAGGAACAGTATGGAGGATCAGTATATTTGTACCATGTTCCCTCCGGATACAACAGGTGATGAAACAGACACAACACAATCTAAAAAGAAAGTTGAAAGACAACACTGGTGAACAGTCATTTTGTAAAGTTAATATGGCCGTATCACTGGAACCATCTTGACCATAATACATTTTCGAAATAGTGATTTGGCCATTGATAAAGATTCTCTCTCAGTAACCATTCTATCATTAAACAATTCCTTTATCTATGCCGCATATTGTTTGGTAATATTAGATTGAGTAAAAAAATAACTCTGGTTTTACTAAATTTATGAAATTATCTCGAACTCTAATGTAAACCAGCCATGGTATATTATGTACGTTGTCTAATTTCATGCAATCGAGTATGATTAGTCAGTTCAGGCGTAAAACTTCTTTTAACCAAACATTACACCAGAGAAGGAGAGAACGCAGCCTAATATAATCAATGATGTAACTGATACAAAATTCCTCTTGTCATATTTCAGAGGAGCTATATTGCCCCAATCCCAAGAGTCCTGTGAGATATTTATTCTCTGCTATCCTCAGTTGATCAATGTTCGCATAACCCCGTATTTCTCTTTCAAAGGCTGAAATTGGAATACATTTTCCTTTATATATCCAGCATATTTTCAGATTCTTTTGCCCCAAACAAGAAGAGAATTCATTAACCCCACACACACTCTTAAAATAACTCTCATTCTTTTCAATGAATGGTTGTCAACGGAGTTTGGAGTCAAATAAGATACCCAAGTATGTGAAATGATCCACCTCACTTAGGATATGGCCTTGAGCTTACAATGTAGCAATTTTTGAGTTCTTTGGCCCCAGAATCATAAAATGTGATTAACTAAAATTAGTGTGCGAATCCAAACTATTCCTGAAAGTAACAAAAAGGGTTAAAAGCCGCCGTAAGGATCTTGCTGTACGTGCAATTTTAACAGAGCGTCTGCATATAAAAGAGCTGGCAGCAATCTTTTGCTGACTCTTGGGACATCTACACCCTAACCCGTAAGTGCCTTCTCAAGCTGATTAACGTACATAATAAAAAGAAAGGGGGCTATGAGTCAGCCATGACTAATCCTTTTACTTAGAGCTAAACTCATTACTGCCAAAACTTACTGAGGCCGTTAATCCATGGTGAAGATCCCTATTGAAGCTAACTAAACACTCATTCACCCTATGGACTCCAGCTCAGCCCAAAGTTTTTACCTCCAGGAATCAGGGAGTGTTTGACCAATAGCAGCATTAAAATACAATGTAAAGAAGGAGGCAATAGATCCACACAAGCTTTAAACAGATCACCCAGGATCCCATTTGCTCCAGGACCCTTGCCCCTTGGTAGAGATTCTAAATAATCTCTAACCTCTTCCAAGTGCAACAATAGTTTAGTTACCCGGTGTCTTGGGAGAGAGCCCTCCTCCAAACCCGTTCCCTGATATAATACTGAAAAGTGATCTTTCTATTGCTGAGAAGGTACCAGGCTCTCTACGTCTGTCCCCCTCTCCTCTTTAAAGAAGGGATGATCAACCACTTTTCAGAAGAGTGTACTGCCCTTCTTAGTACTTGAGGAAAGTAAATCCTCCCACATCTCGGCCTGAAATTTGTGTTCCTATGAATTATCGCTGTATTGTATATGGCCATACAGTGTTTAATTTTGCTCTTAACCCATATCAATCACTTACTGTGCTAAAATTGAACTAAGCACCCTGGTAGAGGTCTTATCAAACCAACGGTTGGGCAATGAGGAACCCGGCTTAATTTTTATTGAAAGGGCAGAGTTAATATAATTGCTTATCTTCTTATATGCAGATAGAATACTAACATCAGGAGCCTCTGTATCCAAGCAAACCTACATTTCGGAGGAGCAAGATAAAACCAAATCAAAACCAAATTCATTAAAAACTGCTCCGGGACTATTTTGTCCCATTTCAATCTATGTCCCCGGCCAATAGTCTTCAGTTTGTTTCCCAGATGATAGCAGGATGCAACTTTCTCAGTGATCTACTGATGGAGCAAGGTTTCATACGTAAAGAAACTTGCTCGGATTCAATCGTCCCGAAACAACATGTAATAAATGAACCAACATGTTTTGTGATTTCTAATAATTGCACCACACAACATTTTCTTTAACCAGAGGAAGCTTGTCCATGGGCTTTACTAACAAGTAATCAGAGTGACTTAAAATGGCTGCCGAAAATATGGGAACTCTTCTACGCATGTGTCCACTGCATCTACGTGGTATGACATCCTTTGCTTTTGGTAGGAAATCTTTGCAGCTGCACAGTAGTAATAAAGATGGCCGCTTCAAACCTCACATGCTAATGCATATGGCTATGCTTAAACTAAACTTCGCATGTCTTGCTAATCTGCTAATGCCATAGTTAAAATAAATTAATGAGACTAGTGTAGGAATGCGTGGTATACAGTGCATTCATTAATTTTCCTATTCTAACATGTTCTTATTTAATTTTATTATTAGTTCGTAATAGGGCCTGGAGGGTGACTGAATTCTCTATCTTGTCTGAACTCTACACATGCGCACTGGAATCATGAAACTCCTGTGTCAATGACATTGAACCACAGAGAAGGACTGTCTCACAAATGATGCGCCTGGGAACTTCAACTCTTAACCCGGAGCGGGGAAGACGAATTGGACAATATTATATAAATTGTACATGAAGTAGTGTGAATGTTGCTGGGGGGAATAAAGCATGGAAAATAAAATTAAGAGCGGGAACATAGAACAATTAAACCAAAGAAGATGACTTCACATTAGTATGGTGTGATGACCTCTCCCCATCCCATTGACCAATCGAATGAAGGGAATACACAAATTTGAAACATTGGGGGGTGGTACATACACCGAGAATAGTATAACTAAGGTAGGCTCAGTTAGTTAAATTGACTGACTTGTTATAGACCTGTCACTGAACCAACACTGCAGAAGAAGATGGCGGATGCCACAGAGCTCATAAGCTGGCCAAGCACTCTGAAAGAAGAATCCGGAGATTGCTGATGAAAAAGAATCGATCCATCTAGAAGGGGAAAGAGAGTAGCACCAGAGAGGGGTGTAATGCTGGTGTTGCAGTTAGAAAATGTTACCTGTCCTGTCTTGTCCTGCACCTGTCCTGAACTGCTGGCTCCCGATTAGTTGGGAGCCCTTTCTTTTCCAGCTCTTTGGCCAGGGTTGGTCCTCGCTTCATTCTAGGTAGTATAACTCTGTGTTGCATGTCCTTGTACCGTTTTCCTTTTCCACCCTTCCTAGGTACCAATGTCTAGAGATTTTACTGAGTCTTTAAAGATTTTTGCTTTGATCATTATTTTTCCCCTTGAGAAGTTGGTGATTGACATGTATTGGTATTTGACTCACAAAATATTGCACAGATAAAGATTTTAAAACTCTCCTGAGTTTGTGGTCATTCAGAGAAAAGAATAAATGTTATTTATGCCTATTATGCTAACAACCTGATCTATCGACCAGAGGAAATTAAGCACTAAGGTATTAAAGTTTGGAAGAAAGAGGTACAGGTAAAATATATATTTCAAGGTAGACCAAATCCGTAATTTCAGCGGAGGAGTTGCCAGCGTATTGTATGAATGTTTATGGGCCCAGGTGAGTATGGTGTTTTAAAAATAACCCAAGCTGGTAATCTTGCTCCATCAGTATTTCTTTGTAGCAGAGCTATGGTTAGGTTTTAGTCAAGATAGGTAGTTAAGTTGTGTATTAGAATATTGATTTATGTATTAACCAAAACCCGTTTGTATTATTTCATGCTGTCCAGAAATCCCCTGGGATATTGAAGAGCGGGTGGTAAGTGGAAACCACACTGCAGTGAGGTTACTGGCCTTGATGAAGAAAGTATGGAAAGTTAAGTAAAACTTGAAGCACTAGTTATGGATTATTTTCATTTAAAAGTGAGAGTGACTGGTAGCAAAGGAGTTCGCTGGTAAAACCTTGGTCTTATATCACCTACAAAGTGTAAGTCTGAAGGCGTAGCAGGTTCTTTGATGCTTTAGTGAAGAGTAAGCGGAAGAGATTTTACTGGTAGTGTGTGTGATGGGTAAATGGGAAGGTTTTACTTGCCTTGAAAGAATTTGACTTTTCTTTCAAATTAGTATATCAGGCACAGTAGCGAATGTTTTTATGTTGTTAATTAATGAAATGTGTATTTAAAATTGAAAGAGATTGAGTTTTCATATTACATTGCAATGGAGGGGTCAGTTGTCGGTGCTGCACTGATGTCACTGAAAACCGCGCTGGGATTGGTTGAACTAGCGGGTGTGTAGCTGAGGTAATACTGTAAAGGAGGGGGTGAGTGCAGAGAGTGAAACTCAAATCAAAGGAAAGACGCGCAAGCATTGGTTAAAGTGGTCTGTAAACCAAATGTTGATTGGTTAGTAGAATAAAAGACACGCTGATATTGAAAGAGCATTTATGTGACAATTGATTAAACTGCCAAAATAGAATTTTCAGTGTTATTAGACAGTGGAGATTATGGCCTAGATGTGGGTAATTTTATTTTACCACTTCTTAAATACCGAATTTTACCTATTCGGTATTTAAGAAGTGGTAAAATAGAGGGGGGGGGGGGGATGTAGGTATTACAGAATCGGTAAATACCGAATCGTTAAGATTCGGTATTTACCGATTCTGTAAATACCGATTCGGTAATGCCCATTGATTCCTATGGGCATTGAAGCCCATAGAAATCAATGGACATTACCGAATCAGTATTTACCGATTCGGTAAATACCGATTCCAGCAAGGGTGCAGGGGGTGTCACTTTGACACCCTCTTTTAAGTAATACAAGGGAACCCAGGACGCAGTAAGCTAAGGACCATGGGTAGAAACTTATTTTCAAAAGACAACGGTCCTTAGAAAAAGAAAGGAAATTGAGACAATAAATATAGACTCGATAGAACTATATTGTTAAGAATGCCCAGCCGGACACTTTAATTTCTTGATGAAAGTAATATAAAACAAGGGAATGAAGCACAAAGTGCGATGGTAGTGGGACACCAGCCGATGTCCAACCAACACACTTGGGGAGCAAACAGAAGGGAGGGAATATTCAGGCAAAAATAGGTTATCAAACAATTAAAATTGCAAAATGATAATCCACATTATACACATATGCATGCTCAAATTATATGTTAACTCTGCATTTAGTGTACTTATTGTCGACGACGTTTCGAACCACACATATTATTGGTTCATCCTCAGGACAAAAAATGATTGCCTAAAGAATTAATAATTAAGCTTGAACCCCATTCCGGATAAGCTGAGGATCGCTTTGGTGAGAGTATAAATTCTGGTGACTTTCTAGGGATACAGTCTATGCAATTACAGGGAAGTCGGGGGGAACGTTGGCCTGGTCCAAGAGTCTGATATCAGGAAGGTGCAGGTCCACGATGGGGGTCCTTGCACAGCGTGAGGATACCTTCACCTAGGTTATACTTTCACCAAAGCGATCCTCAGCTTATCTTAACAATATAGTTCTATCGAGTCTATATTTATTGTCTCAATTCCCTTCCTTTTCTAAGGACCGTTGTCTTTTGAAAATATACTTTGACACCCTCTAGCACCCCAAATACAAGCATGTGTGCCATGTGGCACACAGACATGCCCTAAGGACATGTCTGTCTGTCACATGGCATAGGTGTGCATAAACACATGTGCATGCACACCTGGATTCGGTATTTTACCACCCAATTGGATTGGGTGGTAAACTACCGAATCTGAAAGGCCTTTGGGACTCAGAAGAGTCCCACCTACATCTAGAAGTTACAGAATCGGTTAAATTACTGATTCAGTATTTTACCGATTCGGTAAATTTACCGATTCAGTAAATTTACCGGATCTGTAAAATTAAGGGCCCTACATCCCAAAAACCCATTTACCGGTCGGTAACGGCCGAAATCGGCCGTTACCGGCCGCTAAATGGCCACCTGCATCTGGCCCTATATGTGGAACCCTGATCCAACTATAACAGGGTCCCAACCAGATAGAAGATTTATAGGTTTTGCCCACGAGCAGTACATTAGAGGGAGACCAAGCACAATTTACAGAGAGAAAACAAAAATGTCATTCATGCAGAAAATCAAGAATTATTTTAAAAAGGATAAACCCATTAAAACTAGAGAGGAATTATTATTCCTCCCCCAAAGACACCTGCATCATATATGATGATAGAAAGAGGCTACCACACTTGTGTATGGTTAGACAATTGGATAGAATATACAAAAGATGATGGAATAATAGCATTTCCAGAGTACGGAACATTTAATGGGAGAATTTTACATAGTTTACAAACTTGCATGAATGAGTTAGAGCCAAGACCTAGATTAACTCAGTATGAAGCTTTAAAAAAATGGAAGACTGTGGCTTTTGAGTGAGATAGACCCCGATTTGATAGGAACTTGAGTACATTTTATCCTAAATTCCCCCGAGAAACCAGAGATGAGCAGATGATGCAATGGAGACAGGCTATGGTAGTGGAAGGATTATATCCTGTATTAATCACAGAAGAACCAACAGGAAGTAAATGTACAGAGAAAACAAAACATTTAATGATTGGTAGTGGGGTTTCTGAGAATGATTATTTTGGAGACATTTGAATGAAAAATCCTTCACCTTATCAGGAGGAATCAAATAGAATGACCCCTAATGCCCCGTTTTTGAAAACACCCTTGGTTCCGCAGGTTGTACATTAGACTACATTGGAATGGGTGAGTTAATCCAGTGAGTTAATCCAGAAAATAACTCAATGAAATACAAGTCCTGAAGCACTAAAAGTACCAGTGACTATAGGTCCCGTTGTTCCCTTGTATGGGGACAAGCAAACGGTTCAAAAATTCCTGTTCTGACTACTCTGCAACCCAGAAAAGAAAATATAATAGTTGATAACCAAGCAAGTGAGTGTGAGTCAGTAATTTCTTTAATTGATTTGCCTATTAGAAAGCTAATAATTGATTCATTTAGGAAAGATACCCCTGGTTGCCCAAGAGAGGTACAGATTGAAACAACCACAGGAATGAAAAGTGCCAACCTAGTAACCCCTGAAGAAATAGAAAGGTGGACATGAGAAATAGAAAAGCTAAAATCACAGCCAGAGGAATTAGATATATTTAAATTAAGAGAAGAATTGGAAAAAATGACAGCAGGAAATGTAGGGATAGAAAGGTTAAACACTTTTAGTGAAGAAGAGTTATTATTCATATGCAGAAGTATCACCCGAAATACAAAAAATTCCAAGAGAAACTAATGAATTTGGCATCCGAAAAGGGGATTGACATTGGTAAATCCAAAGTACTGCAGAAACCATATAGGGCAGAATTTTCTGATAAAGATTTAGAAAACATGACTTTTTCAGGGAGAACATTACAGATAAAAGAGTTATTAACATTGTTGCAAAAATGGGAAGATTTAGACAGATGAGAAGTAAGGTGGCCGAAGAAAAAGGAAGAAGCACAGGCAAATCGAACGACATCTGAGTATTTAATGAAAGAAGCAGAAAAGGTTGAAAGGTTGTGCCCAATGAGAGAAGTTCCAGAAGGAGGTCATGTGCATGTCCCGTGGACCCAACAGGATATTTTATCATTCACAAATGATTTCCCAAAACTTAGAGAAAAATCAGTCGAATGGTACAGGCAAGTTGAAAGGTTTGTGAAGGTTTCACAAGTTTTCTTGAAGGATTTTGATGTGCTGTTTGACATTGTTGTTCCTGCTGATTTATGGGCAGAATGTAAAATCACAGTAGATTTGCCTAATGATGAGTTCCCAAGAGATGCAAAGACAGGAGCCTCATCAGATGAAGTAATGAAAAAATATCATCAGGTAATCACTTACTTGAAGGGAAAAATTTCTCCAAAGAAAAGCGAATGGATAAAAATAGACAGAACAACTCAAGAAAGGATGAGTCAGTACATGCTTATTATGAACGACTTTTACAGGTGTTTAAGCAGTATAGTGGGTTAAAAAAACATTGAAAACAATCATATGACACATTTTGTATATCGTTTTGTGTCTGGGTTAAGGTCAGAGATATCTCAGATGATTAAAGTGCATATGTTATGCTGGCAAGCAAAGCCCATAGACAAAATCCTACTCAGGATCATCCTAAAAATCATGCCCCTTCTCCCATTCAACGCCAGATGGAAAATGATCCAAGGTCTAATTCTCTCACGCCAGGACTATGGCAATGCCCTCTATTTAGGGGCCCCACAATCCACCCTGAATAAACTACAGGTTACTCAGAATTGTGCCGCTCACACACTACTCCAGATCCCCCGAAACACATCAGTTCATTCAGAACTTAGAAAGCTTCATTGGCTCCCGTTTAAAGATAGAATTATATTCAAGGGCCTGTGCATTGCACACAGAGCATTCTGGAAATCAGGTGCCATAATCATTCACACCCTGGTCACACCTTACCAACCAAATAGACAGCTAAGGTCCACCTCCTCTCATCTGCTTACAATTCCCAGAATCAAGAAAGCTAGATGTGGTGGTCGTTCCTTTCCTCACACCACGGCTAAACTCTGGAACTCCCTCCCCGCTCACTTGCGCGCAGAATACAACTTGTTATCCTTCAGAAAAAAACTAAAAACTCAGCTGTTTAACAACTAGAACAGGCTCCCCATGTTCTCTCACGTGCGTTTTGTCTGCAGCGCTAGGACGCCTCAGGGTAGCTACTGCGCTTTATAAATGTTCTTTTAATTTAATTTCATTTCAAGTATGCAAAGTATTGTGGGGACGAAATTGAAAATAGATGAATGAAATTGGAAGAAAAGGTTATGTGGGCTCAAGTTAAATTAGCAGAGCAACAAGAACTTCAGTTAAGTAATCATACAAATAATCAAGGAAAGGGGAAAGGTCAAGGTGAAGGTAGTGGGGACAAACCAAGAGGGCGAATGAGCAAAGAAGAGGCAAAGAAAAAGTGTCCCTGTCACGGGTGCGGAAAAGTGGGGCATTGGAAAAACAAGTGTAAACTTATACAGAATAATAATGTCCAAACTCAAAATTTAAATCCACAGACGCAGAATGAGGTGTTAATGAGGCAACCGCAACTGGTTGTACAGAATCAATTGCCAACTGCTCCTATTCCAGATTTTGAGAGTCAAGCCAAGTACAGTGTGGACACCGGATTCTGGGAGGGAAGTGGTAAGAAAAATTGTGTAACACTACAGTTTCGCTTACAGGATACATTTTTTGATGAAGAGAGTAGAGACTCAATGACGGTGCCTGAGAGGGGGGGGGAAGAAAAATGCGTACTTGGCGCATACTTGCCGGTAGATCAGTCAGGTCCATATATAGAAGGTAAGGTAAAGGGAAATGACATCACCTTCTTATTGGACACTGGTGCTACCTGTTCTACTGTAAGAACAGTAGACATCCCAAACCTACCCCTCTCGGGAAAAGTGATCCAAGTAGTGGGCGTTTCTAAAAAACAGATTAGGCCCCAATTACTGAACCAATGGAGGTATGTATTGGCAATTTTAAAGAGATGCACAAGTTCGTAGTCTGGGACTCGAGTCTTGTAAATTTGTTAGGAAGGGATTTATTGTGCAAAATGAACTGCACAATATTTTGTACAATGGATGGTGTTGCAATTCAGACTCCTGATGAAGATGAAGTATACAAAATCATGTTAGCTAAACAGGGAACAGCAGTGAATGACACGTTTACAATGATGACTCCAGATGATCCACTAGATGAGGTCCAAAATACCGTAAATCCGGACGTGTTGGATTTTACCGGAAAAGAAGTAGGATTGATGGCAAATGTAGACTCAGTAAAAGTAACTGTAAAGGAAGGTGTAGTCTACCCAAATAACCGACAATACAAATGAGCCCAGAATTAAAAGCTGGTGTTGCAGCACAAATTGAACGATTAGTTGAGCAAGGCATATTAAAAGAAATAATGAGTAGCCCTTTTAATTCACCTGTAATTGGTATAAAGAAGCCTAACAGCGAATATAGTGTGGTCCAAGATTTGATGAAAATAAATAAAGTAGTACCATGTTGTCCAATAGTAACAAATCCAGCAGTAATCCTATATCAGATACCATGGAGCGCAGGATAGTTCACTGTAATTGATTTATGCCATGCCTTTTGCCCCATTCCATTGCATCCCGACAACCAATTTTTGTTTTTGTTTAAATTTGATGAGCAGGTTTATGTTTGGATTCGTCTTTCAAACTGAAAATCTTTCGATTTTTAATCAGATTCTGAAAAAATTTCTTGAATCTTTGGTGTTGCCTAAACAGTCTGTCTTGGTGCAGTACATTGACGACTTATTAGTCGCCTCAAAAACTCGAAATTATTGTGTCATTGATTCAATTGCATTATTGATTCACCTGGCTGAAGGTGGACATAAGGTGTCGCCAGAGAAATTAAAATTTTGCACAACTTCGGGTAAATATTTTGGGACCCCAAATAGAAAGAGGAGTCAGAAGAGGGACTTCAGAAAGAATCAAAATAATAAGAAACATTAAATTACCTCAGATCCAGGAAGAAATAAGAATGTTTCTTGGAGTCGTAGGGTATTGCAGGCAGTGGATTGTCGGATTTGCAGTACTAGCCAAACCTTTCATACAATTGACAAAGAAGAGAGCGAGAGATAAAGTACAGTGGGATTATGAAAGTATGACAGCCTTTTTACAATTACGCAACTGTTTGTGCAAAGCACCTGCGTATGGTATGCCAGACTATTGCAAAGAATTTGCACTATTCTGTGATGTGAGAGACAATTGTGCACTCTCAGTCCTAACACAGACACATGGCTTAATGCTACGTCTTGTGGCATATTTCTCTTCTACTTTGGACCCCGTGGCATCTGCATTACCAGTGTGCTAAAAAGCAGTAGCTGCAACATGCATGAGTCTGGAACAAAGTGAATCTATGATACTGGGACACCCTGTAACGGTGTACGTCCCACATGCAGTTGCAAATTTACTGATAAGAACCCGAACAGAGTATCTTACTTCAAGTCGGCTGACTAAGAATGAGCACATTTTATTAGGTGCAGAAAATGTAACGATAGTCAGATGTACCGTCTTAAACCCTGCAACTCTTTTGCCCGATTCACCTTTTGAAGAAGTAAAAGATGAGGTTCAACAGGAATGCCTTGATATCACTGGGTTAAGTACCAAACCTCGTCCAGACATACGTCCAGACATACAGGAAGAACCTTTAAAGAATGCAGAACATGAGCCGTTTGTAGATGGCTCTTGTATGCGCCATGAGGAAGGAGTAATGAGCGCTGCTTATGCTGTATGCACATTGGCTGGAATAGTCGAAGCATCCTATTTACCAGGAGTCAAGTCTGCACAAATTGCCGAACTGGTAGTTTTAATTAAAGCTTGCAAAATTGGGAAAAATTGGAGAGTAACCATTTATACTGACAGTATGGTTACAGGGTTGTCAATGACTTTGACCAGCTTTGGATGCAAAGGGATTCCATGACTTCTTCAGGAACCCCTATTAAAAATTGACATTTTGTCAAAGAATTAATTGAAGCAATTAAATTGCCAAAAGAAGTGGCCATGGTCAAGTGTGCTGCTCACCAATCTGGAAATAATAAAGTGACAGCTGGTAATCGTTATGCTGACCAAATTGCCCAACATTGTGCTAAATACAATATAGCAGTAAACAAGAAAATTATTGCATGTGGAATCAGCTGTCAACTTATGCTACTTGGGGGCATAAGAACATAGGAGGAAGTGAGAGAATTACAAAATTAAGCAGAAACTAAAGAAAAAGAGGAACGGGAGAAAATAGGTTGTCAGAGAAGAACTGATGATGGTATATGGATTTTACTCAGATGGGAGACCTGTGTTACCTGACTGTATGCTTGCACTAATGGCTAGAATGTATCATGAAGACACACACATAGGCAGAGATGCAATGATTAGACTTTTCAGACAAGATTGGTTCAATGCAAGGTTCAGGAATGTCGCAGAGAGTCTTTGCCACCCTTTGGTTATCCAACACCGCCGACAACTTAGCACCACTGAAAAAACGTCAACACAAACTTGGCATCAAGAAGGCCTCATGGTTCAACGACGACCTCAAGAAGTCCAAGAAACTGTGCCGATCCCTTGAAAAGGCCTGGAAAAAAGACCCATCCACCAGCAACAAGGACGCCTTCAAAAGCGCCATCCGTACTCACCACCAACTGATCCGAAAAGCCAAGAAAACAGCATTCAAAGATCGACTCGACAACAACGCCCACAACAGCAAGGAACTTTTCAACATCGTCAAGGAATTCTCCAACCCCTCGGCCAACTCCAACGACATCACCCCCTCTCAAACCCTCTGCGATTCCCTAGCCTCTTTTTTCCACAACAAGATTTCTGACATCCACAACAGCTTTGACAACCAACCCGGAAGCCAACCCACCCCTCCACCAACTGACCTTCTTCCCCCCATTAACACCCTTAACGCCTGGAACCCAATCTCCAATGAGGACACCATCCGCCTGATGAATTCCATCCACTCTGGATCCCCCACTGACCCATGCCCTCACCACATCTTCAACAAAGAAGAATCCGTCATAGCTCCGCACCTCCGAGACGTCATCAACTGCTCCCTCAACTCCGCCACCTTCCCAGAAGACTGGAAACACGCTGAACTCACCGCCCTTCTGAAAAAACCAACAGCAGACCCCACCGAACTCAAAAACTACCGCCCCATATCGCTTCTTCCATTCCCGGCCAAAGTCATCGAGAAAGCTGTCAACAACCAGCTCGCCGCCTTCCTCGAAGCCAACAAATCACTCGACCCCTCACAATCTGGCTTCCGAGCCAAACACAGCACTGAGACCGCCCTCATCGCAGCAACAGACGACATTCGAACTCTACTGGACAATGGAGACACAGTCGCCCTCATCCTCCTCGACCTCTCTGCAGCCTTCGACACAGTCTGCCACAGCACCCTTTTACAACGCCTCAGAAACATCGGAATCCAAGGAAAGGCACTAGAATGGATCACCTCGTTCCTCACCGGAAGAACCCAGAGAGTCCGCCTCCCACCATTCAAGTCCGAGGCCTCAGAAATCATCTGCGGCGTACCACAAGGATCCTCACTCAGTCCCACTCTCTTCAACGTATACATGAGCCCCCTCGCGGCCATCGCCCGCAAACACAACCTCAACATCATCTCTTACGCGGATGACACTCAACTGATCCTATCTCTCACCAAGGACCCCAGCACAGCCAAAACTAACTTACACGAGGGAATGAAGGAAGTCGCCGAATGGATGAAACAAAGCCGTCTGAAACTGAACTCAGACAAAACAGAAGTCCTCATCCTAGGTAAATCCCCCTCTGCATGGGACGACTCTTGGTGGCCGGAAGCCCTAGGGAAAGCACCCATCCCGACAGACCACGCACGGAACCTAGGCGTCATCCTGGATTCTTCACTCTCAATGAACAGACAAGTCAGCGCCGTATCCTCTTCCTGCTTTAACATTCTTCGCATGCTCAGAAAAACATTTCGCTGGATCCCCACCGAAACCAGAAAAACAGTCACCCATGCTCTAGTCACCAGCCGACTGGACTACGGAAACACCCTCTACGCAGGTACTACCGCTAAACTCCAGAAGAAACTCCAACGAATCCAAAACGCATCAGCCAGGCTCATATTAGACATCCCACGCAACGAACACATCTCTGGTCACCTTAAAGACCTCCATTGGCTACCCGTCAATAAGAGGATTACTTTCCGACTGCTTACCCACGCACACAAATCACTCTACGACATCGGACCAGAGTGCCTCAACTCTCGACTGTCCTTTTACACCCCCTCCCGCCAACTTCGCTCTTCCAGTCAAGCTTTGGCCACTGTACCTCGCATCAACAAGACCACCATGGGAGGCAGATCCTTCTCTTACTTGGCTGCCAAAACATGGAACTCACTCCCCGCTTACCTTCGCCTAACCCAGAATCACTTAGAGTTCAGAAAGCAGCTCAAAACGTGGATATTTGACAAATAATCCTACTCCCCTTCCTGAGCGCCTTGAAACCCTCTGGGTATGTAGTGCGCTATATAAATGCTATGACTTGACTTGACTTGACTTGCCAGAGATGCTTAATTTGTCAACAAATGAACCCAGGCAGAAAAACTGTAGTTTGTCCAGGAAAGATTGTGAAAGCTGAAGCTCCATTTGTAAGACTTCAGATTGATTTAATTCAATTATCTGTTTGTCGAGGATTAAAATATGTACTTGTCATTGTTTGTTTGCTTTAAAAGTGGGTGGAAGCATATCCAACCAGAAGAAATGACACCTTGAAAGTGGCCAAACTCCTTTTGAGGGAACTCATTCCTCGATTTGGCTTTCCAGTAACTATTGAATCAGATAGAGGGTCTCATTTTAATAATGAAATAATTTGATTATTTGTGAAGCATTTAAAATTGAGCAAATGTTGCACTGTGCATACCGCCCAGAGGCTTCTGGAGTGGTAGAACAATTGAATGGCATAATCAAGTCAAGGCTGAGAAAGGTGTGTGCATCCACCCCGCTGAAGTGGCCTGATGCTTTACCTCATGTCCTGGTGGGACTGAGAAGTATTCCAGACAAGAATACAGGCTTGAGTCCCCATGAGATACTCATGGGAAGGGCAATGAGGCAAGCTTGTATACCAGGACACAAGCTGTTGAATATAACTGATGATTTGTTACTTGAGTATTGCAATGAGTTGGCTGACCAAGTGCGTTCTATCTCTCACCAGGTTGGGGAAGACGCTGTTGCCAGGCAGCTGAACCAAGCGCATTATCTGAATTCTGGTGACTGGGTAGTAGTGAAAGATCACACACGAGAATCGTGCCTAGCACCAAGGTGGGGAAAGCCACATCAGGTTATATTGGTTACAACAACAGATGTAAAATGTGTAGGATTGCCTAATTGGATACATGCCAGCCACACGAAGAGGGTACCAGCACCTGACGAAACAGAATCACAGCAAGCTGAAGTGATTGAAAGGGCAGATGGTTGTCCAGCTGAAGAATCACAGGCAAATGATTCTGCAGTAGCTGATCAAGAACAAACTGGCACTAGTCAGGATGACTGGATCCCAATAGTGGACATACCTGAAATCATCGTAGGGACCAGAAGTCAAACCCAGTTAGAAAGACACAGTGATAGTGAGGATGAGAAAGAAATAGAAGAACACTCTCAGATTACAGAAAATAAAGTGAACATCAAATCTAAAGAGGACCAGATAAGGAAAGAGCAATATACTCAGACAGAAGAAGATGAAAGCAACACATGTGAGTCTGAAGAGGGACATATAGGCATTAGAAAAAACGCTGAGGCAGAAGACAATCAAGAAATTATAATACCTGAGCAGGACCAGTTAGGTAAAGAAAAAGAAGAAGAAGAAGAACAGAGTCAATCAGAAACCTGAACAGGGTCAGAATAGAGAAGAATAACACATCCAGGCAGAAACGGCTAAGGTAATAAGCCCTGGACAAGGTCAGATAGAGAAGAATCCAGAAAATGGAAATAATCAAGTTGTGCCACAAATCAACAAAAATAAAAGAGCTTTTGAAGAGACTGAAAGCACAGTGCCAGCTAAAAGACTCAGAAAAGGTGATACTTGGCCTTGTATTATAAAGATACTGAAATATCGTCTTAAGACAATAAATGAAGAACCAGAACAATGAGATGAAGTGACAAGTCAAACTGGACCATCAACAAAAAAGCCAAAAAGAAGTCCACGTTTGAAAAGACTGAATAACAAGTTCAAGGGTCCTGAATGGACATATGTAATTCTTGAAGATTTCGAGAATCTGGAAATAGGTGGAAATAGTGATGAAGAATTAAATGCTGATCGAATTGACAAAGAAGTGAGACCAACTTGAGAAAATAAAATTCACAGGTTATATTCTGTACAACAGTTACAAAGAGGAGAGTACATCTCCTTAGTCTGAAATGGCTGATAATAGAGCTGCTGGAAAACCGAAACAAAACTGTATAAAGAGAAGCTGTAGAATATGCATATGTAGCTGTCCCGTTAGAGTTTTCTATGGCACAACTGCAGCATTTACAGTCGATTTGCTCCAAGTTTCTGTGGGCTCCGGGGAAACCCAGACGAGCAATGAAGTTCCTGACCTTACCTGTTGTACGGGGAGGGCTTGCCATCCCTGACTTTGCTCTTTATTTTTATTCTTATTTTTTGTTGAGAATGAGGATCTTATTAACTGGAGAAGATGTGGGTAATATGGTGGAGGCTCCGTCTATTTTTAAAATTTTGCTGGGTCCTGAGGCACGTCAATGCTTTTTTAAACAAATTGATGGTAGCGCCTACAAACGCACAAGGTTCAAGGGTCTTATATCTGCTTTAACATGTGGAAAAAAATACGTAAGTTGTGTTCAGTAGGAACATTATCTCGATATACTCCAATTAACGCTGTAAATATTCTTACACCTATATTCTGAGATACTATTGCTAAAGGGTGGATGGTAAATGGTATAGTTTCACTTTGGGATTTGTTTAGTGATGACAGCTTCCTGATATCTTATGAGGAAATATCCAGACTGTTCAATTTACCTCAAAACCAATTTTTCAAGTATCTCCAGGTTAGAGATTTTACTCTTCGGAAAAATGTTATAGCGGACTTCAGCCTAGTAGTTACTGCGGTCCAACGTCAGGCTAATATTGGGGCTGTTTATCAAATACTACTATCTTGTTAAAAAGACGATCTTGATAAACACAGTACAAAGCAGACTGCGATACTAGGTATTGAGCACCTGAATTTAAAGGATGCGATAGTTAGATCTAGGGAGACTCTTCTATCTGCGAATCTGAAAGCTCAATGCTTTAAGACCTTTTTTAGTTTATATTATACACCGGCTCGAATGATAAAATGGGGAAAAGGGCAGGATGGAAAATGTTTTCGATGTCGGGGGGACAATGCAGATATGTTGCATATTTTTTTTTCAAGTGTTTGTTTGGCAGAATATATTCGACGCATTGAGCATTTTTTGTCTAGCGAACTAAAGATTCCCATTGTTATAACACCCGTAATGATGCTTTTGGGTATTGGTCCGAAATTCTGTAAGGGTACTCCCTTATATAAAACACAGACATTTTCGGTTTATTGCAATGACTGTTGCTCGACTATGTATCGCAGCCGAGGGGCTACAGGTCGAACCTCCGCCTTTTGAGAGATGGAGAGCAAAGTTGTTTAATTTATTTTCTTTAGAGTTTAGTATGTATTCAGTTAAAGGGATCAAGAAACGTAAGATTAGTTTGAGTATTTGGGGGATGCTTTCCGATTATGTGTCTGACTGAAATGGTTTTGATTTACTACTGTATGTAATGGTTCATTGAGTTACTGTGGAAAAAATAAATATAAAAAAAAGAATATGCATATGTAGCCTATTTTTACTGCTCATAGTGTGGTTAGGACTGACAATCGCCATTCCCTATCTAATGACTGCAAATAAACAGAATGACGCTAATATAAATGGAAAGGTAGCTAACATTAAACAAGATGGAGTAGAATTAGAAGCAGCAGATGAGACAGAATTACATCACAGAGTGTATAAAAATGATACAAATTTAAATGTTTTTGCTAATTTACTAGTACATTATGTAGAAACCATGGAAGTTAGTGATTGTTATGTGTGTATGAAATTACCAACATCAGTAGCTGAAGGAGTAACATATCATCATTTATCATTGACACATGGTTTCATGTAGTAATCTACTTAAGTTACAATATTATTATTCTAACATAGATGTGATTTTTCCTGAAGTTCCCCTGCGTACAAATATGAATCCCGTCCTTAGCAGTAGAAATTCACAATTCATGGGTGAATATTGTCTAACAATGAAAACAATATATATAGCTGAAGCACTTAAGAATAATCTAACATGCAGTTTACATGAAAAAGAAAAGATATTTTTGAATTTAGTAGAGAAAAGGAGACAGGATTTTCAGAGAAGGGCTTCTGAACCGAAACCTCAGATACCTAAATGGGCTGAAAGGGAAGATTTTATTGCAACTGGCAAGACTCATGCTGCTTTGTCCCTGGACCTTGAAAAGAAAGAGAAAATCTGTCTACATAGGTTAAAAACAGAGTATAACAATATATTAATTAGTTCCAGTGAATGTGAACACAATTTCCCGATAATTGGGGGTTGGGGACTAAAAGGTGGAACTGATCCAGTATTTCCTGGAGTTTATTATGTTTGTGAAAACAAAGCTGATTTTAAACTGCCTGATCACTGGTATGGGAGTTGCTATTTTGGAACAGTATTCCCAAAAGTATATCATGTAAAAAGAATCACTCGAAGCAATGAAGAAAATAGCAGACTAACAAGCAAGAAAAGGGCTACTTTTTCAGAAATTGTAGGAGATATATTTAGTGCATTGATACTTTCAGTGGGAGTAATTATCAATACGCAAAGAATTTGTAAATTATCTACAGTGGTGGATCGCTTATCGACTGACACTGCTGGAGGATTTTTATTATTCAATACCAAATTCGTTGCGATAAGACCAATGGTTTTGCAAAATCGACTTGCTCTTGATATATTATTGGTAAAAGAGGGCGGAGTCTGTCAAATGTTGACGGTGCACCATTGTTGCACTTACATACCTGACAAAAGTATCAAAATTGGGAAAAATGTCAGAAATATCACAAATTTGGAAGACGAATTGAAACCATTGGAAGTTGACAGTGCATGCAGGAAATGAACTGATAGTATTTCTTCTATAGGTAGTTGGTTTTCTTAAGTCAGAAGAAGTATTATAGGTCAAATACGGATGCCAATAATGGTAATAACCCTATTAGTCTTAATAATAATGATTTGGTGCAAATGCTGCAGAAAAAGAAAATTATATGAAGTGAATGAGAAGGGAAGGAAAAGAAAATATGATAAAATTCAACTTGAAGAAATAAAAGGAGATATTTACAAGAGAATGAAAGGTTTTCAAAAGAAAAAAGAAAAAGGAAATACTAATGTGATAGAAGAAATTGAAATGGGAAACTGCTAAAGTTGGCATCTGGTTTAGAAATTAACGATTCCATGAAATGCCATCAAAGAGGGGATTGATGGAGCAAGGTTTCATACATAAAGAAACTTGCTCGGATTCAATCCTCTCGAAATAACATGTAATAAATTAACCAACATGTTTTGTGATTACTAATAATTGCACCACACAACATTTTCTTTAACTAGAGGAAGCTTGTCTATGTGCTTTACTAACAAGTAATCCGAGGGACTAAAAATGCTGCCAAAAATGCGGGAACTCTTCTGCGCATGCGTCTACAGCATCCAGTGATCCTCCTGGACCTTAGTGCAGCCTTTGACACGGTGAATCACTGTGTCCTGCTCCACCGGCTGGCCAGAGCAGGACTCAGGGGCACTGCGTTGGCCTGGATAGAGTCATTCCTGTCGGGCCGTTCGTTTCAGGTCTGGGATGGCAACTCCCGTTCTGACCCTCTTCCTCTGACAAGTGGGGTTCCCCAGGGTTCCTCACTGAGTCCCACCCTTTTTAATGCCTATATGGCTCCTTTGGAAGATGTAGTTGCCCCCTTCGGCATCAAGATTGTGAGTTATGCGGACGACACGCAACTGGTCGTCTCTCTCTTACACCTTGATCAATGCCCAGATAATCTCTTGCACTGCCTCCAGAAAATCCACCTCTGGATGTGCGAATCCTCACTCAAACTCAACGGGTCCAAAACAGAAGTTATGCTGATGGGCAAGATGTGGTCAGCAATGCCATCATCTGTTTGGCCCGATACCATGGGTGAGGTGCCCGCCCCCAAGAAAGAAATTAAGAGTCTGGGGGTCTGGCTTGAACCGGACTTATCTATGAAAACCCAGGCAACTAAAACAGCTGGAACCTGCTTTGGACTTATGCGGTCAGTCCGTAAGATCCTTCCTCTGCTTCCCCTTCAATCTAGGAAACTCCTGGTTCAAGGACTGGTTCTTGCACAACTGGATTACAGCAATGCTGTCTATTTAGGAGCCCCTGAAGCTACTCTGGGCAAGCTACAACGAAACCAAAATGCAGCTGCCCGGATGCTGATGGGTCTTCCCTCCAGATCCTCTGCCAGACCAGCACTTAAGGCGCTCCACTGGTTGCCAGTGCGAGAGAGGATCGAGTTTAAGGCAATGTGCATCGCTCACAAGCTCCTCAATGGACAAGGCCCTTCGATCCTAGGAGACATGGTTACCCCGTACAAAGCCTTGAGATCTCTGCGCTCGGACAATGAGCGACTGGCAAATGTCCCCAAGTTTAGGAGGGTACGTACTGGAGGTCGCCGTTTCTCCGTAAAGGCAGCCACACGCTGGAACTCGCTTCGCCCCAGTATGCGGTTGGAACCCTGCTACTTGCGTTTTCGCAAGCAGCTCAAAACTCTGCTTTTCCCTAAATAAAAATTTCTCTCTACCCTCTTAGCCAATTTTTAGGTTTCACAGCGCGGGGATGCCGCCGGGTCACCAGGCGCTTTACAAATCCTTAACTAAATAATAAATAAATAAATCTACGTAGTATGACGTTCTTTGCTTTTGGTGGGAATTCTTTGCAGCTCTGCAGTAGTATTAAAGTTGGCCGCTTTGAACTTCACATGCTAATGAATATGGCTATGCTTAAACTAAACTTTGCATGTCTTGCTAATCTGCTAATGCCATAGTTAAAATACATTAATGGGATTAGAGTAGGAATAAGTGGTATACAGTGCATTCATTTATTTTTATATTCTAACACGTTTGTCTATGACTTTATTAGGGCCTGGAGGGTGACTGAATTCTCCATCTTGTCTGCACTTTGAACCACAGATAAGGACTGTCTCACAAGTAATGCGCCTGGGAACTTCACCTCTTAACCCGTAGAGGGGAAGACAAATTGGACAATATTATATACATTGTACATGAAGTAATGCGAATGATGCTTGGAGGAATAAAGCATGGGAAAATAAAATTAAGGGCGGGAACATCGAACAATTAAACCAATGAAGATGACTTCACATTAGTATGGTGTGATGACCTCTCCCCATCTCATTGACCAATCGAATGAAGGGAATACACAAATTTGAAACATTGGGGGGTGGTACATACACCGAGAATATTATAACTAAGGTAGGCTCAGTTAGTTAGATTATCCGACTTGTCATAGACCTGTCACTGACTCAACACTGCGGAATAATACAGCGAATACCACAGAGATCAGAGGGCTGGTCGAGCACTCTGAAAAAAGAATCGGGAGATTGCTGATTAAGAAGAATCGATCCATCTAGAAGGGGAAAGAGAGTAGCCAGAGAGGGGTGAACTGCTGGCTCCTGGTTAGTTGGGAGCCCTTTCTTTTCCAGCCCTTGGCCAGGGGTTGGTCCTCACACCATTCTAGGTAAATATAAATCTGTGTTGTATGTCCTTGTATCGTTTTCCTTTTCCACCCTTCCTAGATACCAATGTCTAGCGATTTTGCTGAGTCTTTAAAGATTTTTGCTTTGATCTATATTGTTCTCCTTGAGAAGTTGGTGATTGACATGTATTGGTATTTGATTCACAAAAGATTGCACAGATAAAGATTTTAAAACTCTCCCTAGTCTGTGGTCATTCAGAGAAAACAGTAAATGTTATTTATGCCTATTATGCTAACAACCTGATCTATCTACCAGAGGAAATTAAGCACTAAGATATTAAAGTTTGGAAGAAAGGGGTACAGGTAAAATATATATTTCAAGGTAGACTAAGTCCGGAATTTCAGTGGAGGAGTTGCCAGCTTATTGTACGAATGTTTATGGGCCCAGGTGAGTATGGTGTTTTAGAAATAACCCAAGCTGGTAATCTCGGTCCATCACTACCAAAAACTGACAATCAGTAGGGTTATGCTCACTACGCATATTCCAGTCCACAGAAAAGGTAGGAGTAGAGGCAAGATATAAATCAACAGACACATCCATATAAACAATAAAGGTGCCATCTCAAGAACCCTTAAAGGTAGGAGTAACCCTCTCTTGACGCAAACTTTCCCACCTCAAGAGATTAACCAAGTTATATTCTGCAGACAGGTCATTTATCATTTCCCCCTGTTGGGTATGCTTTAAGTGGATTTGGTCTGGATAGTAATCCCCCAACTTTGGAATTCCCCACCTCAATTATGGAAGTGCAAACATTGGGACAACCAGAAAAGAAAGTGTGCAAATAAATACTAAGTGTAGCCAAAACATCAACAGACTCCCTTCCATGAACGACATTGTATATATTAATACACAGGAGAATTATTAAAAAAAAGAAGAACACCTAAAATAACCAGAGAAGAGCTGTTAATCTTTTCAAATTTGTAACATAAAGCTAATTTGACAAAGTGACCAGACCCCCAACTCAATCAGGATCTTCCATCTTTGCCCTCCCCCCTGCTATGTTTCACAACATAACCTTAAGCCTCTTCTCCGGGGGATGTGCCCCAGTGGCTGCACAGATAACTTGCTTCTTGCCCAGTCAGTCTTCATCATCTAAATCTCTTAAGGGATCATAGCGACTAAATACTGAAACATTCCAGGCTATATTTCAAAATGATCCTGTCCCACTAGTCTGGGGGCCTCCAGGATGGAGATCTCCATGTTGGACCATCTCCAGGGGGTGGGGGTGGGGGTTATAAAAGTAACCCAGTGGTAAGGTTATAATATAACAGGGGGAATGTGGTCCAGAACCAAGGTGACTTTGCATGGACCAGCCCTAAAATTATTACAGAAGTTACTTTTAAAACAGCCCCGTCCCCCCTTTAGGGTCTTTGGGGCATTTCTTATCCAACCTACCCTACGCACCATGATTATTTCCTCACAAAACTTTGACCTAATTACTGAGGGGACCTGGCTGAAAGCCAATGTACCACCCTCTTCCTTGGCACATTGCCCCTTATGAGTGATATTAGTCAGAACCATGGCGTAGCGTGTAGAGAATGGTGGGAAATGGAAGGTATCAGAGGTGGTGGGACGGTTCTGAGTGAGTGGCCCCCACTGGAACCTTCTTTAGAAAAATCTTATGTCTCTGCTCGTCACATTCTGCAGAATGTACCCCTTTCACTGATCTACACCTTTCTCAATGACTTCTACTAATAGCTTTATCTGAATATGAGCCCTGAAAGTCCTCAGGTTTGTTTGAAGTGGTTTGAGTGGCTGATTCCATTCTAAGTAACGAACCCTGGCTATCACCGTCTATTGTCTGTGGTACTAACTTGATCACCTGACTATTGATGGCTGGGGTTCTAGGAATGTTAGAGGTTCTACTCAGGAGGATTTCAACCTAGTCTCTGAGTGAACCTACTGTCCCCACCAAAACACCCACATTCTCATCCAAAGTATCAAATCTAGATGCAAGTCTTTCTAGGGCTGTTAAAATGGTAGTAAGCATAGGACTAGAACTATTATAACCAGAGCTTTTATATATCGAAGCCTGCAGAGATTTTTTCAGTTTTCGGACCTTACCTAAAGTTAATGGGATAGAAGGTAGAACACAACCTATAAGACTACTACCTTTTAATTCCAAAAACCCCTGGCCTTCCCTTCCCTATTGCCCCCTCAACATTCTTATCAGATTAAACCACAGTATCCACATTCTCCCCAGATGTCTTCTGTTTTTTTCTGACAAATCTGTTTCCACTCCCAAAAGAGTGGAAACCCCTTCTGCCTTCAAAATGTCCAGGTCCTTTCTGAAGTTCATTAGCTGCACCTCTATGGAGAGCATTTCGTCGGTGAGGGCCCCCACTGCGTTATTCAAATAAGATAAAATTGATTAATTTGTTCTGGGCCTCTTATCAGTACAATTGTTAGCTTCTGATTATCTCTTGCCCATATTCTAAAAGAAGGAAAATGAGAATAAAAGCTGGATATGTGTCAAAGTACAACAAGAGCTACCCGCTGGCCACTTACATCTCTTCACCGGGCGTCATCCATATAGACTGACCCATCGAAGTATCAATTAATCTTACAGTGAGGTGTAGAAAAATCAGGACTCGCAGGAGAAATTATGGTGCTATATGCACTCCATGAGTGCCCTTCCCCTTGACTCCGCAGTATTTGGTGAGAAACGGTGCTTCCTGGTAATCAGAATCCCATGAGGGAGAGAAAAACAAAGAAGCGGCCAGAAGCAGTCAAATACTTTGCCTTTCTACTTCATCCCAGCACCTAGGATTTGCTCTGACAAGTGGTGCCTATCCAGTCCAGAGCCGGCATGAAGTCAGGATGCAAGCATGTGAGTACTACCTAAAACAACGTAATATTGTGTACTTAGAACATTCAAAAATGCTAATTACCATGATCAACCTATGCCTGAAAAACAATGTATTTCTCTTTGAAAAACAACTCTATAAGCAAATCTGTGGGACTGCCATGAGCATTTCTCTATCCCCGAATTATGCCAATATCACCATGGGATGGTGGGAGAAACATGTAGCCTGGAATCAAAACAATCAACAAGATCTTGACCGAATAATATTATGGGTTCGGTACATAGACGACCTGTTTGTTATTTGGAATGGCACAAATAAACAGTTCCAAAGCTACTTCAACAAATTAAATGAAAATGACTTGGGTCTGCAATTCACATGTAACACCAGTGCGCAGGAAATAGACTTTCTGGACACTAAGATATACGTGGCCAATGACAAGCTTGAAACCACACTATTTCGAAAGAAAACGGCAACAAATAGTGTGTTGCATGGAACTAGTTTTCATCCTAAATCCCTTTTGGAAAGCATACCATATGGCGAATTCACACGCTTAAAGAGAAATTGCTCATTACCAGAAGAAGCAGAAAGAGTAATTGAGGAAAGCAAAAGCAGGTTCAAATCTAGAGGATACACAGAGAGGGTGCTAAATAAATGTAAAAGAAAAATTGACTCAAAAACCAGAACTCAAACACTAATTGAGCAGAACAAAAAAACAGAAACCGGCAAGTCTCCAAGGTTTGTAACTACATTTAACAAAGAAAGTGGTCATATTGCAGGCATTATGAAAAAATACTGGCATCTCTTGCAAGGAGATCCTGATATTGGCAGCACCCTCGGAGAAGCGCCGCTGATAACTTATAGAAAGAACACATCCCTGAAAGACTTATTGGTCAAAAGCTATTTCCAAGAAAAACAAAAACCAAACTGGTTACAAAATCAAAGAAAAGGCTTCAAACCGTGTAACTCATGCAAAGCCTGCAAAATCGGAAAGAACATGAAAGAAATACAAGAACCTGATGGAAATACAATGAGAATTGACCAACAAATCACATGTTCATCAAGAAACGTGATATACATTGTGGAATGCAAATGCGGCATGAAATATGTTGGGTGCACAACCTGCATGTTAAAAAAACGGATATTGGAGCACATCCGAGCAGTGAAAAATTCAAACATGCAATATGCCACGGCTAAACACCTGAGTCTATGTCAAAATGGTGACTGGAGACAGATGCAGTTCTACGGAATAAAAATGCTGGAGAAATCGGAAAGAGGCGGGGACACAGTTCGGAAACTCCGCCAAATGGAATCAAAGATGATTGTCAGACTCAGAACGAAGCATCCGAGGGGGATGAATTTCGGAGAGGACCTGCATGTTCATCTGGACTAATGTGTTCACCCACATGGGTACTATACCCAATACTTTCAACAAGACTGAGAAAAGAGAACGAGGGTACTAAACCCTATAATATGTCTAACATAGCCACAGTGGACGATTTGTCACTATAGTGTAACAATTGAAAAAGCACACTAAGTCTTTCTTTTGTTTTTAATGTTTAATTTTCACGTTCAAACTACATATCCCACAATGCCTCATAATTGGTAATCTGTGGGAGTATAAAAAGCAACACTGTGGAGGGACTAACCAACCGTGAGCAAGGCCAGTTGTGGCTGAAACGCGTTGGTGGGGTGAAGTCTAATAAACAGACTTAAAAAGTATCCTGGTTGTGCCGCCTCTTTTGTATGACAATATATATATATATATATATAAATAAGACAAAAATTACATTTGCAATATGTTACTGAACTTTGCATTTAAGCTTTTACAAAGATTGAGCGGATCCTCCCTATTAACATTTCAGAATAGAGTAAACCAAGGTTTCAACAATGTATTTCATTAGAGCAATATATACTGGGCATGACTAAAGGAAATGCTATCAGCCAGCATTGCCTGCTTATCTCCTGACCAAAATGGTACCACACCAGAGAGGGTGGGCCTAGTGACCCATAAGGAAAGAAGCTAAAAAGCAATGTGGCGTCATCAATGAAAGGAGTAGCTGTGGTATTCGGACCAAAGCTCTGCGACCACCCAGGGAAACCTACCCATCCCATACATTTCTGAAAACTAGGCACCCTAGGAGTAAATAATGTTATCCTTCAAGTGGATCCCACAAAGTGTTCTTAACCACAATGCCATGCAAACCTCAAACTTTGCCCCTATAAAAACGCTATCCCACTCGTGTGGCTTGGCCTAGTGCCTGCAACTGGAATGGATCAAACCAGGGTCAATGGGAGTTTCCTTGTTGAAAACAACATAAGCATTGAAGGATTACAAATTAACAATTGAACAGCCAACTTCTTGTGACGGATTTATGAATTTTGAGCAGCATTTGAGGCTCCAACCTTTGATGTACTCTATCTACAACCCACCCCCTCCATGTGCTTGTTGGGATCTAGAATGCACACTTCTTTGTACACTTCTGCCACTTTAACCCCAAATAGACACAGGTGAAGCACTTTCATTGTGAATAATTGTGAGCATGTGGACATCTCTTCTGCCTGAAAATTTCTAAGCAAATAGTTCATTGCTACACAAAACACTTCTTTGTCCCCTTTGACTTTCTTTACACACAAGCTTCATAGGGTAGTTTTTACAGTTAGAGCGGTTTGTGCCACAGCGCCCACTTTGGACTTCTTTAAATAATTGTACTCCTGTGTCGAATTTGTCAATGTATGAATGGTGACCTTTGTGAAAAAGTGTTCAGACAAGTTCCCATACTTTATTTTTCCCGGACTGTAAAAGTGGAGGGGCAACCAAGAGGGTCAACTGAAGAACCTCTACAAGTGTACTCCCTAACATTATATGCATATGCAATGCCACTTCCACACAATATATAAAGCCTAATACCATAATGTGCTCTCTTCCTGGGTATGTACCCTGAAAACCAAACTTCCCTTGAACAGGCCTAGAGACTCATCCAGATATATCTTGACCTGGAACATAGATCCCTGAAAAACGAGCAACTGCATCAAATTAGAACTCAAACTAACAGTATCAAACTGTAAATACAACTATTGAAATGTAACAATCTGGAAATAAACTATCAATACAATCCACAGAATGAATTTTCTACTACATAAAGATACCTAGGTACTGCTTATTTGCCACGGATAGCTAGACTGTTGTGTCTGTGCAGTGCAGCTTCAATTGAACCTCAAACACCAAAGATATTGCACTAAAAAAGAAAAGCATTAAATAAAATACCCACAAGGTAACACCGATATTGCACAAATCCAAACATGACTTTGAAAGACAGTAAACCAAATATGCTAAAATTACTAAAACAGTAAAAATAAAATGAAAATAAATAAATTAAAAAAGACACACACACTCATTCAAGCAGGGCAATGATAAACATTTAAAGTAACAATTACAAAACGTTCTCTTACCTAACACAGTTTTATTACCAAATACACACAACTACATAAACTACAGATCTACTAATGTTGGAATGGCAGGCAGACTGCGACACCAAAAACATCAAAAGCTTTGCACAACACCAAAAAACAAAACTGAAGGTCACAGAAATACATGAGAAATAAAACAGTAAATGTTGTAAAGCACAATTAAGTCTGCTCCAAGAAGCAGATCAGAAGAGAAATAAAAAAAGTCCCATACCCTCAAAATGGGGGGTTGGGGGGGAGGGGGGATTACAAAGCAAAGGCAAAAAAATGGCACCCTAGAGTGTAGTACATACATTTATGGTGACGGGATGCACTGCACAGTGCGTTCGGTTGGGGCGGATTAAAGCCCCATTTCAATACGTTCACCCTAGAGTGTGGTACCACACATACAGAAACACATTCCTTAGTGTCTAGCAAATTCTCCTTTGGGTTGTGACTCTTGCCCAAGGGGCTGCTCCCAATAACTAAACCAATATGTCCGGGGATCCTTCATGTCTAGAAAACTGCTGATCTGCCCCACCTGGAGATGGTGCGGGGCTGTAAAAGTGATAAAGCCTAAGCATCCCAAATTTAGGAGTGACCCATGACCAAGAGGCCGCTCCCTGCCACAAAAACAATCCCTGGTGCCCTAGTGTTTGTATTCCGGATGTATGATCATGGTCCCACCGGGGAGACACGGGGAAAAAGATAAACTTTCCTTGCGCCCAGTGTGCCTCCTACACCTCGATCCCTCACCCAGCAAGTGTACCTGCCTCAAAGTATTCCCCTTCACTGACACACTGGAAGCAAATAGATGCCAGAGCATCCATGGCGAGTAATCATGTCAGCATGCTGTGCCCACGTTGACTTCATGGTCTTGCCAGGAAGGGGTCTGGGGTGGAAACAGAATCGCTTCTGCTGCAATCATCGGTGAGGGCATGTGGAGGGGGAGGGAGCACCAACACATCCGCCAGGTGGCTGCTAAGCTATGCTGGACACCTGTCCCCCCTTAGTACCCAAGGACTTAACACAACATTGTCTGAAGGAGATGAATCGAAGTCAGACATTGATGAATAGGTCAATATTTGGTTCTGCCCTGGAGTATGTGAAGAATCATTTGAAAGTCTATAACCTAAGCAGATCACTGGGTTCAAGGACTAAGTTAAGCTTACATCCCAATCAGGATACTTCTATCAGAACATAAGCAGATATAGATTAATCATCTTGCATTCGGAAAGAAACAAAAGACTAATTGAAGTCAGTTTACTGACTAGGACTACCGCTTAGTTGCCCATAGGTTCCAGCATTAGGTAAAAACACTATCACAGCTCCAGCCACCACTGTGTCATTCTAGTTAGGACCAGGTTTCTATAGGAAATTGATTTTTTGGTGTGCTAACAACTTGGATGCTGTTTGATGATTCTTAACAAAACTTTCCAAAAAAGGTTAATCTATTACAGCTTCTTCCTGGAAAGTTTCGGGCTGATTGGTCAAGTAGAGGTTAAAAAAACGAGGGTCATAAGAAGGATTTCCCCTATGCAATTTATCATAGGAACTTTAGACAATGCAAGAGTCACAATGGTTGGATGGAATTACACCAAATTTTGGTAGAAAGCTAGAACTTTACCCAGAAAGTATGCTTTTTGTCATTTAATGTAAATCCATTCAGTAGTTTGAGCAACTATATTTAAAATGTGTAGACCTCTAGCAAACGCAGTACTCCTGAGGTACTCTGGTGGTCAAAACAAAATTTGATTGGCTGGTCCTGCAGGACTGATCTATGGGTTTGGTTTGGCTGGAGAAAAATATCTGGTCTGCAATGGAGAAAAATGCTGTAGCTACCATAACCAAACTTGGCTCTGGAGTCCCGAAAATATTATTAAAAAGGGATGGGGCAGGGTAGGCATATCTGACACCCTAGCCCTCGTCCCAGTCCCATGGCAGTGAACGTAGCCCCCCCCCCCGTGTCAATAAAATGCTGCCACACACAGCCTTCACCCTGTATAGAGGTCTTTGCAGAGAGACCAGTCCCTCACCAAACCCTAATATGCAGCCTTTGCTCTGACTGAAGATTGTGTACATCATGGTGGTCAGTCAACCACAGAGGGATTGGATGCAGGGTCTGGTAGAAGGCCATGCATGGTGGAATGTCAGCCACCCACGGGGGTGTTGGGTAAAGACCAGGCCTATTAGCCAAACCCAAGCCATTCATAGCAGAATATTGTACCCAACGGGTTGGGGGAGTCAGCTGCTCACAGCTGGGGGGCGGCGTAACTATAGATTACTTTGTTAAAAGCTCTAGAAAGTGTACTTTAGAAAAACCTCCAAGTTTAATGTGACATTATAGTTAGTGTTGTGTCCTCGTGCTTCAATCACGGCAGGAAAACGCCGCTCTTGTAAGGTATTGTTATTTTCTTTGTTACAGCATCTATATAATACATCCTACTCTGTCCCTGGTCATCCTGGTCTACCCCAGCTTCCTTTCCCTGACCGGAACTGATGTCCGGTGTCGGCCCCCTCCCACACACGTGCTTCAGGGTCCTAGTGCCCACTACCCAGGGCACGACATCTCCCCCCTTGTTGCAAAACAAACATTTTCTGACATTACCTCTTTTCATTGAGAGAGAGAGAGAGAGAGAGAGAGAGAGAGAGAGAGAGAGAGAGAGAGAGAGAGAGAGATTCTCTAGGTGAACCTTTTCCCATTGCATCTCTTCGATCAGTCTCTTTGGCCTCTTGCATTCCCTTCTCTGCTGTGCCTCTTCTTTGTCCATTCGTGCACCTTCGTCTTGTCTGGTTTCCTCTTGCACTGGTGTCTGCTCATCTTCTTCGTTGACCTTCACTTCCTTGAAATGCGAGCTGTTTCGTGTGATGTGGTAATGCCCTGCAGACGCTGTTATCATGGGCCCTTTCACTTCAGTCACCGTCAGCCGATCCTTTGAGAACGGGCTGTCTGACTTCCTCAGCTGCCAGTGCCGCACCACTACTGTGTCTCCTTTTAGTTGCCCCGGAATGGCATGCCTCCTGGCATCAGCGCATGCTTTCATTTTCGCCTTTGCTTCTTCGTCTTTGGCAGCTGTGTTGCTTTGCTCCTTTCTTGATGTCTCTTCCATCTGCGGTATCCTCGTCCTGCTCAAATGGCCTAGCACGAGCTCAGCGGGGCACCGCCCTGTGGAGCTATGAGGAGTGTTTCTGTAGTCCCTTAGTATCTGGCATAGGGCCTGCCCTATCGATATCTGTGTTATCTTAGCTCTTTGTACAGCCTTCTTGATCGTTCCCATGAATCTTCCTGCCATCCCATTCACCTGTGGCGGATCCCTAGGTAGTCCATGTATTTTCTGAACTCCTCTCCTGAGAAGGGCGGGCCATTGTCAGTCTTTAGCGTTTGTGGAGAGCCCCATGCTGCAAAAACATCATCCATGACTGGCAGCGTTACGTTTGCTGATGTTGACGCCACTTGCCGTACGATGGGAAATCTGGAAAATTCAACTATTATCACTAGCAGGTGGTTTCCTGTCTCCAGGGGCCCATAGAAATCGGCTGCCAATTCAGTCCAGACCGCCTTCGGTAGTTCTGACATCTGTAGCGGTTCCGGCTTGGACGGCTGTCCTGTCACTTGGCAGACATGGCAGTAGGTGACTGCGGCCTCCACCATGTTGTCTAATCCCGGGAACCACACTTTTTCCCGTAGCATTTTCTTTGTTGCTACTATACCTCTGTGCGATTCATGTGCCAGGTCTACCGTCTGTCTCCTCAGTGCCCTGGGCATTACTATTCTTGTTCCTCTCATCATTATGCCATTTTTGGTCTCTGAGAGCTCTTCATGGATCTTTTTGAATGCCAACATTTCCTCTTTTATTACTCCTTCTTCCATGATGCTGTTGTTGTAGACATGCCTCCACCTCTGTTGTCTTGTCACCTTCTGGATCGCTTGCATTGTGGGATCTCATTTCGTTTCTTGCTCCAAATCTTCCATCTTTATTGATGCCGGAGTGTTGTGTTTCAGTATAAAGTTCAGGTTGTCTTCCGCCATTGATGTTGCCTCAAATGTGTGTGGTAGAGGATGTCTTGACATGTAGTCCGCAGGGTTGTGTTCCTTTCCTGGTTTGTGTATGATCTTGAAGTTGTAGTCCATTAGTCATATTCCCCACCTCTCTATTTGGGCAGTATTTTTGCATTGGGATTTCCATAGATCATTACCAGTGCCTGGTGATCTGTTATTATTGTGAATGGTTTTCCGTATATGAACATGTGATTGTGCTTGCATGCCCATACTACTGCCAGACTCTCTTTCTCCGGCTGAGAGTATGCCCTTTCAATGTCGGACAGGCTCTTGCTTCCGTAGGCTACTAAACACCTTGGTGACTCCTTGCCTGGTCTGTGTTGTGCTAGTATTGCACCCAACCCCACTGGGCTGGCGTCCACCGTCAATTCGGTGCAAAGCAACAGATCAAAGTATGCAAGGTGATCTACTGCTGTCACTGCGTGCCTGATCACTTCAAATGCTTTGCTGCATTCTTCCGTCCATTCGAAGGTCTGGCCTTTTTTAGTAAGTTATCTCAGTGGCGTGCTCACTGTGGCAAAGTCTTTTATATATCTTGCTCAGTAGCGAGCAAGGCTGAGAAATGACCTTACTTCTGCAACGTCGCATGGATGTTTTGCTTTTTCTAGCATGTCCACTTTGCTGCAATCTGGTCGCATTCCTTTTTTAGAGAAGATGTGTCCAAAGAACACCAGTTCGTCTTGCCCCAGTTCGCACTTGTCCTCATTTAGCGGCAGCCCTGCCTGCTCCAGTTGGGAGCATACATCTCGCAGGGCTTTGTCATGTTCATCATCTGACTTGCCGAACACCAGAATGTCGTCACTGTAGTTCAGACTGTTTTTCACTGGACTTATTATTTGCCAGATTGTCTCTTGGAATATTTCAGCAGCCGATGATCATCCAAAGCTCAGACGTTTATATCGGAAGAGACCCAGGTGCGTGGAAAACGTCATGATATATCTGGACTGAGGGTCGAGTTCTAGCTGGTGATATCCTTTGCACAGGTCTAGTTTGGAAAAACGTCTTGTGCCTGTTAGGCAACTGATCTGGTCATCTAGGTGAGGTCCAGGGTGTCTTTCGCGTTCAATTGCTGTGTTCGGTATTCTCATGTCGACGCAGATGCGAATCTTGGACGTGTTCTTCTTTGGCACTGCCACTATTGGTGATGCCCATGGTGTTGGTCCCTCGGCTGGCTCTATAATGTCCTGCCTTAGCAGCGCTTCAATCTCTTTCTCTACCTGTGGGTGTAGGTGTATTGGTACCCGCCGGTGATGTTGAGCTACTGGTTTTATTGCTTCCTGGAGGTGTAGTGTTATTTGTAGTCTTTTTAACTTCCCTAGTCCCTGGAGGAGTTTGGGATATTCTTGCAGGATACTTTTCTTCTATGACATATTGTATGTCATTTCGAGGAGGCCCATTACCTGCGCTGTGACATTGCTCAATAGGCACGGTGCCGGAATGTCACCTTTCAGCACGTGCATTTCTTCTTTTAGCATTTGGCCTTTGTATGTCAGACTTTCTGTGAATATTCCCATGTTCATCACTGGTTTTCTTGACCCCCAAGTGAATACCTCAACTTTTGATGGCATCAACACTGGTTTTACTTCCATCTTCTCATATTCCGACACACACATGATATTACATGTTGCTCCGCTGTCTAGCACAAAGCGTGTTTTGTGTGGTCCCACCTCTATGGTCACGGTCTCCGTTTTCTTTATTGTATCTTTGTTCACCAGGTGGATGCTGTCTCGATTCATGCCTTCATCGGTGGGCATGGCAGCAGTGTCGGACATGAGGTATAGCCGTTCTACCTTTTCTTCTTCCTCTTCTTCTCCTGACTATCGATGAGCTTCTGTTTGTTGTTTCTACATGTCTGACATGTCTGCTTGTCGTCATCCTCGGTCTTCCCGGTCTTCCCGGTCTTCCTCTTTCACTTCTGAACTGCAGTCCCAGGCATGCACTGGCAAAATGGTTGCTCCTATTGCATTTCCTGCATGTTTGGCCCATTGCCGGGCATGTGCCTTTGTATGGGAATTCAAGTCCGCCTCAGTAGCAGGTTGATTCAGGTTGCTTCTTTGTCGCCTGTTTGTTTTGTCCTTTTTTCCCAACTGTTTGTGCGGTTGTTTCCTGCCATCCGGTGTGCCTGTTCTATTCGCCGTTCCTTTCCTTGCTCCATTTGCTTCGCTTGCACCGTTGCTCTTGCCTCGGCCCTTGCCAATGACAGGATCTTCTCCAGTGAGGTTGGTTCCTTCAGGATTCTCGCACGATGTCCGTGTCACGACATCCTTCAATGATGCGCAGGCGAATCACTTGTTCGTTGTCGTACTTGTCGAATTTGCAGTGGGTCACTAGCTTGCGCAGTCGCGGCGCAAAATCATCCAGCGAGTCATCCGTGTATTAAAATGCTATTGTGAAAGTATATCGCTCAAAATCAATGTTTCTCTGTGGATCAAATTTACTTGAAAGACATTTTAGTAGCCCTTTGTATGTCGACGTCTCATCTTCTAGTAGTGTTACTAGTAGGTCGTCTACTTCATCACCTACTAGATTTAGGAACAGATCCAGTTGTTTGGCCTCTGTTACATCCGTGCGGAGCATGTACCGCTCTAATTTTTTAATCCATCGCTCCCATCTGATCCCTACTTGCGGTTCTGATAGATTGAATGGGAGAGGTCTGCAGTATTGGGCACTTTGCTTTTCGCTCCTTTCTTCAGTCATCTTTTCTCGGCAGTCCTACTACACTTCTTTGCTACCTCCTGCTTTTGTTTGCAGTGTCTTGTGCTTGTTTTGTTTCTTCTGTGCTCTTATTGGCACTTTTGCTTTTCTGCTTTCCTCTTTGTTACAGCACCTATATAATACGTCCTACTCTGTCCCTGGTCATCCTGGTCTGCCCCCAGCTTCCTTTCCCTGATCAGAACTGGTGTCCGGTGTCGGCCCCCTCCCACACTCGTGCTTCAGGGTCCTAGTGCCCACTATCCAGGGCACAACAGTTAGGATAACTATATCAAGTGACTATAACTTGCACACTCACCATGCAATACTTAGGACTTCATAAATTAAATCACTCATGACATGTTCCATGATATCATTAATAATACTGCACCAACCCAAACTCAATGGCCCTTCTAGAAATCCGCAGCCTCACCCAGCACCTTACCAAACCCATCCACACCAGTAGAGAGCTATTTCATTAGAATTTCACCTCAATGAGCAACATCACAGTTGATAAGCCAGCAACTATGACCTGAACATACCACACCTTCATCAATTTAAGAATACCCATCCCACACCACCACCGGAGCCTCCTGCCGCAACTGGAAAAGAATCACAGAAGAAGAGTGGGCTTCAACCATCTTTGTGCTCTGGCCTGATTACACCAGCAACTTGCCGAAAGCCATCAAGAACCTCAACATCTGGATCAAAGCATGCGCTGACACCCTGCCTCCCCTCAAGTGCAACCTAAGGGCAAAAGCACAACCACTGGTCTGTTGGTACACAGAAAACGCAGGCGGACAAAACATCACTGCGAGAAAGTGGAGGCCAAATGGAGAACAAGTCAAGACACCACAGATAAGAACATCTTTAAATCAGTCCTAAAGCACTACCACCAGCTAGGAGACACAAAGTACACATCGCTTGCAGATCGCATCTACTCCGGCACTGACAACAAGGAAATCTTGGTCATCAATGAGTTCACTGCACTTCCCGTTGTATCCAGCAACATCACCCTCTCACAAGAGCTTTGCAACAAGCTCTCGGAATTCTTCTGTAACAAAAGTCACCGCCATATTCAGTCATTTTGACCCACATCTGAATCCAGTCTTAAATCAATTTCCCATCATGGCCAAAGAATGAATTGTGGTCTCATGGCCCAATGTCACCAATGTCAAAATCGCTGCTACAAGGGAGCCAATCCACTCGGGGGCCCGCCATCTGACCCGGTCCCCAACCATGCCTTCACCAAAAGGACCCCTATTGATTAGCGAAGCACTAATACCCATCCACAATGACTTCATGGGCTCTGCTCGACATCATCTTCATGCCCCTGCTCAGGAAACCATCTGCTGACCTAGGTACCATTCTTAACTACAGACTCATTTCGCTCCTACCATACCCAGCAAAGGCCTAGGAGAAAATAATCAACCAATGCCTCACCAACCAACTTAGCAACCACCAGCTCCTCAATGCCGTGCACTCCGTATTGAGGCCCAACCACAGTACAGGAACACTCATCACCACCACAGACAACATCTGCATGATTGACAGGAGACACAGCAGCCATCATCCACCTGGAGCTCTCTGCAGCATTGACACCTCTCACACCCCATTCTCATCAGGCACCTGCACAAGCTTGGGCTCCATGGATCTGTTCTCCCCTGGATCTGCTCACACTTAATGGAAAGAACACAACTGGTCAGCCTAGCAGCTTACTTGTCAGAGCTCCGCACACTCATCTGGGGAGTGCCTTAAGATTTTTTCTTCAGCCCCCAAAGCATACATGAGCCCCCACTGGCCAACATCATCTGCATACACATCAACATTCGCTCCTAAACGGACAACACAAAACTCTCTCCATCGCAGACAATACCCCTGACACAAGAAACAAGATGACCACCAGCCTGCACAAAGTAGCTAACTGAATGAAAGTCAGCTGTCTCAAACTCAACACCGACAAAGACAGAAGTAGTGATCTTCAGCAAGAACACCTAACCATGGGACACTAAGTGGTGGCTGGTGAACTCTGTCCCACACCTATCATTAACACCAGGAACCTCAGAATAATCGTTGTCAGCAAAGTGACAACTTAATATTTTTTTTTTTAAAGTTAAGTTTTAAGTTAAATTTTAACCGAACTATGGTACTTTAACCTTTTTTTCAGTGAAAATATACATACACAGCGGATCCATTTCTGATCGCACGAAATGCCCTAAATGTGACCTGAGTGGCGCGGATATTACCCACATGTTTTTTTCTTGCCCACGCCTTAGTGAATATTGGGAAGGAATAATTAAGGTGATTGCTGATAGACTTGAGCAACCCATTTCATTTTCATATACTGATGTGTTGGTGGGCATCAGTGGGGGTAATAGTGCGTTCAGAGATCTGTTGAATATTCTAATTACATGTGCAAGACTAACTATTGCTAGAGCCTGGAATCAAAAAAATCCACCAATAGTTTTGGAATGGTGGAGCCTAGTTAAGGAAACATATAATATGGAGATTGCTATTGCTGATTCAAGGGGTCTACAGGCTAAACGAAAAATTGATAAAATTTGGGGTTTATTTATGTCTTAATAATTTTCTTCTAAAAATTTATGTTTGTATGACCTTTTAATTTGCTATGGCCTATGCAATGTTTTATAATCGCTTACTGTAGTTATTGAAAATTTCTTTATTTCTTATGTAAATCAAAATGTTTTATTTTTGACTTGTCTTGTGTGCCCATTTGATGCAAATAAAAAATAAAAAAAAAAAAAAAACACAGCGGATCCATGCATTTTAATAATTTACAAAATGTAAGATAGTGCAGGAATCATGGCGAACAGGTAAAATCTTAGATTGGCTCAAAAAATATATAGAAAGATTCCTACGTGTGTTTAAGGGTCTCATAGTCAATGGGCAGCAGAAAGATTCCCAGGTGAGTTTAAGGAGGTCAGTCAATGGCCAGCAGAAAGGTTAGCATCATTCGAAAAGGACAGCTTTGTACGAGAATATACATTTTTATTCCATTCCTTGTAGGACAACACAGCATATCATACATCATGTCTACTGCTGCACAGAGAAGGCAGTCTGATTTAATAGTGTGTAATAAAATACAAATATGATTGACGTAGTATTAAAGTTTGATCTGAAAAATGGAGGGCTGTAATTCTGAAGGACAAAATATCAACCCATGACTCATGAACAAATAAGAAAGTCAGCAAAGGGTTGAGCCAGGGGTCTAGATTTGCTATAACAGCCAAAGCACGGGCCTAGCCACAACCCAAAAAAAGCAAGTAAATCAAGCATCAAATGTGATGAAAAATATGGAGCTAATGAAAATGTATTTAAAATGTGTACTAATTTGGATAATCTCACTGCATTGTGTGAAATTTAATTGACATTTTTTGTAAACGTGAAAAATTCCAAAAAGCACATGTCCCAACAACATTGGAATGTCTTGGGTAACTTGTGGCATTGGTATAGGATGGGTTTTCCTGAAAATCTGTAGCGCAAGGAGCCAACTGGTGGTGAGGACGACTATGGTGATCTAATTATACCAGCAGTCACTGAGGTGATTAGCCACTCCTAAAATACTTCTGTATGTCAATTCATGGAAGCCAGCATTAATGAAAAAAAAGACTATGCTGCTTTTCCTTAAACTTTAAAATATGGGGGGAAGCGGGGGGTGGGGGGAATTACCCTATTCGGAAGCAGACTGTCCCACGTCAATGGAACTTTTTAAACCTAATATACTGAATAAAATCACTTGAGATTCTCTTTTCATATCAGAAGAGGAGTAGAGGGAATGGAGATGCTAATTCTACTCCAGTTAAAACTGGCACGCCCAATTTGTCAAAATGATTCTATAAGCTCAACACCTCAACGGCCGTAATTAAATAAAAACAAAAACCTCCAATTTGGCCCAGTTTTCTCCCCTCAGCAACACTCGAGGAGACAGGCAAAGTGCAGCATGACTACAGACGTTCGTTAGACCTCCAATTTGATGAAAGCAGGAACCCACCTTTAATCTTGAGACTATGCACACCTCTCCTGCATTTTAGCAGTTTACCTTCCTAATGCAGCTACAAGAAAGGGGGGCGTGCCTAGCTTGGCTCGGTCTAGCTCTTGTCTCCTGGGGCCTGGACAGCCCAAATGTTCAGTTTCAGCTTTGTTCACCCACTTCAACACATGAAGCTTCAGTAAAGGAAGAATGGCCAAAGAGTGACAAAGGGTGCCATTGGGATGAGAGGATTCTTCCAATGTATTACCTCAACATCGGATGTCAACCACACACAACTCAAAACCATCCTAGTCAATACTATTAGAACATAATACGTTGGGAGGCGTGGCTTAGGCGCCGAACGAGATGGCCGCCAGGTCGAGTGACTCCACCAAACAGGGCGTGTTCTGGATTCCCGGACTGCTTTCCGCGGGACTTTCTGCTCGGAATTACAGCATAATGCAGCGGAACCTTTGCTGCTCTGGGTGAGGCCCTTTTGAAACGCTTTCTATGCCGCGTTCATTGTTTATGGCCATTTTCTTCGCTGCCTCGTCAGTCCTGCAGCAGCCGCCATTTTGAATTGCGCTTTTTCCTCACAGAGCTTCCAAGACCGCGACAATGCTCTCTGAAGGTTTTCCAGCTTCCTTCCTCATGAAGAGTCCTTTTTTTGTCATTGTCTCTACAACAATTGACTTTAGACATTGTCTCAGTATTACATTCTTCTTGGTGTAGTTCTGCCTTGCTGCCCTGATGTATTGCTTCTGATGGTCCGCCATTTTAGGTGCAGTTCTTCTTCATGCCTCTTACTGGATGTGGAGTTTTACTCCTCCAAGGCTTATTCTGACCAGGCTGCACTCTTTGTCTTTAGCAATGTGTTCATTTTTGTCATTCTTGCTGCACAATTGATTATGTCCACATTGCTTTTGGTCTGTTCATTCCCATAAGCAAACCCAGCCTGTTTTCTGATTTCAACACTGGCAATTGAAAGTTTTTGTTTTTGTTGCTTGCCTTGACTTGCCTGGTTGTTTGGGACGGCCTTTTTTTCTTTTGCCTTATCCCACTTTACTATATTCCTTGAAGCTGGCAATTTTTATCATTACCTTATTTTTATGTATTATTGCTGTTTTTACTTATATCAATTTTATACTGTTCTGTAATTCAGTTATTTTGTGGAATGTAAAAGGTTTTATCAGCCCAATTAAGCGGCAGAGAGTCCTTTCTCATTTGGCCTCTTACAATCCTGATTTGGTTCTCCTACAAGAGACCCATCTTAAGGAGGCTGAATCCCTTAAATTAAAAAGGAATTGGGTGGGTACTGTTTTGTTCTCGCCTTCCACTAATAAGAAGAATGGTGTTGCTATTTTATGTCACCAGAAATTAAAATGTAAAGTTTTGTCACAGGAGAACGATGCTGAGGGGAGGTGGATTTTTGCTAAATTACTAGTCAATTTGATTCCGTTAACTGTTTTTAATATTTATGGTCCCACACAACCTGACTGTTCTTTCTGGCTTTAATTACTAAGAAATGTATTCAATATAAAGAGGACTCATTTATTTTAGGTGGTGGTGGTGGTGGTGGTGTAACCAGGTTGTTGGTCCATTCATTGATCATAAATCCACAGTTCGCTTTATCACTCACAAATCTCACAAACAATTTCTTGACACCATATTGCAGTCACATCTTATTGATTCTTGGACACTCTCTCATCCTGACACTTTAGGGTATTTTTTTTCTCTCCTCCTCATGCATCCTTTTCCTGTCTTGACTATATTTTCCTCTCTCCATCTTTATCTCAAAACTTGCTGTCCTCTTCTATTGAACCCATAGTAATCTCGGACCATGCCCCTGTTGTAGCAGATCTTGATTTACTCCCACACACCTTAAGTCTTCCCGCTGGCGCTTTAACACTTCCCTTCTTGTTGACCCTGTTTTCTCTTCCTCTTTTCGTACATTTGCTAATGATTTCTTTTTGGTTAACTCCACCCCTAATACTACTCCTCATATTCTATGGGATTCCTTTTAAGCCGCTGCAAGATGTTTCATAATGTATTTTCTCTCTAAGAAAAAGAAAATTTCTCCAGAAACGCAAATCCTCATTAACTCATACCAAAGCATTAGAACACAAGTTTAATACCTCCTCAGATAAATCTGTATCTCATGACCTACTACGAGCCAAATTAGAGTTCAATAAGTATATCACTGATAATGCCTCTTCGATACTTCTTCGTAGTACTGCTCGTTACTATGGGGGTCGAAATAAGTCGGGTAAGCTTTTAGCTAACTATCTCAAAGCTTGTAAAGAGCGTACGCTTATTGATTCTATCTATTCTTCTGACAATACTCTCCTTCATAAAGATGCGGATATTCTTAACCAATTTCGATCATTTTATCAAAACCTACATACTCCAGAATCCTCTCCCACTTCTTCCCTTATTCAATCCTATCTTGAGGCTCTTCCTAAACCCTCTACTTCTCATCTTAATTTTTCAGACCTTGAATCTGATCTCTCATTATCTGAACTTTCTGCAGCCTACTAAAGGGAAATCACCTGGCCCAGACGGTTTCCCAGTTGAATTTAACTTACATTTTTCTGACCTTTTACTTCCCAAACTTTTATCTCTTTCTCAATCTTTTTATTCCTCTGGTAAGTCAGATGGTACATTTCAAGATGCCACTATTTGTCTTATTCCTAAAGAGGGCTGTGATCCCCTATTCTGTAAAAATTATCATCCGATCTCACTAGTTAATGTAGATTATAAATTATTTGCCAAATTACTTGCGTTACATTTAGATCTTTTTATGCTGCATCTAATTGGTAAGGAGCAGTGTGGCTTTGTTAAAGGCAGACTTACTTCCGATAATTCTCGCCTTTTTCTCAATGTTCTAAACAAGGCTTCTTCTCTTTCTATCCCTTTAGCTGCTATTTGTTGATGCAGAGAAATCTTTTGACAGGGTTGAATGGTCTTTTTTGTTTGCTTCCCTTCGTTGGCACGGTTTTGGCCCCAAATTAATTTCCCTTATTTCCCTGTTATACTCTGCACCTAAAGCTTCAGTCCTTGTAAATGGCCAGGTCTCCTCATATTTCAATCTTCAACGTGGTGTTCGACAGGGTTGCCCCTTATCCCCTCTTCTTTTTGTTCTAACTCTTGAGCCCTTTTTAACCTCCATTCGTAACAATAACTCCATTTCTGGTTTTCCTTACAGTGATAATCAGTTGAAACTTTCTGCTTACGCAGACAATATTCTTCTTTTTATTTCTGATCGAGAAAAATCTATTCCTCCTTTATTTTCGGAATTCAAATCCTTTTCACAGGTTTCAGGATATAAGATTACCTCAGACAAGACTGAAATTCTTCCCCTCACAAATTCTTGTCTCCCTCATCTCTTTTCCTCTACCGGTTTTGCCTGGAGTGGTACAAAGATTAAATACTTAGGTATTTGGTTCTCTAATTCTATTCCTTCTTCAGTCAAGTTAAATATGTCCGCAGTCTTATCCCGTATTCAAGTTGCTTTCACTTCCTGGAATCCTATTTTCCTTTCTTGGTGGGGACGTGTAGACTCCATCAAGATGATGATTGCCCCCATATTAATATATGTTTTTTTCCATGTTACCAGTTCATATTCTGATTATCTATTTTAAACGTATAGACTAATGCCTCTCGAGATTTCTTTGGAAAAATAAAAAATCTAGAATTTCTTTAGCAGCTCTCCGGTACTCTAAATCTAATGGTGTAGTTAACTTTCCAAACTTCCGTCTCTACCATAAATCTTTTTCACTACGCCAGGTTTCGAGATGGCTTGCATCAGGCCTCTCTCACCTTGCACCTCTTTGGCTCCTCATTGAACAGACATTATTGTTACCCTTCTCTTTTAATGAAGTCATACGTTTTTCTGCTAAATCTCCATATACCTCATCTCCCCTTTTTAAATATACCTCTTCGTTCTTAAAACCCTTGATTCACCCTTCTTCCATCATGCGTGAATCTTTTTTACTCACCCCTATTTGGTATAATTCACTTATTCCTCTCAATAATAGACCCAACTTCTGCAACACCTGGCGATTAAAAGGTATTATGTTGGTTAACCAACTCTTTGATGGACTATCCCCCTGTTCCTTTCCTCAGTTTTGTCTCTTATTTCATTGCCCTCGATCCTTTTTACGAAAATGTACTATTATTATGGCAGTTATTCTTCTCTTCCTTCCTCAGCACTTCTAGTTTCTCCTTCTCCCCTCCTTACAATTCTTTCTACCCTACCTAAGGCCTCTCTTATTTATAAATTCTTCTCTGCTCCAAATCCAGATCGTGTTAAATCCAAATTGGAAATCGCTTGGGAGGCGGATTTGGGATGTTCTTGGTCTGTTGCCCTTTTGGATAAACTATGGTCCAGAGTCTGAAAAACTCGCTCTGCTTCTCTTACTCAATCCCGGTTTTACTTATATCACAGACTTTATCTTTTCCCTCTTTCTCTGTCACATTTTTCCTCTTCCTTTAACCTAACTCTGATTGCTGGATTTGTGATTCTCCTCAGGCTGACCTTCTACATCTCTTTGTTCTTTGCCCTGTTGTTTCTAAATATAGGGATAAGATTTGGTTATATATCACTCGCATTTTTTACACTTTCTATTCCTTTCTCTATTTCTCTTCTTTTCATGGGTAGCCTTTGGATTCTCTTGACCTTCCACTACACTCACATGGTCTTTTCGAACTCATGCTTGCTCTTGCATTTCAACACATTTCTACTAATTGTAAGTCTCTTACAAATATCTCCATACAAGCTTGGTGGAACTCCCTTTGCCACTTTCACAGACTTGATGTTGCCTTTGCTTCTTCCTGTAAGCCACCATGTAACATGGATCTCTTCTGGTTGCCTCTCACTTCATATTTAGATCGTATGTCCCGGAACACTCTTCTGCATTTCAACTCAGAAAATGTTGAAGTTCTTTGACTCTCTCCTTTAGTTGCCTCCTTATGTATGCATCCTATTTTATGATTGAAATTACATAGTGTAATAGTGTTTATTTATGCCATATGTTTATAGGCCTTACTTGATATTTATATATTGTAATATTATCAATTATTCCTTCCCTCTCCTTCCTCCTTTCCCTCTGTTTTAAAATCTCAGAAAATGCTTTTTGTTGTTTAACTTGATATCAGCTCTGTTACTTCTCTAAGTAACTTGCAAATGTATTTCTTGTTTTACGCTGATGTCTTTATTTAATAACAATTCTCTAAATAAAGCTTTAAAACTGAAAAAAAAGAACATAATACGTTATAGTATAGTGAAGACATTGTGCCATAAATTTAATTCTAACCCTTCTTATGAACTGGGAGGAAAGTGGTTCACTATTTGCTGTGGTTCGGCGACCCCAGCCTGTGATAAAGGAACAAACAATTCCATATCACGCCCACTCTGGTCAGTTTCTAAACCTTTAGCTCCGTCAGGGTAGCTGTGTCCACAAACACTCCCCCGGGTGAAACTGATGTAACTTGAGGTCGGGACCATTTCCCAGGCTGCGCTTTGGCATTGATCGGGCATTCCTGGCTACCAACTCTCCAAGGTAGAGTTCTTCAGTTTTTGAGATCCTGTGGCTGTAACAGGGAGTCAGTCCACTGGCTCTTGGACTCACCTTCTCTTTCTGGGGCTTGAGACTACTTTCCTCAAGCAGGACACCAACAGTCCTTTCTTTGCTAGCCCAATGTGCAGTCCAGTCTTTGGTGCTGCCTTTCTTTTCTGGGTCCAGGGAATAGCAGGACAGGTCTTTCTCTGTAATCAGGGATCTGGGTGCAACTTATACCTTGTCCCCCTCGGGATGTGGAGACTACTAGCCAATAGGCTGCATCTGGCCCTCCTAGTAATGCTTTTTCGTGACATGTGGCATGTGGCATCTGGCTAGCCTAGAATGCACCATTCTGCCCACATGGCAAAACCTTGCTCTTGGAGTGTGGCACTCCCTAGCCCATTCCAGAGAGGTGGGGCTACATACCCATGGAAAATAGCTTGTAAGGGCTACTCTCTCAATGTCCATGAGACCAATCCTGTCTGCTAATAAAAGAAAACGTAGCCCCTCTCGTCCAAACTACCATTTGCCCTTAAAAGGCAAATCCCCTTTGAAACTAGCCTTTTAGGCTCACACACCCTTTTTGGCTATTTGGCTATCCTGCAGACGGAGGTCACACCTCTTCACTTGGCAGGCGCTTATCTGGAGCCATTCACACCTCTCCCCCGAAGGACAGCAGCTTATGTGCAACCCTAAACAGTCACTGGAAACTTTCAGCAAAGTGGCAACTTTCTAATGTTACAATTTGTGCATTAGCAAAATTAATTCTACAAGTTTTAGTTTTAGTTTTAGTTTTAACTAAACGATTCTTTGCATACCTTGAATTATCCTATTTGATTGTCCCATTCGGAAGTTAGCACTGCTGATAGCCAGCGCATAGCCTTGAACTTGCCAATGGGCTACTAGCCGTTTCCACAATAAAAACGGTGGAGTTTACTGTCTGGACATGTCGAGTCACTAAAACAGGTCAATCTTTAATATTATAGACCCAGCCTCTAGGGCTCAGCACACCTGCTTGCTTTACGGGCAACTTATAAATATTAAAAAGCTTGGCCTTTGTCATTACTTTAAATAGCAAAGCCACCATAGTTTAAAACTACGTTTCCAGGTAGAAAGGATGGGATGGGAGCCATGCTGGCCACACTGTGGCACAATAAGTTCTGCAGTCCACGAGGGATACCAACTCACACGCCCTGGGATCTCGGTACCATATTCCAGGGACATGAGTTAACTTATGCTAATTTGTGGATGACCCAATTATACATCCTTTTTACAGGGTCAGAGCACTGGCACAGAGGCTGCTTTAGCAGGACTCTCTGCATTAACAGTTTAAGAACCAGTAGCATCAGTCCAAACATTTGGGTGTGACCATGCAAAAAGTCATTTACTTGCATGAAAGTTGATCTGGAGGCAAAGCAGTGCAAAAGGAACAAGGCAAATACCTGCTACATCTGTGCACCAACGATCTGATAACGCTTCCATAACTCAGGGGGGGGGGTTGTGGGGGGCAGAGGGGGGTAATGGGGGGGAGCAAAAAAGAGAAAAATTTTGAGAGGGAAAGGGCTTGATGTCGGTTTATAGTAGATTCTTGGATAATAGACAGGCTGGAAGTAAAAACTTTGTCAATAATGTCACACATTAAGATATGTACTATCAACGTAGGGGGCCTAAATGACTGGAAGAAACGACAGAGATTGAGCCATTTTGCTAAGTTTAACAATATTGACATATTGTGTATACAAGAAACCCATCTGCCTTGGGCTAAAAGGAAGCTATTGAATATGCCCGGATATAGACTGTTAGGCTGTTCGTCACAATCATCTACAATAAGAGGGGTGGCCATTATGGGGAAATGTAATCTGGGGGGGGTTAGACGTACCAAAACGGATGGGTCCGGCAGATGGGTTTTGTTTGAATTGGATCTAGGCATTACATTGTGTGTGATTTATGGAGCAAACGAAGATGAGCCAGCAGTATTTGATGAGCTGGAAGAGGAGTTGGCTAACTGGGGTACCCCTTTGGTATTGTGTGGAGATATGAATATTTCGGCTGATTGGAGGCAAGGAGGTAAATATACAGGACGCAAACAGAAGGTATATAGGGCATTAGGCTCTCTTTTACGGTCTCATGGTCTGTACGATGTTTGGGGGGAAAAAGTACCCGGGGACCCGGGTTTTACTTATTTCTCATTTCCAGCTCAGAAATATTCTAAGTTGGACTATTTCTTTGTCTCGACGAGAGAACTATGCAAAGTTAGAATTGCTAAGCTTCCAAGAATAGTCTCGGATCACAATCTCCTGATAATGACATATAAAGTAGATAATATACCCAGGAGAACAACTAAATGGACATTTGAAAGGAAACTTCTAAACGATGATAGGTTTGTTAAGCACATCAAACAGTGGGCGAAGGAGTTCTTCGACATAAATAGATATAGTTCATCTCGGAACGGAGTGTGGGAAGCCTTTAAGGCATCTTTAAGGGGGGAGACGATCAGTTGCTCCGCCAGGCTAAGGAAGGAGTATAGAAGCAAGGTGGAAAAGCTTATCTCAGAGTTAGTAGTTTCAGAGAATCGGCATACAGAGGAAATAGGATCAGGCAAGGATGGGAGTGAAACAGCTAAAACTATGGCGCTGATCAAGGGAGACATCTTAAAAGTGGTCACGCAAAAGGAGACTAGAGAATATCAGACGTCTCGAGCAAAACGGTATGAGACAGGTGAACAAGCTGTTAGAGCACTAGCGCTGCGTATAAGGCAAGAATCCAATAAAAACAACATTCATAAGATTGAAGAGAATGGAATAGAATATACAGATCCAAGAGAGATAATGGGTGTTTTCCAAAGATTTTACCAAAAATTAAATGATCAGGAGGTCAGGTGGGTACCATCTAGACAAGAGTACGGAATTGCATGTCCGACATTAGAGGATAAAGATAGAGAGCAGTTGGAAAAAGATATATCCCTAGAGGAGATTAGGACAGCATTACAGGATCTTGCAGCAGGTAAAGCTGCAGGTCCAGACGGGATACCTATAGAAGTTTATAAAACCCTAGGGGAGGAAATTCTGCCTTTACTCGTAGATCTTTTCAATGGAATAATTTGCTCTGGGAAGATCCCGGACTCTTGGAAACAGACCAATATTGTAGTATTCCATAAAAAAGGTAAACCAGAGGAAAATCCGGGCTCTTATCGGCCAATATCATTGATAAATGCGGATACCAAATTGTATTCTAAGGTGTGGGCAAAGAGGCTAGGGGGGTTCATTGGTCAACTTGTCTCTCCGTGGCAGCATGGGTTTGTTCCAGGGAGAGGCATGACAGACCACACTTTGCGTGCGATCTCGCTGTTTGATGCTACGGCAGTCACGGGGGGAGAAATGGCCATGATACTCCTAGATGCTGAAAAAGCCTTCGACCGTGTGGTCTGGGAATTTATGTGGGAAGTTTTGGTCAGTAGAGGTTTCGGGGAGAAATGTAGGAAAGCAATAAAAGCTATGTACGTAGATCCGGTAGCTAGAATTACAACTATGGGACTACAGTCGGAAGAGGTGGTAATTAGGAGAGGCACTCGTCAGGGATGTCCCTGCTCCCCTATACTCTTCTCACTTTACATAGATCCCTTGATAAGGGAAATTTTAGCCTCAGATCAAATCTCCCCTGTCATATTAAATAGACATACTACCAAATTATTGGCTTATGCGGACGATTTGGCAATAGTCACTACTAACCCGCAGGCGGCTATAGTAGAACTGGATGGAATGGATGGAATGGAAATAGATTTATAGAGCGCGATTGCTGCCCGGGGGCGTCCAAGCGCTGGGAGGTAAGAATTGAAGGGACCGGTGAAATGACACATTATAGCTCGGAGACTTTGGTGAATAGTAAGGTCTTAAGGTTTTTACGGAATGACAGCAGGTCCGGGTTGGAACGGAGTGAGAGGGGGAGGGTGTTCCAAAGTTTGGCGGTGTTCACCGAGAACATCCTACCACCGGCTCTGGCTTTCTTTACTCGGGGGACCACTGCCAGAAAGGCCTCAGAGGAGCGGAGGTTCCTGTTTGGGTGGTAGGGGAAGACGAGCTTGCTGTTGATGGCAGGTCCTGTTTTCCAGAATGCTCGGTGTGCAATGCACAACGCCTTGAATGACACTCTGTGTTTTACTGGCAACCAGTGAAGACTTTTTAGTGCGGGTCTGGCTGACTGAGCTCGAGGAATTTTTAACAGGGTGCGCGCTGCGCAGTTTTGCACTATCTGGAGTTTCCTGAGGGTCATCTCGGGAGCCCCCACGTATAGAGCATTGTTTGTGTCAAGGCGGGACTGGATCAGGCCTTGAACTGCCACTTTACTGGCTTCTGGAGGCAGAAGTGGAAGGACCTTCCTTAGGGTTTTGAGGATGCCGAAACAGGTGGCGGACAGTTTGGTAGCCTGGGTGGAGAAGGACAGCTTGCTATCCAGCCACACTCCTAGGCTCTTGACGCTTTCCTTGGGGGTGGGGGGAGTGCCCAGGGTTTGGGGCCACAAGGAGATAAAAGGTGTTGGCGAGGCAGGGCCTAGAAGCAAGAGCTCTGTTTTATCTCCATTTAATTTGAGGGAGGAGCTGGTCATCCATTCCTTTATGTCCTCTAGGCAGCTCAGTAGGCCTCCTTGGGGGTGACTGATGTTCTTTTGGGCCAATGATACCACTAGCTGAGTGTCGTCGGCGTACGACACAATTTTGATGCCGTACGGTTCGACGATTCCAGCCAGTGGTCTCATGTAGACATTGAATAGCACAGGGCTCAAAGAGGAGCCCTGTGGTACTCCGCAGCTGAGGGGCTTGCTGGCTGATACTGTGTCCCCATCGAAGATCTGGAATGATCTGTCGGACATGAAGGAGCCGAACCACCTTAGAGCATCGCCAGAGACCCCGATGTCCCGGAGACGGTTCAGCAGGGTGGCATAGCTGACCGTATCGAATGCGGCACTTAGATCAAGGAGGATCACTGCCACTGATCCTCCCTGATCCAGGGCCCTTCGAGATTTCTCGGCGACCGCTAATAAGGCAGTTTCGGTGCCGTGTTTTGGCCTGAAACCTGTCTGGGATGTATCCAGTAGGGAGTGGTGTTCAATAAACTGGACCAGTTGGACGTTTATATATTTTTCCAGCACCTTGCCAGCCCAAGGGAGGAGGGAGATGGGGCGGTAGTTGGAATAGTCGTCGGGGTTCAAGTTTGTTTTTTTTAGCAGCGCCCGCACCATAGCTTGTTTCCATGCTATAGGAACGACACCTGAGGCTATAGATGTGTTAAGGAGTTCTAGGATAACAGGCAGGGTGGTTTCGTGAGCTTGCATCAGAACTTCTGGTGGGGCTGGGTCGCGTGGGGAACCTGATTTGACTTGCCGCGCCATTTTACCGAGGGTGTCAAGGTCCAGGGGAGGGAAGTGCTCGAGGGTTGACTGGGCATGGGGAGGGAGTGTTCTCGGGGGGGGGGGGGTGGGTCAGCTGTCTCAGGAACTGTTGCTCCTGTTTGAAAGGTGGAGTAAATTTTCAGGACTTTATTATGAAAAAAGTCCGCAAGTTCATTGCATTGAACTTGGGTTTTAGTCGGAGGGGGGGTAGTGGTGACATTAGAACATTGTTTTATTATCTGGAAAATTTCCCTGGGTTTTGATTTAGCCTCTAGGATTTTGTCAGAGTAAAAGGTAGATTTCGCCATTTTAATCCCCTCTCTGTAAGTTTTTATTGCCTCTTTATATGCGTCCTTTTTTTCCGGGAGAAAATCCGAGCGCCAGGCTCTCTCTCGTTGCCTGCAACGACGTTTTAATTCTCTTAGGGAGTCAGAGAACCAGGGCGCTGATCTCTGCATTCTTTTAGACGAGGATCTCTGGAGAGGGAGGATCGTGTCTAGTGAGTTCGTAATCCAGCTAACATAATTTTCGTTTGCTGCACTAGGGTCTGAGCAGGGAGGCGGATGGGTGGCGTCCAGGCTAAGTAGCCAGGCTTCCAGCTGGAGTTTTGACCAGTTCCTCCTGAGTGTTGTACAGGGGGGTGACTGAGGGGTCTTGTGGGTTGCCCAGGAAAACGGTATCAAAAAATGATCCGTCCATGGGAGAGGGATAGGAGAGTCGACAATCAGGTCGCTGCAGCTGCTGAAAATTGGGTCTAGCAGGTTGCCCTTCTCGTGAGTTGGGGCTGTGACCAGCTGGGACAGCTGCAGAGCTCCTAGGTCGTCTGTTAGGTCTTTGGCAATGTTATCTGAGGGGGAGTTGAAGTGGAAATTCAGATCACCCAAGACTGTGTAGTTCACCACGGACATAGCCCTTTTTGCAATGATCTCTGGGAGCGATCTATGAAACAGCTTTGATGGGTCAGGAGGACGGTAAATCAAGGTGCCCGAGAAGGATGTATTGGCATTGAACTCTATACAGAATTCTATGCTTTCGCATTCGGGAATGCTTTCTGTTGAGGTGCGGCAACGGTACTGGTTTTTGAGTATAATGGCCAGACCGCCGCCTTTCCCCACTGGTCTGTCCGATCTAACGATGTGGTATCCACTTGGTAGGGCTGCGACTAGGTCAGGGTCAGAATGAGTGGAAAGCCAGGTCTCTGTTAGAAACATAACATCTGGCTCGCGCTCCTCCAGTAGTATGGACATTTGAGTGCTATGTTTAGGTAATGATCGACAGTTTAGTGCCAGCATGCAGTATTTTGATGTCGGGGGGCCTGCTGAGATTTTACGGAATGAGTGTTTGCAATCAGGGCAGCAGGACGGGAGGGATGGGGCTGGAAAGGTACGAGTACATGTGGCAGTAGTTCTGCTTCCTATGGACCGTAGAGCAGTGGGGCTGTAGGTCCTGACCGGGGGAGCGGGAGAGGCAGGGGGGGTGGCCCCTGGTCCCGGCTGGTCGCGGACGGGCGCAGACGGGCTTGCCTTAGGCGCGCCTTCGGCGCGCAAACGGCGCTCCCGCTGCGCTCGTCCGCTGCGCTTCCGGTAACAGCACATGATGTAGCTAAGGGAGGGGGCGTGGCCTGCGATGTGGGCGTGGCCCAGGGACTCGCCTGAATGGCGTTTGTGGCGGTCGTTGCAGCCGGCGCTATGCAGCGCTTCACGGCTGTTTCAGGAGGGCTTAGGTAGGTATTTCAACACAGAACTGAGTCAACTGGCTAAAACATTTGGAATTCGCTCGGGGTATAAGCTGAATGAAGAAAAAACCATAATAATCAGCACTAATAATATCTATAAAGCCGACCGGAGGTATGTGGAATCTGCAGTTTATCTTGGGGTGAGGATCAATGCAAATGTGGAGAAAATCATACAAGAAAATTATGTACCCTTGATCACAGCAATAGATAAAGAGCTAAGAAGAATAGACGTTTTACACTTATCTCTGATTGGCAGAGTGAACGTTTTGAAGATGTCCATGTTTCCGAAAATACTTTCGTGCCATACCTCTGCTAGTAGAAGAGGGTCTCCTGAAGAAAATGGAAGCTGTTTTCTCACAATTTGTGTGGCAATATGGGAAAATACGCAGATCTTTGGCTCGACTATCAGCACCATTGGAGGGAGGGAGCTTGACTGCACCAAATTTGAGGCTGTATCACTGGGTGTGTCTAATGATGCAAATGAATGTGCTTTTTAAATATGATGATATTGATGTATCGAATGATCTAGATAGAAGCCCTACAATTTATGAATTGCTAGTAGGAAGAAAAGCAGTGGGCCTCCTCACACGAGAAATAAACTGTAGGTATTTTAAAAGGGGTAAAAGCAGAGTGATGTTGAGTGCTTGGGGCACATGGAAATCAATAATGAGTTTTCTGAAGATTCCGAAAATTAATAGCATGTTAGATATATGGCGGTCAAATCCTTTTGTGCATCTTGGACAGAACAGTAATAGTAGGTTATGGAAGGAGTTGGGGATTAGGTGTCTGGGCGATGTTTGTATGAGGATGAACTACTGGGATTTGACATGCTTCAGCAAAAATTTGGTATACCTGCTACCCAATGGCTTTTATACAGACAATTGGAACAAACAGTTAAGTCTATCAGACCGAGGATTTCAATTCAGGGGCTTAACCCAATTTTGAAGTATGTTATGAATGGCGGCAAGAAGATTAAAATCGGTTATAGTTATCTCTTGCAGGGTTTGGGGGATGACTTTGGACAAATTGAATCAGATTGGGCGGAAAGAATTGGGGATCCGGATATAGATATAGATTTTGCCCTAGCAATGAATAAAAAGATATTAAGAGCTTCAAATTTAAAGGCACAGCACTATAAGACTATTTTTAACCTATATTACACGCCTGCTAAGTTGTTCGAGTGGGGTTAGAGAGAAAATGATAGGTGCCCTAGGTGCGATCAAAGCCCTGCAGATTTACCCCACATGTTTTATAATTGTCAAAATCTTATTCCTGTACACAAAGAAATTGAAAGATTTTTAACGGGGCTGCTAGAGCAACAGATCACTCTATCCCCTACTACTGTTTTGATCGGCAGGGACGAAAATCTAAAATTAGAGTACGAGGTTGAAGCATTTATTTTTATATCTATGGCTGTTTTTAGGATTTTAATATTGGCTGGTTGGAAAGACCCTGTAGCTCCCACTTTCCAGATGTGGTTAACTAAACTGCTGGGAACTCACAATATTGAGGAATGTTTGTATGACTTTAACGGGAAGAGGTCGAGGGAATTTGGTAAGAAGATATGGGCTCCGCTTAAAAATTGGAGAGAAACCAGATGAATAAGAATTTAAAGCTCTAGCTGTGACACTGAATGTATTCCCTTATGTATTGCTGTTTGAAACAATCTAGGTTTTAAGGTTCCTACAAGTGTATTTATAAGATGTATTTTGTACTTTCAATGCCTGATTTTATCCTGTTAAATTATGAATTTATGTATTCATGTGATACCCGGAACCATCTCAATAAAAAAAATAATAAAAAAAAAAAGTATTACCAAAACTCTCCCCAATTTAGAAAATAGCTAAAGACACCTTTAAAGAGCACTACATCAGCACAATAGTCCATCATCATCAGAAATCAGCCAACCCTTCACACAGACGTTAAAACACTTACTGGCAGATGCATCAACATAGCCTTTTGCTATTCCTAAATAGCGATTTTTAAGGAATCGCTATTTAGGAATAGCAAAAGCCTATGCATGTAGGAATCCCTATTAAAATAGTGATTCCTTAACATTCCTTAATTGCTACTCGCAAATTGCTAGTCGCAATTAAGGAATGCTGTCCCATTCATTCCTATGGGCCTACAGGCCCATAGGAATGTATTGGAGATTGCATGAGCAATTTGCGAGAACCAGTAGATTATCCCAAATTGCTCATGCAATTTCAAGGGTGCAAGTGTGTCAAAATGACACCCTGTTGCACCCCTGAAATTGATCTATGCACATATGTTGCACACACACCTGCCCTAAGGGCATGTGTGTGCGCAACATGAAACTTTGAAAAATGCACAAAAGTGCTTTTTTCAAAGTTTTAGCAAATGACCATGAAGTCCAACTTCATGGTAATTTGCTCCCCCTGTTATCAAATTCGCTATTTTTTTTACTTTCATGCATTGCATTTAAGGAATCTCAAATTGGGATTCCTTAAATGCAATCGCAATGTAAGGAATCTCAATTTAGAGATTCCTTAAATTGCGATTTTTTGCATTTGGGATGATGCATCCCAAATGCAAAAATACCGGGAGCAAAGGGGCAGATTCTGAGAATTTGCCCATTTGCTCCCGGTATTTACTTTGATGCATATGCCTGTTTGTGGGCTCTGGGTAGCTACTGCAAGTGCTGGTTTGGACAGGACTCGGTTTGATTGGGTCAAAAAGATTTGCCTCATCTTCCAAAGTGGAATATTAGGGTACCAACCTCAGAATAGGTAGTGGGGAAACTAGGGCCTAGATGTAGGTAATTTTATTTTACCTCTTCTTAAATACCAAATGTAACGATTCGGTATTTAAGAAGTGGTAAAATAGAGGGGGGGGGGGATGTAGGTATTACAGAATCGGTAAATACTGAATTGTTAAGATTCGGTATTTACCGATTCTGTAAATACCGATTCGGTAATGCCCATTGATTCCTATGGGCATTGAAGCCCATAGGAATCAATGGGCATTACCGAATCGGTATTTACCGATTCTGTAAATACCGATTCCAGCAAGGGTGCAGGGGGTGTCACTTTGACACCCTCTAGCACCCCAAATATAGGCATGTGTGCCATGTGGCACACAGACATGCCCTAAGGGCATGTCTGTATGTCACATGGCATAGGTGTGCATGCACACATGTGCATGCACACCTGGATTCGGTAGTTTGCCACCCAATTGGATTGGGTGGTAAAATACCGAATCTGAAAGGCCTTTGGGACTCAGAAGAGTCCCACCTACATCTAGAAGTTACCGAATCGGTAAATTTACCGAATCGGTAAAATTGGCCCCCTACATCCCAAAAACCCATTTACCGGTCGGTAACGGCCGAAATCGGCCGTTACCGGCCGGTAAATGGCCACCTACATCTGGCCCTAGATTCCCTAGGAGGCAGGACGTGTGTAGAAGAAAAACGGTATAAGATACTGAATAAACTGGTGAAACATAACTGGCCAAAATACTTTAAATCCCAGACAGTTTAAATACTGATGACCAATGCATGAGGATAAATGAAAGAAAGAAAAGCTTTGGCAAAGCCTTAGCCCAACAATCATTCCACCAAAGTGCACTTTAATCAGCTGTGCACAACCTTTAAAAATGTAGCCACTCAGTGTAAAAAGGCCAGAGGTTAAGTTGGTTGACCCATTTCCCCAACTGAGTTTGGCACAAGCTAATTTATCCTCAGATGTCGGGTGGGGATTTGGTCAGATATTCTTCTGCAAGTTCATAGATACAAGTACCATCAGCTGAGCGCTTCATTTCCTCTTTACTCACTCGACTCTCCTCTTTAGGTGGTATTTTGTAGTTACAATACCAGTACAGAAGTGTGTTCTTGGGTTCAGTGCATTTTAATTCATGGGCCGTTGGCAAAGTTACTGCCACTCAAAAAATTAAGCAAAAAAAATGTAACTATGCATTATTGCAGTAGCCTGCTGAGACATCTAAAGCATTCTAAGCCAGACCGAAAAATTGTGACAGAGAAAGTGAAAAACACTTTTTTAACCCCCCCCCCCAAATAAATAAACGTATTGCAAGATGCTTAGTACACTAAAGCAGAAACACGGGTCTTTTGCTTTAAAGCATGCACAACTGATGTTCCCACCCGACTAAAGGTAGAGCTAAGGGGTTTTGTCAAGGCAAAGCTATGGGTGGGCGAAGGACAGTGCCATTCCGTCCTACAGGCCATAAAATAAGCCACAGCAACCTCAAACCCATGGGTCAATTGATCCTACGCGCCAACTCCCACCGCATTGTTTCAAGATCATACCTTCAGAATGACAAATTCCCACTACTGCATTTTTCATATTTCCTTTATTTATTTTCCACATGGTTATATGTTCACCGCCGCCATTTTACTTTTCCGATTGCGATGGTGGTGACGCAGTCTAACTGCAAACATCACCACTGTAAGGAGTCCCACCGCAAGGAATGCTCCAATGGTCCAGGAGTGCATCATCGCTGCAGAGGGTCTGGAACTGCGAGAGCCTGTTAGAGAGGGGAAAAAGTCAGTGAAGTGATTACATATGGCTGTAGAAACGTACTCATTGCCACACGCTTGCAGTCCAAAGGATGTTTACCAACCTAGATTTCAGTACAGTTTTTACACCAACTTAGCAAAAAACAGTAGAACTCAAAGCAAGCTAGGACAGGTCTATATCAGAGGAGCCAAATGACAAAGGAAGAGTGAAGCTTGGCTTTACCCACAGCTCCCTCTTGGGAAAAAGGACAGTTCAAATATTACTTTTCCTCCTATATATCAAACACGTAGATGTTTCACCTCCTTATCTTCCGATTATATGAACGTTTATTATCTTAAGATCTTGAAAGCAGTTTTTATGCAGCAGACCCAAGGAACTCACTTCGCTTTTTGTTCTATCGTAAAATCAGATCATCAGAGCCAAAAACAAAGTCGTCACGAGATCTGTAAACTCAGATGGAGTTTAGCTCCTGCATCCCATACCTTCCAGAATGAGCGATCCATCCTTCTCACTGGCAAAGTAGACTGGTCCCTCGGCAGTCACAAGGTTCAGAGGCCTGCTGTCTGAAAAGGAAACATCCCTCCTCTCTGCAGAGGAGTTGGGAATTCAGCTTACAGGTCATATTGCGCCCAAACTAGCAATGCCCTGTATGTTTACACTCCCACCCGTTCCCTGACCCATTTCTATTAGTACATGCTGCATTTAAGATTTTCGACTTGGAAATCAGAACATGCCACAAGGATGAATGAGTAGGCATGTCAGGGTACTCAAGTCCCAAATTAAGTGTCTGGAGGAAAAAAGACCAAGTCAATCTATGTCCATTTCACTGCCTACAGTAAGAACTAGAGAAACTCCCTGCTCATTGGCCACTGGTTTTTACTTTACAGCCCTATTTTTACAAGACAACCTATCGGGGGACTCTTTTCTTAAAGTCTAGAAATGCCAATGAACTACAGAGTCAGTGCCCTAACCTATCCATCATGCTTGCAGGCAAGTAGAAAGTCCCCTGCCACTCTACGGCAGGGCTTTAAAGCATCACCAATAAGTGGATTTGAGGGGTGGGTTTTGACAGAAGGCACCAAAAGGACAATCGGAATGAGGTGACTGGGCAAGACTTACTCCTTGATGGGCAAACAGTTGAGCAAGACCCAAGTGCAGAAGGGACGCAAACCGATACTCTACAGTGGAAGTAGACCTGTAAGTAAAGAAAAACGTCAAATTAACCCTTCAGCAATATGTACCAAGAGTACAAGAAATGACAAGGGCCATCCCATGTGTCTAGACACAGTAGCCAATCAAAGTACAGTCCCCGTTGACTCCAAAGGTTAGTTAGACTTATTCCATTGGCTTTGCACACTTAACTGTTCTGTAAAGGACTGCTCTAGCCAACAGAATGTTCAGCTACAACTGCTGAGACGTGTCACAAATGAGGCATTCCCTCAGGCACTGTGTGCAACAGTGAAAGTTCACGAATAAGTCTGATTCACCTTACGCCTCCCCCCCCCCCCCCCCTCCTCCAACACACACACTTTCTACACTGAGAGAGGACAAAGGTGGGATGGAAAGATAGTAGGGAGATAGGGGCACAGAAACACTCAAGTGCTTCTTTGGAACAGGCTCATCACCCCACCTGAATGGAAGTAGTTGTTGTAAAGTAGAGAAATGTGAACACAGCATCAATAATCAGGGATACAAAAATGCAGAGGACAGCCGTCCTGACCCTGGAAATGAGAGCGCAGGTGTTCCTACTTATAACAAGTTTACATTCTCTACAGAAGAACGGTCCATTTTAATGTAGCATCTGCTCTATCCTCCCCCAAACACCACATTCAGTCCTAGGCAGGGAAGGACTCAGGATACAACTTGTTGATGCATTTGTCAGTAAAGGCATCACTGGGGCATACTATTACCTCAAGAACATTTAAAGTAGAGGCGCACTTAATCTTTGTCCAGACCTTCACTTTGACCTTTCATGCCATCTACAATCATTTTTACTAGTGAACTAGATATGCAGAAAGACACAAGCCTACATCTTAAGGAACAGAGCGCGATGACAGACTTCTAGGCTACAACAAAAGCAGAAGCTGCAATATTGTCCAGTATCACCCGTAAAGAAAAGAAAGTGCACATTTTGCAAGCCTGAAGTGTATTAATTACAAGGGCGTACTATCCATACCAGACATTCAGAGCGGTTACGCCTTCAACTCACCTGCCCATGGATGATCTGCTGAGGATTGTCCATGAAGGAGAAAGTACTGACTGCAAAGCGCTTGTATTGCAATGGAACCAGCAAAGCAGATGCAGCGGTAATGAGGATCAACCGGGTCTTGTAATTATCTCTGCCAAAGGGGCACCTGCAACCACAAACAGTCATGAGACCAGAGTCAGAAGAACAAGTTACTTTACCTTCTGTGACACTCGCAAGCTAACCACAGATTACTCACCATAGAACATTCCCCAGGTGTCAGACTGGATATGAAAACTTCAGAAGTGCTTCTGCAATCTACTAGGTGGGGCTGTGTGGCTCCATATCACCCACCCCAGAGTGTGGGGGCAGAGCTGCATACAAGTACCATCCCTGCTTGCTGACAGTTCCTCCATTTCCTTCCCGCACCCTCAGATGCAGAGCGCATATAACTTAGTACCAACGTACTTCTCCAACCTAGGACATTTGAGAATATCAAATACATCTAAAAAATCTTCACAGAAAGGGGAGTTGGGGTGATAAATCTGCAGTTAGAGTATCCACCACAGAGTGCATTACCAAAGGCAAATAACTTATGATGGATTCTTCAAACCAGAGATCCCTCACCTTAGATTAGATTCCAGAGCAATAGCCCAGGTGGAGTGTCTGCAGTCAGGGTCGGATTGGTAACGCAGGCACTCGGTCAATGCCCGAGGGGCCGGTGTCTGAGTTCCAGCTGTGGGCTGCTTTTTTGAGCAGCCTGATGGTTGATTTGGGTGGTTTCTGCGTTGTACGGATGTTGCCAGCGGCCCAGTGGGTGCCCAAGTGGCCTTTCTGGAGGTAGATGGGCTTCCATTACCACCCTTTTATCAAGGGGCAGAGGTGTCACTTCCTTTCTCTCGCTGGGCCGGCCCTTAATGTATGCAGATTGAGCAGGGCAGGAGGCCTGAGCAGAAGTGGCTTCACTTGTTTTCAGATGTGTTTCACCAGTGTAAACTAATCCATGCACTTTTTTTTTACTCCCCCCGCCCCTTTTTTAAATAACATTTTGCCAAAGCAGTGTTTTGCAGAAAGGCAATATGCAAATGCGGGCCACTTTTTTTTTTAGCGTGTCTGGGCTGATTTTTAATCCCAATCCAACTCTGTCTGCAGTGGACTAATACCAAAAAGTCCTGCAAGACCAAGACGAGCTATTTTAGTCACTCCTAGGTCTGAAGCCAATAGTGTTTTGTGAACATATGTACTGAAGCATATTTCGCAGATGTCAACAACTGGAACTCCATAAGCAAACACACTGGCAGCAGCCTTATCCCTTATGAAACGGGTTCAGACCTTCCAGGGGCCGCTTCTTGTGCCCTTGTGCAGCATATCTTGCTGCAGAGGACTACCCACTTTCCACACATCCTTCTCTTTGCCCCAGCGAAAGGGCCAAAAAGCCAGTTGCCACACTGTCCCTTATTACAATCAACCTAAAAACTCCTTTAAGGTATGGCCAATTGAGCTTCCCCTCTTTCAAAGAGGGAACAGAGTGCTAGATGCCATATGTGACAAGGAGTCATAACTTGTCAAGACTGCTGCCTGACTCCTCAGCACCAACTTTTCTGTGAAAATACGGTGTATGGCAATTGCAATGAAGGTGCAGAACAATGTCATACATTCACCACAGTACAGAGAGCTGGCCCTAAATCCATCGGTTTTTTTTGTTTGCTCACCATGCCATTCCAGTTTGAACCCAGCCATATGCAAATCAGTCTTGACCCTGTGCCCAATGAGAACAGGCCAGCCCGAACTGCCAGGCCAGATCCTCCATGGACTGTTAACAAGCATCCTAGGACCGGATTTGGGGCACCCCATATCAGCCAGGACAGCTTGACTCCAGTGGCATGGAGAGCACAGGACCCACGTCTGGGCATACCCGTCCCACTCCGGCAGACAAATGCAAAAACAATAATTGATGGGACAGAATGCAGAACAATGTCATACATTCACCCTGGTACTGGGGTGGCGAAGTGAGCTAAAGAACGATGATGGATTCAACACAGATCTGTGCCTCGGGGTTAGGGTCTGAAAAGTTTCAACGCTTTGTCCATCATCTCCTTGTGTTTGCTTTGTTCGCCCTAAATTGGCAAGGTATGCCCAGAAGTGGGTCCCTAGCTCACTTTGCCACTGGATTCAAGCTAGCCTTGCTGATGAAGGGTGTTTCCCAGAAACCGGTCCCAGGATGCTTGTTTCTGGTCCAGGGAAGACATGGCTTGGCAGTTCAGGCTGGACTGTTCACATGAGGTACAGGGTCGAGACTGATTTGCATATAGCTGTGTCTGAACTAGGATGGCAAGGTGAGCTAATGAACAATGATGGATTCAACCCAGATCTGTGCCTGGGGGTGAGTGTCGGAAAAGTTTCAGCGCTCCGTCCATCATCTCCGTGTGTTTGAATTGCACTGAGCGTGCCTGGAGTTCACTTACACAACAAGCTGATTTAATCAGTGAGGAAGATGGTCTTTAAAGTCATGAAACGCAGCAATCAACAATACATTGGCTTGAAGGGTGTACATGAAAAATTTAAAGACAAAGTTAAGGTTCCATTGTTTCACTGCAAACGTGACCAACCTTTAATAACTCTCAACACAACAGGCAACTTAAACAAGAATAGTTGGTCCGGTCAATGCAGAAAGATTGAAAGGGCTGAGAAATCCCATTGATACTGCATACCACAAGGACTTGCTGCACTTAAGATAAAACAAAGGGATGTCCAACAGCTTTGCTTGTGAGAGACCAATCTTATGACTACCACACTAGGCCACACATTTCCTCAGTGGCTGGCATTCATTGATTTTGTGGAAGGGATCCTGGTGACAAGGATGATATCCACCATGACAAGTGGCAGTCCAAACCTTCAGTTGCAACTTTACAATCTTAACACATGTAGTGTTAGAATACATAGATATAGGTGGAGGACCTGCCCTGTAGATGTACCAGAAGATCCTCCAAGGATGGTGCCTTGACAGACAATACACTCTTGCCCAAAAGTCCCAGGTACTACTTTTAACCCTGTTCAAAGCCACTAGGATGACTGGGCCAGCTCAGTTTAGATCATACAGAACTCCAGGCAGGAAAGTGTACAAGAGTCCAGTGTTCCATTCCAGCCAGACTGCATCTCCCAAATGTGGTTTAAACTCCAATGCACAAATGTGCAAAATGGTTGACACTGCATGTTAGACAGTAGCATAAACATGCAGACAATGTTCTCCTCACTGTTGGAAGATGCCCTATGCCATCGCAGAATAGCCTATTCATGATTTGCCACATGCCTCTCTGGCATTCAGGAACCCGTTCCAGGTGGTTCATGGTCAGGGAAATACCCTGTCACTACAACTCCAGAGAAGTAGAGCCTCCTGGTAGAGGAACTAGAACCCCATTCTGCCCTGTTTGTTGCAATGCCATATGGCAGTGGAATTGACAATAAACCTGCACCAGCCTCCCCATTGAGGGATGGCAGGCAGGCCCTCAGAGCCTGACCAATGGCCTGCAGAGCAGAGCTCATGATGAAAAAAGTAACTGATCTCTACCTGCCCCAGATGGCCTCCTCAGCGGAGGCACATCACTCATCACATTTATCCCTGGGTCGGTAAGGGACAAGGGCCCTACACTGAATCAATTCTATTTGAGCAGCTACCACTGCAGATTGTATGCAGTTTCCTGAAAAATCAGGATGACATCCTTCAGATTTCCTGGCTGCGGAATCCGTTGGCACTTAGGATCCTATTGCTGAACCCAGAGCTGCCACCTGACTTTGTGGACAAGGTTGATGCATGAGGCTAAGAGGTCAAAAAGTCAGAACTGCTTTTACCTAGGACGGAGGCTCAAACATCAGGATCACAGAATGATGTCATGGACTGGGTGCAGGAGAGGGAAGGCCCAAAACTGTACAGTAGCAAGACAAGTTCCAATTAATGGAAGCTTTGCTAAGGAGTCGGGTGCGACTTCAGCTTCATATCCAGTCAATGATTTAAGAAGTTTGAAGGAGTTCTCTCTGAAGTCTGTCACTGACTACCTCCAGACAGCAGCTAGCCCTCAAAGGTGTTGTGGGTGGGAAGACTAATATGGCCATCCTTCGAAGACAGACGGGGACCACTGCCATCGCTTTTATTCAACACCAGAGGGACACTGGTAAACCTAAAATGGAGCACAGCAAAGAAAACTCTCCTGGGCTACCTAGATCCGGAGGAAATGTCTTTGGGACAGCATAGCCATGCTGAACAATTTTACAGATCAATCTGTTGGACACAATTATTGCTACGCAGGCTAAAGTGGTAGATCTGGCCTGGCACCTGGGGAGGCAGTTCTCAAAGCATTTGTGGTTAGACGTATCCATCATAAAAGAGCTGCACTCAAACCACCTGTAACAAGTCACTCACCCATTGATCAGAATGGGCCACTGTAGCTGCTACATAGGATTGCTTGATGGTGTGGCCCAACACTCATTCAGAACGAGCACCAAGGGGAGGTCAGTTCTCTGGCGGATCCGCACCTCTATAAAGACCGGGTCCTGAAGGATCTTCAGCACAGGGTACTCCCTGACACCATAGTACGAGTCGTAGGTTTGATCTGGAAATGGGAGTTTAAGCAGATTAAAGGGAGTTATGTTTGGCTTGTTCAAGTCATAGAACAAGCATTATTTACCGTCAGATAGTGTATTAGCATACTACCCCATACCTTATTGGTGGGTGGGGGTGCAAAGCGTTCAAATCCAAGGTTTGTGTTGAGAACAAAACATCTGTATGGAATGTGGTTTTGTCTACCAAGTATAATCCCTATTTGGACCAGTCATACCATGTTTCATGATACAGACATGGCACTTAATGGGGTAAGCTTTCCGTAGCAAGCACAGTAGGTCGCCTAAACCTTTGGAGTGTTGAGATTAAAAAAAGTTAACATGTCCAAGCTAGATTGTCTGTCCTCACAGCGTCCTGACAGAGCTGGAAAGTAAGCAAAGACCTGCAACACTTTAGATCTGCGTAGAAAAGTCACTCCCACAAAGTCTGGAGAGCCCACATCATGTTCTCCTTCCCACACAGTCAGTGTAGGTGGATACCGAACAGTAATCCATTTACCAAATTCCAAAGGAGATAAGGCCATGCAAACCAGTCAGGATTTCAACTCATTATCATAGAGACAATATAGTATGTGTCTGAGTGGAAGCACTGGTTCAACAAGCCATCAAATCCAGATTTGATGTTACTTGTTGGGACAGAACGCCCCATGCATGGTGTACATTTGTGTTCCACTGCTCCTAGTGCCCAAACCCATTTATTCTAGTTTGATTTTTTTGCCCCCAACATCTCACGAATATAGAGCTTGAAAGGAGTCCTAATCCTGTTCCTGTTCCTTGACATGAGTGAGGTCTTGTAGCTGTACCAAAACCTGTGCATTTGTTGACCGTGTGTTACCAACCCCCCAACGGGTTAAGCATACAGCTGTGTGGAATATGTTTTGAGAATCAATAGTTGTGACCAGACTCCTCATGGTCATGGAGACCCACTTATGTAAATTTCCACTGGTTGGTACAAACCCAGCTCCTAGTCCTTATGTGAAGTAAAGTAATGGAGGCCCATGGGTTCCATTCTTCAAGCCCCAGGCGTATTCATGTTTATAAGATGAGTAGGAGGTTGTGCAACCAGAGCTGGTATCTGTCCTACAGCCAGCTTCACAGGAAGGGGGAGACACCACCTGGAGAGTGACCTGGATGAAACAACAGTCTCCCATTCCTTAAGCCCATAGAGGCTGACCCGCATGAAAAGAGGCAAGAAATTCTGTGACCTCAAGTAACTCTTATAACGAGGAGTTCAGGCCAAATTCCACAACTCGCTGCATGGTGGAATTCTCCCACGAGGCTCCTGAAATGTATGAGATTGGGTGACCCTTAGCATGATTCCCAGACACTAGGAGGACTTGGTGATATTTTCTGATGCTGGGGGTGGGGGAATTCAAGGTCAGAGGTCTTCCTTGAGTGGATTTTCTACTCAAGAGGCAGTAATTTCAACTTGAATGGACAGAGTGTTTTTTTCAGCACAAAATCTCAGCATGACGTGCATATTTCTGCCTGTTGGCAGAACTTTGCTGAGTTTATGTAACTGCGGAGTGAAATTCAGCGAGTTCCACCCACCCCCATCACCTTCTGCATACTTGAAGCCAATCTTCTGGGCCCAAATCTAATTAGTCCACAAAGTCCAGCTCAGTGTTATCGTCAAACTGAATGCTAGCGGAGGAAGCAAAGAGAAACTGATGAAGGAAATATCCTGCACCCAGAGATACTCTACCCGCTACTTTGAAACTCCAGGGAAACATGTAAGGACTGTTCCACTCCAGGCTCCTAGCAGAGACCTAAGAAAGCCTCATCCTCTTTCCACACTCTCATGGCACTCCATTTTGTTTTACATTCACGAAAGGGAAGACTAAGACAAGTGCACAAGAGAGAGACTGCTAGCAATTTCAGAGCAGACTCTATAGAGCCAAGCAGGGGAAATGTCCATCCCACCTACCCCTCCCGTCCTGGTTGCAAGCAAGCCAGCCCATCCAATCTACCCCGTGACTAAAGGGAAGGCCTGAGACAAGTTCATCTCCTCATTAACTAGTGTGATTCTGAGAACACTAAAGACAAAGGTCATATGGAGATACACTGCAATGAGGTGTGTCTTGGAAGAAGGCAGAGCATTAGAGCAGTTCTTATGCTGCCTTACCTTTAGCAATCCTCATTTCTACGACAAGGGGTCCAGGACTGCTCATTGGAAGAGGTGGTGGCAGTGCCAAGACTTCACCTTGCAGTGGGATGAAGCTCCTACTGCTTGAGAATGTACAACGCAGTCAACCTATGAAAAAAGGAAGAGAATCATTAACATGGCCACAAAGGGTCATTCTAAAGGAACACTTGATTAAATAGCATACGGGTAAGCTCTGTAAATGGGAGGGGGCAATTCTCAATGTTAACGTACTTCTGAGATGGAGTGGTCCGTCAATGGGACTCACAAAAACCAATCCAACACAAATAGAAATGAAAACCATGAGACAACATAACTGGGGGCGGGTACATCCACACAGTTAGTAAACAAATACCAGGAGTTCTCTAAAAACAACAGACAAGCTCAAGTTGCATCTCCAAACTGGTCACTGGACCATGCATAAAAATAGGTGTCAATTGCTGTCACATGGCACGCATATTTGGCAATGAAGATATGATCCCTGCATATGCACCTACAACCCTTTCCTGAAAATTTCTAAAGCATTGGTTTTACACCAGGGGCATGAAAATTGGAGGTAAGCCAAGATGGCACACCCCATTTTAACTTGAACAATTTCCATGCATCTGGATAAGAAAAAAAAACACCAGGTTTGCGGGAGTTAAGACTCAATGAAATTTCGAGTTTAGGTGAAGTGCTGCAAAGTCCAAATACTACAAGCCATCATGAAGTCATGAGCTCGGTGAAGTTCTGCAATTGCACATCACTAGTTTAAATGTGGAAAAACATTTACCGGAGATCAGTGCGCTTGTGGCTCACTGGCATCTGGCTGGTTAATGATATTTAGACTTTAAAGGCAGTTCAGTGTTTGAGGGTTCATAAGCAAGGTAGATTTCTCAAGTGCTGAGAGACACTAAACTGCAATTGATCATTATCCTTCCATCTTTAGGTTGTAGCAATGGGCCATGAGGCAATGTAAAGAGTTGGTATGACTGTAGAAATTGGTAAGTTGGTGGGATAGTCAAGATTTTGCCATGGTTCTGACCAATTGCAAACACCTGGTGCAAGTCACCTCGCATAACTCCCTCCTCCCCAACAAGCATGCCAAATACTGCACTCCCATACGTAGCAAGAACCACATGAAGGTAAAGGGGATAAAGTCCCATGTCTAGGTGACACGGGTCCTTGACAAGCTGGTACGTGAAAGTTTAGGATTCATGTCATAAAACCCCCAAAAATAAAATCGCTCGTTCCATGCACCTTGTGTAGTGACAGCTTAAAATTCAGCGAGATCATCAGCTAAGGTAAAGGAACAAGCACAGTAGTTCAAAAGTGACCAGCCTGAAACAATACAGTTTAGACTAGAGTGAACAGTAAGGCAGACGCACACCAGGGCTCTGGGAGATTACATCTTTTTCACGCTCTTGTGGGAAGAAAGGATTTTGCCGGCCACCTACAGGGGAATTGAAAATTTTCCCAGGTTTTGCTACTTGCTTCCGAGGAAGGCTCATGCATATCCCTTCAGTTGGCTAGGTTACAAAGTGATGCTACCGAAGAGAACTATTTAGGTAATCAATACAAAGATGTTGACCGTATCGCCATCACGCAGACTGCGGAGGATTGTTAAAAGATAAACAAGGGGAAATTACATATAGTTTAACAGTGAAGGTGAACCCGTGCCATGTGCGAGGGAATGGGCAAGCCACTGAATGGTCGAGCCAGATGCCTGACTGTACAGTAGAGAGGGATTTAGCATACAAGCTGGTGATCTGACCAATTTGAGAAGAAAAAATGATATATATATATACACATACACAACACGATCTGACCAAATTGCTAAATATATATACATACACACACGATCTGACCAATTTGCTAAATATATATATATACATACACACACACACGATCTGACCAATTTGCTATATATATATATATATATATACATACACACACGATCTGACCAATTTGCTATATATATACATACACACACAATCTGACCAATTTGCAATATATATATATATATATATTACCTACTGGCGATAGCCAGTAGGTATATATAGTTAGGATTTTTTCTCTATGGAACTTTTGAAAATTCTATGCCTAATAACTTTGGCGTTTGTGGACGGAATTGGCTGAAATTTTCAGGAAAATGGCACATTTTGTTTCTGAGCAGCTCCTGGAAATTTGGGGGGGGTTCGTCAAGGGGGGGCCGAGAAAAAAGGGGGGTCCCAAAACGCGTTTTTCCCATGTTAATTTCCATAGGGCGGTTGGCCTCACTTTTAGCCCGAACGGCTGAATGGATTTCCACGAAACTTGGCAAAATTGTAGGGACTGTTAGCCCGATGTGCCTTTGCTAGGTCTCAATATATGTGCTTCAGTGGATTTTGAGAAATTAACGTTTAAAACAAGATATATATCTGTAACAGCGCTCCGGGCTGCGCTTCGGTTCGCGTACTTTTCGCGTATCGGAACTTTGCGAAGCGAAGCTGATTGGCTCTCCGGTGTCTGTCAACATTCTAAACAGTCCGGCCGTAGAGACGCGTCTTGGTACGCGAACCGGGCAGCTAACCGGGAAGCTAACCGGCAGTGTAACGGGAGTCTGAGGAGTAGCTGATTGGCTGTCAACATTGTAAACAGTCCGGAGCGGCTGCCATCTTGTCTCTCGGTAGGATCGAGAGACAAGAGGAGACCAAAACAAAGGAGGAAATGAAGGAAAGAGGGCAAGGTAGACCCCTTCTGACCCCATAGGATTGATGAGGGGGATATTATAAAGCCACGCGGGGCCAAAAAAAAAAAAAAAAATCCGATTTTTTCGCCGTAGAGACGCGTCTTGGTACGCGAACCGGGCAGCTAACCGGGCAGCTAACCGGGAAGCTAACCGGCAGTGTAACGGGAGTCTGAGGAGTAGCTGATTGGCTGTCAACATTGTAAACAGTCCGGAGCGGCCGCCATCTTGTCTCTCGGTAGGATCGAGAGACAAGAGGTGGAAAAAAAAAAGGTGTAAATGAATGAAAGGGGTAAGGCAGACCCCTCCTGAACCCCTAGGATTGATGAGGGGGCTATTAAAGTTCCCTGCGGGGCATAAGAAAAAAAAAATTGCGATTTTTCGCGGTAAAGGTGCTTCCTGGTACGTTAACCGGGCAGCTAACCGGCAGCGTAACGGGAGTCCGACATATTGTGTTTTTTGAACGTTTGTGATATGTGCACGTGTGGATTTTGTCTAATTAAGGTTAAAAAAATATATATATATCTTTAAGCGTGTTCTGGCGCGCTTACGTTTTGGGTTTGGTTTGCGCTGCAGAGACGATACGTCACGGTTATGCGATGCATCATGAGGCGTCTCACGGGCTACGTGATACGTCACTTAATAAAGAATATATTTTACAGCTATAGATATTAGCTTTTAAAAAACCAATGAAATTCACAGAAAAAACCATAGGTTATAGACCATATATAGTTAGGAATTTGCATTTACAAAACCTTGAAAATTCACTGAAAAAACCATAGGTTATAGACCATATATAGTTAGGGATTAGCATTTAAAAAACCTTATTTTATTCGCACAAAACCATTGAAATTCCATATATAGTTAGTTGCACTAACTATATATCGCGGACCCGCAATCCACTGCTAATGATGTCACATATTACATCATTCATGACATGGTCAGTGACATCACTGATGACATCACTGATGACATCTCAAATGACATCACTGATGACATCACTGATGACATCTCAAATGACATCACTGATGACATCACTGACATCTCATTTGACATTACTGATTACATCACTGATGATATCATTTATGTGATAATACATCTTCAGACTCTAATATAACCTTAGATACACTCAGTGTAAACAGGCACTCACAGACTGTCACACATCCATGGAGTTACTCACACACCTAGTCAGTCATGCAAAGAATCAATCACATCTCCATTTCCTCAACTATACAGTTATACACACCTTACTTATTCAAACATATAGTAACACATATTTACTCTCTTATACAATCCTTGATACAAGTTCACAATGATTCATACAGCCACTCACACATTCACTGGCTCTTATGTTCAGTTATTTATATATGTCAACTCTCACATGGAGTGTGTTTTACATATGTACTTACTTTGACATG